>NW_027361917.1:13562500-14045000 GCF_039654945.1 Dendrobates tinctorius
GTCCGCTGAGCTTTGAATGATCTTTTAATAGGCTTGGATTCTGATAAATAGTTGTTGCAATAATCGCTGGAACCAAGTCCTAGTGGAAGGGCTACAACCCACCTCCCCATAAAATATAATGTACCCCCCATAAGAATATAATACAACCCACCTCCCCATAGAATATAATGTACCCCCCATAGAATATAGTACAGCCCACCTCCCCATAGAATATAATGTACCCCCCCATAGAATATAATACAACCCACCTCCCCATAGAATATAATGTACCCCCCATAGAATATAGTACAGCCCACCTCCCCATAGAATATAATGTACCCTCCCATAGAATATAATACAACCCACCTCCCCATAGAATATAATGTACCCCCCATAGAATATAATACAACCCACCTCCCCATAGAATATAATGTACCCCCCATAGAATATAGTACAGCCCACCTCCCCATAGAATATAATGTACCCCCCATAGAATATAGTACAGCCCACCTCCCCATAGAATATAATGTAGCACCCCATAGAAAATAATGTACCCCCCATAGAATATAGTACAGCCCACCTCCCCATAGAATATAATGTAGCACCCCATAGAATATAGTACAGCCCACCTCCCCATAGAATATAATGTAGCACACCATAGAATATAGTACAGCCCACCTCCCCATAGAATATAATGTACCCCCCATAGAATATAGTACAGCCCACCTCCCCATAGAATATAATGTAGCACCCCACAGAATATAATGTATCTTCCCCCCGGTGTGTATATGTACACGCCGGTCTCCTCATCACCACCGGTGAAGCCGCTGCTGGCACAGAGCTGACATCGTGCAGATGGCCCCGATCACATCAGACAGCGCCGCCCTTTGCTCTCCAATAGAATAGCGTCGTAGTGCGGTATGCGCGCATGCTACGACTCCGGCGACACGGTCCGCAGGAGGATTCTGACAGAAGGACACATGTCCGGTCATATTATAGATATATAGTCACGAGCGAACGGGTTGACACCCTTTAAACTGTTCCAGAAAATGAGTGCAATTTACACTTGTTTTGTTCTATACCTGTTACTTATCAAAAAGTGTGTGCAGTGCGGTGGCTGGGCGCAAGCAGGCGCACTTGGAGGGAGGGACCGCCGGAATAGGCAGCTGCTGTCACCGTCGCGATCCCACCAGCCTCCGAAGCCCACTGGTCTACATCCAGACACCACCGCACACATCTCTATAAGCAGACCTCAGCGCTATTTATGTCCCAGTAATGGCCAACCACTATAAATTATGGAGATTTTTTAAAATGCCACCAGAGTGATCTTCTGACAAACTGAACATCCCTGTTGTCAAAATGTCCCGCCCCTGCTGTGTATTCTGGAGAAACTAGGTGACACGTTTGTGTTTCCTGCAGCTCATTTGCATATATGGATGAGCAAGCGCTGTGATTGGCTGCTGTAGAATCCTAGTATGTTTCAGTTGGAAGAGAGGTCAAAGGCCATCGTGTCTGTCCGCCTGCTGCTCAATGCAGCAATGGCAGGATTCACTAAACCCTCTCAGACAGATGTCTGTCCAGCCTCTGGGTGAACAGTCCCACCGAAGGAGAACTCGTCACCTCCTCTGGTGGCCGCCTGTTCCACTCATTGCTCACCCTCACTGTCAAAAAGTTTTTTTCTAATGTGTATCTTTTCCCTTTCATCCCATTGCTTCTCGTGCTTCCATGTGCAAATGAGAATAAGGATGATCCCTCTACATTGGGGCAACCCTTCAGATATTGGTGTCCTCCATCTTATAGAAGGGAACGCCTTTCCGACAGAACAGGCTGACTGAACGTGACGGCCGTCGCCATGATCCCTATGGCCGGCGCATACACACTGCTATGTTGCTGATGTTGTAGCACATTACTTCAATGAAATATTAATGGTGCTGACACGTGCCGGATTATCAGACGTTGTCAGTATTAATCGTGGTGACAGGTGCCGGATTATCAGATGTTGTAAGTATTAATCGTGCTGACACGTGCCGGATTATCAGATGTTGTCAGTATTAATCGTGCTGACACGTGCCGGATTATCAGATATCATGAGTATTAATGGACCTGAAACATGTGCCAGATTATCAGATGTTATCGGTATTAATGGTGCTTACAGATGCTGGATTATCAGATGTTATCAGTATTAATGGTGTTGACAGGTGCCGGATTATCAGACTTCATCAGTATTAATGGTGCTGACACGTGCCGGATTATCAGATGTTGTCAGTATTAATCGTGCTGACAGGTGCCGGATTATCAGATGTTGTCAGTATTAATCGTGCCGGATTATCAGATGTTGTCAGTATTAATCGTGCTGACACGTGCCGGATTATCAGATGTTGTCAGTATTAATCGTGCTGACAGGTGCCGGATTATCAGATATCATGAGTATTAATGGACCTGACAAATGCCGGATTATCAGATGTTGTCAGTATTAATCGTGGTGACAGGTGCCGGATTATCAGATGTTGTCAGTATTAATCGTGCCTACACGTGCCGGATTATCAGATGTTGTCAGTATTAATCGTGCTGACACGTGCCGGATTATCAGATATCATGAGTATTAATGGACCTGACAAATGCCAGATTATCAGATGTTATCGGTATTAATGGTGCTTACAGATGCTGGATTATCAGATGTTATCAGTATTAATGGTGTTGACAGGTGCCGGATTAACAGACTTCATCAGTATTAATGGTGCTGACACGTGCCGGATTATCAGATGTTGTCAGTATTAATCGTGCTGACAGGTGCCGGATTATCAGATGTTGTCAGTATTAATCGTGCCGGATTATCAGATGTTGTCAGTATTAATCGTGCTGACACGTGCCGGATTATCAGATGTTGTCAGTATTAATCGTGCTGACAGGTGCCGGATTATCAGATATCATGAGTATTAATGGACCTGACAAATGCCGGATTATCAGATGTTGTCAGTATTAATCGTGGTGACAGGTGCCGGATTATCAGATGTTGTCAGTATTAATCGTGCCTACACGTGCCGGATTATCAGATGTTGTCAGTATTAATCGTGCTGACACGTGCCGGATTATCAGATATCATGAGTATTAATGGACCTGACAAATGCCAGATTATCAGATGTTATCGGTATTAATGGTGCTTACAGATGCTGGATTATCAGATGTTATCAGTATTAATGGTGTTGACAGGTGCCGGATTATCAGACTTCATCAGTATTAATGGTGCTGACACGTGCCGGATTATCAGATGTTGTCAGTATTAATCGTGCTGACAGGTGCGGGATTATCAGATGTTGTCAGTATTTATCGTGCCGGATTATCAGATGTTGTCAGTACTAATCGTGCTGACACGTGCCGGATTATCAGATGTTGTCAGTACTAATCGTGCTGACACGTGCCGGATTATCAGATGTTGTCAGTATTAATCGTGCTGACACGTGCCGGAATAACAGATACAGTCATGGCCAAAAGTATTGACACCCCTGAAATTCTGTCAGATAATATTCAGTTTCTTCCTGAAAATGATTGCAAACACAAATTCTTTGGTATTATTATCTTCATTTAATTAGTCTTAAATGAAAAAACACAAAAGAGAATGAAGCAAAAAGCAAAACATTGATCATTTCACACAAAACTCCAAAAATGGGCCGGACAAAAGTATTGGCACCCTCAGCCTAATACTTGGTTGCACAACCTTTAGCCAAAATAACTGCCACCAACCGCTTCCGGTAACCATCAATAAGTTTCTTACAATGCTCTGCTGGAATTTTAGACCATTCTTCTTTGGCAAACTACTCCAGGTCCCTGATATTTGAAGGGTGCCTTCTCCAAAGTGCCATTTTTAGATCTCTCCACAGGTGTTCTATGGGATTCAGGTCTGGACTCATTGCTGGCCACCTTAGAAGTCTCCAGTGCTTTCTCTCAAACCATTTTCTAGTGCTTTTTGAAGTGTGTTTTGGGTTATTGTCCTGCTGGAAGACCCATGACCTCTGAGGTAGACCCAGCTTTCTCACACTGGGCCCTAAATTATGCTGCAAAATTTGTTGGTAGGCTTCTGACTTCATAATGCCATGCACACGGTCAAGCAGTCCAGTGCCAGAGGCAGCAAAGCAACCCCAAAACATCAGGGAACCTCCGCCATGTTTGACTGTAGGGACCGTGTACTTTTCTTTGAATGCCTCTTTTTTCTCCTGTAAACTCTATGTTGATGCTTTTGCCCTAAAAGCTCTACTTTTGTCTCATCTGACCAAAGAACATTCTTCCAAAATGTTTTAGGCTTTTTCAGGTAAGTTTTCGCAAACTCCAGCCTGGCTTTTTTATGTCTCGGGGTAAGAAGTGGAGTCTTCCTGGGTCTCCTACCATACAGTCCCTTTTCATTCAGATGCCGACGGATAGTACGGGTTGACACCGTTGTACCCTCGGACTGCAGGGCAGCTTGAACTTGTTTGGATGTTAGTGGAGGTTCTTTATCCAACATCCGCACAATCTTGCGTTGAAATCTCTTGTCAATTTTTCTTTTCCGTCCACATCTAGGGAGGTTAGCCACAGTGCCAGGGGCTTTAAACTTCTTGATGACACTGCGCACGGTAGACACAGGAACATTCAGGTCTTTGGAGATGGATTTGTAGCCTTGAGATTGCTCATGCTTCCTCACAATTTGGTTTCTCAAGTCCTCAGACAGTTCTTTGGTCTTCTTTCTTTTCTCCATGCTCAATGTGGTACACACAAGGACACAGGACAGAGGTTGAGTCAACTTTAATCCATGTCAACTGGCTGCAAGTATGATTTAGTTATTGCCAACACCTGTTAGGTGCCACAGGTAAGTTACAGGTGCTGTTAATTATACAAATTAGAGAAGCATCACATGATTTTTCGCACAGTGCCAATACTTTTGTCCACCCTCTTTTTTATGTTTGGTGTGGAATTATATCCAATTTGGCTTTAGGACAATTCTTTTTGTGTTTTTTCATTTAAGACAAATTAAATGAAGATAATAATAACAAAGAATTTGTGTTTGCAATCATTTTCAGGAAGAAACTGAGTATTATCTGACAGAATTGCAGGGGTGTCAATACTTTTGGCCATGACTGTATCATGAGTATTAATGAGCCTGACAAATGCCAGATTATCAGATGTTATCGGTATTAATGGTGCTTACAGATGCTGGATTATCAGATGTTATCAGTATTAATGGTGTTGACAGGTGCCGGATTATCAGACTTCATCAGTATTAATGGTGCTGACACGTGCCGGATTATCAGATGTTGTCAGTATTAATCGTGCTGACACGTGCCGGATTATCAGATGTTGTCAGTATTAATCGTGCTGACAGGTGCCGGATTATCAGATATCATGAGTATTAATGGACCTGACAAATGCCGGATTATCAGATGTTATCGGTATTAATCGTGCTTACAGATGCTGGATTATCAGATGTTTTCAGTATTAATGGTGTTGACAGGTGCCGGATTATCAGACTTCATCAGTATTAACCCCTTAACCCCCAAGGGTGGTTGGCACGTTAATGACCGGGCCAATTTTGACAATTCTTACCACTGTCCCTTTAAGAGGTCATAACTCTGGAACGCTTCCATGGATCCCGCCGGTGATTCTGACATTGCTTTTTTCTCACGACATAGTGTACTTCGTAGGGATATACTATTGAAGAGAAATAGCGCAATAGTGCATTATCCAGTGTAGGTATATCAATTTAAAAATAATACACTCACCAGATGGAGCTTGTAATAAGCATGGAGGATTCGCTGCTGCAGAAACCACAGATCCACGAGGGACCAACGTAGAAGATGCAGGAGAGGAGAAAAAGTGGTCAGACAATCCGCGCTGCAAATCACTTTGAACCCCCAAAGGGCTTCACAGAAGTTTATAACGTGCAGCCATCCAATTAAAGACATCATATTTTTTCCACAAAAATGATCTTTTCACCCCCAATTTTTATTTTCCCAAGAGTAACAGGACCCCAAAAGTTATTGTGCAATTCATCCTGAGTACGCTGATACCCCATATATGGGGGTAAACCACTATTTGGGCACATGGCAGAGCTCGGAAGGGAAGCAGCGCCATTTAACTTTTTTGGCTGGAATTGAGATCGGACGCCATGTCGCGTTTGGAAAGCCCCTGAAGTGCCAAAACAGTGGAAACCCCCCAATTCTAACTCCCACCCTAACCCTAGCCCTGACCCTAGCTCTGACCCTAGCCCTAATGGGAAAATGGAAATAAATACATTTTTTTTTTATTTTATTATTTTTGCCTAACTAAGGGGGTGATAAAGGGGGGGTTTGATTTACTATTTATGGCGGGTTTTAATTTTTGGCAGCTGTCATACGCTAAAAGACGCTTTTTATTGTAAAAATAGTTTATGCATCACCACATTTTGAGAGCTATAATTTTTCCTTATTTTGACCCACCGAGTCATGTGAGGTCATATTTTTTGCGGGACGAGTTGACGTTTTTATTGGTACCATTTTCGGGCACGTGACATTTTTTGGTCGCTTTTTACTCCGATTTTTGGGACGCAGTATGAACAAAAACCAGCTTTTCAGGAATTTCTTTTGGGGGGGGGGGTGCGTTTACACCGTTCCGCGTGCGGTAAAATTGATAAGGCGCTTTTATTCTTCGGGTCAGTATGATTACAGCGAAACCTCTTTTATGTCTTTTTTTATGTTTTGGCGGTTTTATGCTATGAAAATTTTTTTTTATAAAAAATAATTATTTTTGCATCGCTTTATTCTGCGAGCTACAACTTTTTTATTTTTTCTCTGATGATGCTGTGTGGTAGCTCGTTTGTTGCGGGACAAGATGTCGTTTTCAGCGGTACCATGGATATTTATATGCGTCTTTTTGATCGCGCGTTATTGCACTTTTTGTTCGTCGGTATGATAATAAATCATTAATTTTTGCGTCGTTTTTTATTTTTTAAGGGGAACGCTAAAGGGGTTAACTAATGGGACAGTTTTATAGGGTGGGTCATTACGGACGCGGCGATAACAAATAGGTGTACTTTTATTGTTTTTCTGTTTCTTTATATTCAAAAAATGAATTTATTAGGGAATAATTTTTTTTCTTATTTATTTAACGATTTTATTAAAATTATTTTTACACTTTTTGTTTTTTACTTTATTATAATGTCCCATGGGGGACATCACTGTCCTGTGACAGATCGCTGATCTGTCACATCACAGATCGCTGTGACAGATCAGCGATCTGTCACAGGCACTGCTGCAGGCTTCCTCATGCTTGCGCTCTGCGGGCAGTGAGGAAGCCAGCTCCCTGCAGGCCCCCGAAGGTCCCCGTCGCCATATTGGATCCGGGGACCTGCAGGAAAGGCGACCCCCGCAGCGGCGCTGCACATCGCGCTGCTGTGGGGTCGCAGGGAAGCACGGAGGGAGCCCCCTCCCTGCCGATGCTTCCTTTAACCCCCGGTACACCGCGATCATGTTTGATCGCGGTGTCCCAGGGGTTAACGTGTCGGGGGCGGTCACACATTGTGCCGGGTGTCAGCTGTGATAATCAGCTGACACCCGGCCGCGATCAGCTGCGCTCCCCCCGTGAGCGCAGCTGATCGCATTAGACGTACTATTCCGTCCTTGGGACTTAGGTCCCAGGTCACATGGACGGAATAGTACGTCTAATGTAGGAAAGGGGTTGATGGACCTGACAGATACCGGATTATCAGATATTATCAGTATTAACATTAGTTTTTTTCATGTTTCACATAGAAGCTTATAGGGAAAAAAACACCAAAATTCGCACAGTTCAGCAGCGTCTTCAGCCTCCCAGCGATCGCAGATCGCATGAAATCACATCCACTTTTCTTGCACATATAGGCCGTAGCGTAAATGCTGTGTCTTCCGCTGATTTTTTGGGGGGGGCAGAAATTCTGCTACGTTTAACTGTGTGAATAAATGCTGGGCAGGGTGCAATAGTTGACTGCTTTGTCTCCCATCCTTATAGGACCCCTAGCATGGTCCGCTGAGCTTTGAATGATCTTTTAATAGGCTTGGATTCTGATAAATAGTTGTTGCAATAATCGCTGGAACCAAGTCCTAGTGGCAGGGCTACAACCCACCTCCCCATAAAATATAATGTACCCCCCATAAGAATATAATACAACCCACCTCCCCATAAAATATAATGTACCCCCCATAAGAATATAATACAACCCACCTCCCCATAGAATATAATGTACCCCCCATAGAATATAGTACAGCCCACCTCCCCATAGAATATAATATACCCCCCCATAGAATATAATACAACCCACCTCCCCATAGAATATAATGTACCCCCCATAGAATATAGTACAGCCCACCTCCCCATAGAATATAATGTACCCCCCCATAGAATATAATACAACCCACCTCCCCATAGAATATAATGTACCCCCATAGAATATAATACAACCCACCTCCCCATAGAATATAATGTACCCCCCATAGAATATAGTACAGCCCACCTCCCCATAGAATATAATGTACCCCCCATAGAATATAGTACAGCCCACCTCCCCATAGAATATAATGTACCCCCCATAGAATATAGTACAGCCCACCTCCCCATAGAATATAATGTAGCACCCCACAGAATATAATGTATCTCCCCCCCGGTGTGTATATGTACACGCCGGTCTCCTCATCACCACCGGTGAAGCCGCTGCTGGCACAGAGCTGACATCGTGCAGATGGCCCCGATCACATCAGACAGCGCCGCCCTTTGCTCTCCAATAGAATAGCGTCGTAGTGCGGTATGCGCGCATGCTACGACTCCGGCGACACGGTCCGCAGGAGGATTCTGACAGAAGGACACATGTCCGGTCATATTATAGATATATAGTCACGAGCGAACGGGTTAACACCTTTTAAACTGTTCCAGAAAATGAGTGCAATTTACACTTGTTTTGTTCTATACCTGTTACTTATCAAAAAGTGTGTGCAGTGCGGTGGCTGGGCGAAGGCAGGCGCACGTGGAGGGAGGGACCGCCGGAATAGGCAGCTGCTGGATCAGACTATATTGCAACATGGGCAGCTGCTGTCACTGTCGCGATCCCACCAGCCTCCGAAGCCCACTGGTCTACATCCAGACACCACCGTATACATCTCTATAAACAGACCTCAGCGCTATTTATGTCCCAGTAATGGCCAACCACTATAAATTATGGAGATTTTTTAAAATGCCACCAGAGTGATCTGCTGACAAACTGAACATCCCTGTTGTCAAAATGTCCCGCCCCTGCTGTGTATTTTGGAGAAACTAGGTGACACGTTTGTGTTTCCTGCAGCTCATTTGCATATATGGATGAGCAAGCGCTGTGATTGGCTGCTGTAGAATCCTAGTATGTTTCAGTTGGAAGAGAGGTCAAAGGCCATCGTGTCTGTCCGCCTGCTGCTCAATGCAGCAATGGCAGGATTCACTAAACCCTCTCAGACAGATGTCTGTCCAGCCTCTGGGTGAACAGTCCCACCGAAGGAGAACTCGTCACCTCCTCTGGTGGCCGCCTGTTCCACTCATTGCTCACCCTCACTGTCAAAAAGTTTTTTTCTAATGTGTATCTTTTCCCTTTCATCCCATTGCTTCTCGTGCTTCCATGTGCAAATGAGAAAAAGGATGATCCCTCTACATTGGGGCAACCCTTCAGATATTGGTGTCCTCCATCTTATAGAAGGGAACGCCTTTCCGACAGAACAGGCTGACTGAACGTGACGGCCGTCGCCATGATCCCTATGGCCGGCGCATACACACTGCTATGTTGCTGATGTTGTAGCACATTACTTCAATGAAATATTAATGGTGCTGACACCTGCCGGATTATCAGACGTTGTCAGTATTAATCGTGGTGACAGGTGCCGGATTATCAGATGTTGTAAGTATTAATCGTGCTGACACGTGCCGGATTATCAGATGTTGTCAGTATTAATCGTGCTGACACGTGCCGGATTATCAGATATCATGAGTATTAATGGACCTGAAACATGTGCCAGATTATCAGATGTTATCGGTATTAATGGTGCTTACAGATGCTGGATTATCAGATGTTATCAGTATTAATGGTGTTGACAGGTGCCGGATTATCAGACTTCATCAGTATTAATGGTGCTGACACGTGCCGGATTATCAGATGTTGTCAGTATTAATCGTGCTGACAGGTGCCGGATTATCAGATGTTGTCAGTATTAATCGTGCTGACACGTGCCGGATTATCAGATGTTGTCAGTATTAATCGTGCTGACACGTGCCGGATTATCAGATGTTGTCAGTACTAATCGTGCTGACACCTGCCGGACTATCAGATGTTGTCAGTATTAATCGTGCTGACACGTGCCGGAATAACAGATATCATGAGTATTAATGAGCCTGACAAATGCCAGATTATCAGATGTTATCGGTATTAATGGTGCTTACAGATGCTGGATTATCAGATGTTATCAGTATTAATGGTGTTGACAGGTGCCGGATTATCAGACTTCATCAGTATTAATGGTGCTGACACGTGCCGGATTATCAGATGATGTCAGTATTAATCGTGCTGACACGTGCCGGATTATCAGATGTTGTCAGTATTAATCGTGCTGACAGGTGCCGGATTATCAGATATCATGAGTATTAATGGACCTGACAAATGCCGGATTATCAGATGTTATCGGTATTAATGGTGCTTACAGATGCTGGATTATCAGATGTTATCAGTATTAATGGTGTTGACAGGTGCCGGATTATCAGACTTCATCAGTATTAACCCCTTAACCCCCAAGGGTGGTTGGCACGTTAATAACCGGGCCAATTTTGACAATTCTTACCCCTGTCCCTTTAAGAGGTCATAACTCTGGAACGCTTCCATGGATCCCGCCGGTGATTCTGACATTGCTTTTTTCTCACGACATAGTGTACTTCGTAGGGATATACTATTGAAGAGAAATAGCGCAATAGTGCATTATCCAGTGTAGGTATATCAATTTAAAAATAATACACTCACCAGATGGAGCTTGTAATAAGCATGGAGGATTCGCTGCTGCAGAAACCACAGATCCACGAGGGACCAACGTAGAAGATGCAGGAGAGGAGAAAAAGTGGTCAGACAATCCGCGCTGCAAATCACTTTGAACCCCCAAAGGGCTTCACAGAAGTTTATAACGTGCAGCCATCCAATTAAAGACATCATATTTTTTCCACAAAAATGATCTTTTCACCCCCAATTTTTATTTTCCCAAGAGTAACAGGACCCCAAAAGTTATTGTGCAATTCATCCTGAGTACGCTGATACCCCATATATGGGGGTAAACCACTATTTGGGCACATGGCAGAGCTCGAAGGGAAGCAGCGCCATTTAAATTTTTTGGCTGGAATTGAGATCGGACGCCATGTCGCGTTTGGAAAGCCCCTGAAGTGCCAAAACAGTGGAAACCCCCCAATTCTAACTCCCACCCTAACCCTAGCCCTGACCCTAGTTCTGACCCTAGCCCTAATGGGAAAATGGAAATAAATACATTTTTTTTTTATTTTATTATTTTTGCCTAACTAAGGGGGTGATAAAGGGGGGGTTTGATTTACTATTTATGGCAGGTTTTAATTTTTGGCAGCTGTCATACGCTAAAAGACGCTTTTTATTGTAAAAATAGTTTATGCATCACCACATTTTGAGAGCTATAATTTTTCCTTATTTTGACCCACCGAGTCATGTGAGGTCATATTTTTTGCGGGACGAGTTGACGTTTTTATTGGTACCATTTTCGGGCACGTGACATTTTTTGGTCGCTTTTTACTCCGATTTTTGGGACGCAGTATGAACAAAAACCAGCTTTTCAGGAATTTCTTTTGGGGGGGGGTGCGTTTACACCGTTCCGCGTGCGGTAAAATTGATAAGGCGCTTTTATTCTTCGGGTCAGTATGATTACAGCGATACCTCTTTTATGTCTTTTTTTATGTTTTGGCGGTTTTATGCTATGAAAATTTTTTTTAATAAAAAATAATTATTTTTGCATCGCTTTATTCTGCGAGCTATAACTTTTTTATTTTTTCTCTGATGATGCTGTGTGGTGGCTCGTTTGTTGCGGGACAAGATGTCATTTTCAGCGGTACCATGGATATTTATATGCGTCTTTTTCATCGCGCGTTATTGCACTTTTTGTTCGTCGGTATGATAATAAATCATTAATTTTTGCGTCGTTTTTTATTTTTTAAGGGGAACGCTAAAGGGGTTAACTAATGGGACAGTTTTATAGGGTGGGTCATTACGGACGCGGCGATAACAAATAGGTGTACTTTTATTGTTTTTCTGTTTCTTTATTTTCAAAAAATGAATTTATTAGGGAATAATTTTTTTTTCTTATTTATTTAACGATTTTATTAAAATTATTTTTACACTTTTTGTTTTTTACTTTATTATAATGTCCCATGGGGGACATCACTGTCCTGTGACAGATCGCTGATCTGTCACATCACAGATCGCTGTGACAGATCAGCGATCTGTCACAGGCACTGCTGCAGGCTTCCTCATGCCTGCGCTCTGCGGGCAGTGAGGAAGCCAGCTCCCTGCAGGCACCCGAAGGTCCCCGTCGCCATATTGGATCCGGGGACCTGCAGGAAAGGCGACCCCCGCAGCGGCGCTGCACATCGCGCTGCTGTGGGGGTCGCAGGGAAGCACGGAGGGAGCCCCCTCCCTGCCGATGCCCTCCTTTAACCCCCGGTACACCGCGATCATGTTTGATCGCGGTGTGCCAGGGGTTAACGTGTCGGGGGCGGTCACACATTGTGCCGGGTGTCAGCTGTGATAATCAGCTGACACCCGGCCGCGATCAGCTGCGCTCCCCCCGTGAGCGCAGCTGATCGCATTAGACGTACTATTCCGTCCTTGGGACTTAGGTCCCAGGTCACATGGACGGAATAGTACGTCTAATGTAGGAAAGGGGTTGATGGACCTGACAGATACCGGATTATCAGATATTATCAGTATTAACATTAGTTTTTTTCATGTTTCACATAGAAGCTTATAGGGAAAAAAACACCAAAATTCGCACAGTTCAGCAGCGTCTTCAGCCTCCCAGCGATCGCAGATCGCATGAAATCACATCCACTTTTCTTGCACATATAGGCCGTAGCGTAAATGCTGTGTCTTCCGCTGATTTTTTTTGGGGGGGCAGAAATTCTGCTACGTTTAACTGTGTGAATAAATGCTGGGCAGGGTGCAATAGTTGACTGCTTTGTCTCCCATCCTTATAGGACCCCTAGCATGGTCCGCTGAGCTTTGAATGATCTTTTAATAGGCTTGGATTCTGATAAATAGTTGTTGCAATAATCGCTGGAACCAAGTCCTAGTGGCAGGGCTACAACCCACCTCCCCATAAAATATAATGTACCCCCCATAAGAATATAATACAACCCACCTCCCCATAGAATATAATGTACCCCCCATAGAATATAGTACAGCCCACCTCCCCATAGAATATAATGTACCCCCCATAGACTATAATACAACCCACCTCCCCATAGAATATAATGTACCCCCCATAGAATATAGTACAGCCCACCTCCCCATAGAATATAATGTACCCCCCCCATAGAATATAATACAACCCACCTCCCCATAGAATATAATGTACCCCCCATAGAATATAATACAACCCACCTCCCCATAGAATATAATGTACCCCCCATAGAATATAGTACAGCCCACCTCCCCATAGAATATAATGTACCCCCATAGAATATAGTACAGCCCACCTCCCCATAGAATATAATGTAGCACCCCATAGAATATAGTACAGCCCACCTCCCCATAGAATATAATGTAGCACCCCACAGAATATAATGTATCTCCCCCCCGGTGTGTATATGTACATGCCGGTCTCCTCATCACCACCGGTGAAGCCGCTGCTGGCACAGAGCTGACATCGTGCAGATGGCCCCGATCACATCAGACAGCGCCGCCCTTTGCTCTCCAATAGAATAGCGTCGTAGTGCGGTATGCGCGCATGCTACGACTCCGGCGACACGGTCCGCAGGAGGATTCTGACAGAAGGACACATGTCCGGT
This sequence comes from Dendrobates tinctorius, assembly GCF_039654945.1. Lineage (NCBI taxonomy): Eukaryota > Metazoa > Chordata > Amphibia > Anura > Dendrobatidae > Dendrobates > Dendrobates tinctorius. The sequence goes on from NW_027361917.1 coordinate 13,576,544, forward strand.
CATATTATAGATATATAGTCACGAGCGAACGGGTTGACACCCTTTAAACTGTTCCAGAAAATGAGTGCAATTTACACTTGTTTTGTTCTATACCTGTTACTTATCAAAAGGTGTGTGCAGTGCGGTGGCTGAGCGCAGGCAGGCGCACGTGGAGGGAGGGACCGCCGGAATAGGCAGCTGCTGGATCAGACTATATTGCAACATGGGCAGCTGCTGTCACCGTTGCGATCCCACCAGCCTCCGAAGCCCACTGGTCTACATCCAGACACCACCGCACACATCTCTATAAGCAGACCTCAGCGCTATTTATGTCCCAGTAATGGCCAACCACTATAAATTATGGAGATTTTTTAAAATGCCACCAGAGTGATCTGCTGACAAACTGAACATCCCTGTTGTCAAAATGTCCCGCCCCTGCTGTGTATTTTGGAGAAACTAGGTGACACGTTTGTGTTTCCTGCAGCTCATTTGCATATATGGATGAGCAAGCGCTGTGATTGGCTGCTGTAGAATCCTAGTATGTTTCAGTTGGAAGAGAGGTCAAAGGCCATCGTGTCTGTCCGCCTCCTGCTCAATGCAGCAATGGCAGGATTCACTAAACCCTCTCAGATGTCTGTCCAGCCTCTGGGTGAACAGTCCCACCGAAGGAGAACTCGTCACCTCCTCTGGTGGCCGCCTGTTCCACTCATTGCTCACCCTCACTGTCAAAAAGTTTTTTTCTAATGTGTATCTTTTCCCTTTCATCCCATTGCTTCTCGTGCTTCCATGTGCAAATGAGAATAAGGATGATCCCTCTACATTGGGGCAACCCTTCAGATATTGGTGTCCTCCATCTTATAGAAGGGAACGCCTTTCCGACAGAACAGGCTGACTGAACGTGACGGCCGTCGCCATGATCCCTATGGCCGGCGCATACACACTGCTATGTTGCTGATGTTGTAGCACATTACTTCAATGAAATATTAATGGTGCTGACACGTGCCGGATTATCAGACGTTGTCAGTATTAATCGTGGTGACAGGTGCCGGATTATCAGATGTTGTAAGTATTAATCGTGCTGACACGTGCCGGATTATCAGATGTTGTCAGTATTAATCGTGCTGACACGTGCCGGATTATCAGATATCATGAGTATTAATGGACCTGAAACATGTGCCAGATTATCAGATGTTATCGGTATTAATGGTGCTTACAGATGCTGGATTATCAGATGTTATCAGTATTAATGGTGTTGACAGGTGCCGGATTATCAGACTTCATCAGTATTAATGGTGCTGACACGTGCCGGATTATCAGATGTTGTCAGTATTAATCGTGCTGACAGGTGCCGGATTATCAGATGTTGTCAGTATTAATCGTGCCGGATTATCAGATGTTGTCAGTATTAATCGTGGTGACACGTGCCGGATTATCAGATGTTGTCAGTATTAATCGTGCTGACAGGTGCCGGATTATCAGATATCATGAGTATTAATGGACCTGACAAATGCCGGATTATCAGATGTTGTCAGTATTAATCGTGGTGACAGGTGCCGGATTATCAGATGTTGTCAGTATTAATCGTGCCTACACGTGCCGGATTATCAGATGTTGTCAGTATTAATCGTGCTGACACGTGCCGGATTATCAGATATCATGAGTATTAATGGACCTGACAAATGCCAGATTATCAGATGTTATCAGTATTAATGGTGTTGACAGGTGCCGGATTATCAGACTTCATCAGTATTAATGGTGCTGACACGTGCCGGATTATCAGATGTTGTCAGTATTAATCGTGCTGACAGGTGCGGGATTATCAGATGTTGTCAGTATTAATCGTGCCGGATTATCAGATGTTGTCAGTACTAATCGTGCTGACACGTGCCGGATTATCAGATGTTGTCAGTACTAATCGTGCTGACACGTGCCGGATTATCAGATGTTGTCAGTATTAATCGTGCTGACACGTGCCGGAATAACAGATATCATGAGTATTAATGAGCCTGACAAATGCCAGATTATCAGATGTTATCGGTATTAATGGTGCTTACAGATGCTGGATTATCAGATGTTATCAGTATTAATGGTGTTGACAGGTGCCGGATTATCAGACTTCATCAGTATTAATGGTGCTGACACGTGCCGGATTATCAGATGTTGTCAGTATTAATCGTGCTGACACGTGCCGGATTATCAGATGTTGTCAGTATTAATCGTGCTGACAGGTGCCGGATTATCAGATATCATGAGTATTAATGGACCTGACAAATGCCGGATTATCAGATGTTATCGGTATTAATGGTGCTTACAGATGCTGGATTATCAGATGTTATCAGTATTAATGGTGTTGACAGGTGCCGGATTATCAGACTTCATCAGTATTAACCCCTTAACCCCCAAGGGTGGTTGGCACGTTAATGACCGGGCCAATTTTGACAATTCTTACCACTGTCCCTTTAAGAGGTCATAACTCTGGAACGCTTCCATGGATCCCGCCGGTGATTCTGACATTGCTTTTTTCTCACGACATAGTGTACTTCGTAGGGATATACTATTGAAGAGAAATAGCGCAATAGTGCATTATCCAGTGTAGGTATATCAATTTAAAAATAATACACTCACCAGATGGAGCTTGTAATAAGCATGGAGGATTCGCTGCTGCAGAAACCACAGATCCACGAGGGACCAACGTAGAAGATGCAGGAGAGGAGAAAAAGTGGTCAGACAATCCGCGCTGCAAATCACTTTGAACCCCCAAAGGGCTTCACAGAAGTTTATAACGTGCAGCCATCCAATTAAAGACATCATATTTTTTCCACAAAAATGATCTTTTCACCCCCAATTTTTATTTTCCCAAGAGTAACAGGACCCCAAAAGTTATTGTGCAATTCATCCTGAGTACGCTGATACCCCATATATGGGGGTAAACCACTATTTGGGCACATGGCAGAGCTCGGAAGGGAAGCAGCGCCATTTAACTTTTTTGGCTGGAATTGAGATCGGACGCCATGTCGCGTTTGGAAAGCCCCTGAAGTGCCAAAACAGTGGAAACCCCCCAATTCTAACTCCCACCCTAACCCTAGCCCTGACCCTAGCCCTAATGGGAAAATGGAAATAAATACATTTTTTTTTTATTTTATTATTTTTGCCTAACTAAGGGGGTGATAAAGGGGGGGTTTGATTTACTATTTATGGCGGGTTTTAATTTTTGGCAGCTGTCATAGGCTAAAAGACGCTTTTTATTGTAAAAATAGTTTATGCATCACCACATTTTGAGAGCTATAATTTTTCCTTATTTTGACCCACCGAGTCATGTGAGGTCATATTTTTTGCGGGACGAGTTGACGTTTTTATTGGTACCATTTTCGGGCACGTGACATTTTTTGGTCGCTTTTTACTCCGATTTTTGGGACGCAGTATGAACAAAAACCAGCTTTTCAGGAATTTCTTTTGGGGGGGGGTGCGTTTACACCGTTCCGCGTGCGGTAAAATTGATAAGGCGCTTTTATTCTTCGGGTCAGTATGATTACAGCGATACCTCTTTTATGTCTTTTTTTATGTTTTGGCGGTTTTATGCTATGAAAATTTTTTTTTATAAAAAATAATTATTTTTGCATCGCTTTATTCTGCGAGCTATAACTTTTTTATTTTTTCTCTGATGATGCTGTGTGGTGGCTCGTTTGTTGCGGGACAAGATGTCGTTTTCAGCGGTACCATGGATATTTATATGCGTCTTTTTGATCGCGCGTTATTGCACTTTTTGTTCGTCGGTATGATAATAAATCATTAATTTTTGCGTCGTTTTTTATTTTTTAAGGGGAACGCTAAAGGGGTTAACTAATGGGACAGTTTTATAGGGTGGGTCATTACGGACGCGGCGATAACAAATAGGTGTACTTTTATTGTTTTTCTGTTTCTTTATTTTCAAAAAATGAATTTATTAGGGAATATTTTTTTTTTCTTATTTATTTAACGATTTTATTAAAATTATTTTTACACTTTTTGTTTTTTACTTTATTATAATGTCCCATGGGGGACATCACTGTCCTGTGACAGATCGCTGATCTGTCACATCACAGATCGCTGTGACAGATCAGCGATCTGTCACAGGCACTGCTGCAGGCTTCCTCATGCCTGCGCTCTGCGGGCAGTGAGGAAGCCAGCTCCCTGCAGGCCCCTGAAGGTCCCCGTCGCCATATTGGATCCGGGGACCTGCAGGAAAGGCGACCCCCGCAGCGGCGCTGCACATCGCGCTGCTGTGGGGGTCGCAGGGAAGCACGGAGGGAGCCCCCTCCCTGCCGATGCCCTCCTTTAACCCCCGGTACACCGCGATCATGTTTGATCGCGGTGTGCCAGGGGTTAACGTGTCGGGGGCGGTCACACATTGTGCCGGGTGTCAGCTGTGATAATCAGCTGACACCCGGCCGCGATCAGCTGCGCTCCCCCCGTGAGCGCAGCTGATCGCATTAGACGTACTATTCCGTCCTTGGGACTTAGGTCCCAGGTCACATGGACGGAATAGTACGTCTAATGTAGGAAAGGGGTTGATGGACCTGACAGATACCGGATTATCAGATATTATCAGTATTAACATTACTTTTTTTCATGTTTCACATAGAAGCTTATAGGGAAAAAAACACCAAAATTCGCACAGTTCAGCAGCGTCTTCAGCCTCCCAGCGATCGCAGATCGCATGAAATCACATCCACTTTTCTTGCACATATAGGCCGTAGCGTAAATGCTGTGTCTTCCGCTGATTTTTTTGGGGGGGGCAGAAATTCTGCTACGTTTAACTGTGTGAATAAATGCTGGGCAGGGTGCAATAGTTGACTGCTTTGTCTCCCATCCTTATAGGACCCCTAGCATGGTCCGCTGAGCTTTGAATGATCTTTTAATAGGCTTGGATTCTGATAAATAGTTGTTGCAATAATCGCTGGAACCAAGTCCTAGTGGCAGGGCTACAACCCACCTCCCCATAAAATATAATGTACCCCCCATAAGAATATAATACAACCCACCTCCCCATAGAATATAATGTACCCCCCATAGAATATAGTACAGCCCACCTACCCATAGAATATAATGTACCCCCCCATAGAATATAATACAACCCACCTCCCCATAGAATATAATGTACCCCCCATAGAATATAGTACAGCCCACCTCCCCATAGAATATAATGTACCCCCCCCATAGAATATAATACAACCCACCTCCCCATAGAATATAATGTACCCCCCATAGAATATAATACAACCCACCTCCCCATAGAATATAATGTACCCCCCATAGAATATAGTACAGCCCACCTCCCCATAGAATATAATGTACCCCCAATAGAATATAGTACAGCCCACCTCCCCATAGAATATAATGTAGCACCCCATAGAAAATAATGTACCCCCCATAGAATATAGTACAGCCCACCTCCCCATAGAATATAATGTAGCACCCCATAGAATATAGTACAGCCCACCTCCCCATAGAATATAATGTAGCACCCCATAGAAAATAATGTACCCCCCATAGAATATAGTACAGCCCACCTTCCCATACAATATAATGTAGCACCCCACAGAATATAATGTATCTCCCCCCCGGTGTGTATATGTACACGCCGGTCTCCTCATCACCACCGGTGAAGCCGCTGCTGGCACAGAGCTGACATCGTGCAGATGGCCCCGATCACATCAGATAGCGCCGCCCTTTGCTCTCCAATAGAATAGCGTCGTAGTGCGGTATGCGCGCATGCTACGACTCCGGCGACACGGTCCGCAGGAGGATTCTGACAGAAGGACACATGTCCGGTCATATTATAGATATATAGTCACGAGCGAACGGGTTGACACCCTTTAAACTGTTCCAGAAAATGAGTGCAATTTACACTTGTTTTGTTCTATACCTGTTACTTATCAAAAAGTGTGTGCAGTGCGGTGGCTGGGCGCAGGCAGTCGCACGTGGAGGGAGGGACCGCCGGAATAGGCAGCTGCTGGATCAGACTATATTGCAACATGGGCAGCTGCTGTCACCGTCGCGATCCCACCAGCCTCCGAAGCCCACTGGTCTACATCCAGACACCACCGCACACATCTCTATAAGCAGACCTCAGCGCTATTTATGTCCCAGTAATGGCCAACCACTATAAATTATGGAGATTTTTTAAAATGCCACCAGAGTGATCTGCTGACAAACTGAACATCCCTGTTGTCAAAATGTCCCGCCCCTGCTGTGTATTTTGGAGAAACTAGGTGACACGTTTGTGTTTCCTGCAGCTCATTTGCATATATGGATGAGCAAGCGCTGTGATTGGCTGCTGTAGAATCCTAGTATGTTTCAGTTGGAAGAGAGGTCAAAGGCCATCGTGTCTGTCCGCCTGCTGCTCAATGCAGCAATGGCAGGATTCACTAAACCCTCTCAGACAGATGTCTGTCCAGCCTCTGGGTGAACAGTCCCACCGAAGGAGAACTCGTCACCTCCTCTGGTGGCCGCCTGTTCCACTCATTGCTCACCCTCACTGTCAAAAAGTTTTTTTCTAATGTGTATCTTTTCCCTTTCATCCCATTGCTTCTCGTGCTTCCATGTGCAAATGAGAATAAGGATGATCCCTCTACATTGGGGCAACCCTTCAGATATTGGTGTCCTCCATCTTATAGAAGGGAACGCCTTTCCGACAGAACAGGCTGACTGAACGTGACGGCCGTCGCCATGATCCCTATGGCCGGCGCATACACACTGCTATGTTGCTGATGTTGTAGCACATTACTTCAATGAAATATTAATGGTGCTGACACGTGCCGGATTATCAGACGTTGTCAGTATTAATCGTGGTGACAGGTGCCGGATTATCAGATGTTGTAAGTATTAATCGTGCTGACACGTGCCGGATTATCAGATGTTGTCAGTATTAATCGTGCTGACACGTGCCGGATTATCAGATATCATGAGTATTAATGGACCTGAAACATGTGCCAGATTATCAGATGTTATCGGTATTAATGGTGCTTACAGATGCTGGATTATCAGATGTTATCAGTATTAATGGTGTTGACAGATGCCGGATTATCAGACTTCATCAGTATTAATGGTGCTGACACGTGCCGGATTAGCAGATGTTGTCAGTATTAATCGTGCTGACAGGTGCCGGATTATCAGATGTTGTCAGTATTAATCGTGCCGGATTATCAGATGTTGTCAGTATTAATCGTGCTGACACGTGCCGGATTATCAGATGTTGTCAGTATTAATCGTGCTGACAGGTGCCGGATTATCAGATATCATGAGTATTAATGGACCTGACAAATGCCGGATTATCCGATGTTGTCAGTATTAATCGTGGTGACAGGTGCCGGATTATCAGATGTTGTCAGTATTAATCGTGCCTACACGTGCCGGATTATCAGATGTTGTCAGTATTAATCGTGCTGACACGTGCCGGATTATCAGATATCATGAGTATTAATGGACCTGACAAATGCCAGATTATCAGATGTTATCGGTATTAATGGTGCTTACAGATGCTGGATTATCAGATGTTATCAGTATTAATGGTGTTGACAGGTGCCGGATTATCAGACTTCATCAGTATTAATGGTGCTGACACGTGCCGGATTATCAGATGTTGTCAGTATTAATCGTGCTGACAGGTGCCGGATTATCAGATGTTGTCAGTATTAATCGTGCCGGATTATCAGATGTTGTCAGTATTAATCGTGCTGACACGTGCCGGATTATCAGATGTTGTCAGTATTAATCGTGCTGACAGGTGCCGGATTATCAGATATCATGAGTATTAATGGACCTGACAAATGCCGGATTATCAGATGTTGTCAGTATTAATCGTGGTGACAGGTGCCGGATTATCAGATGTTGTCAGTATTAATCGTGCCTACACGTGCCGGATTATCAGATGTTGTCAGTATTAATCGTGCTGACACGTGCCGGATTATCAGATATCATGAGTATTAATGGACCTGACAAATGCCAGATTATCAGATGTTATCGGTATTAATGGTGCTTACAGATGCTGGATTATCAGATGTTATCAGTATTAATGGTGTTGACAGGTGCCGGATTATCAGACTTCATCAGTATTAATGGTGCTGACACGTGCCGGATTATCAGATGTTGTCAGTATTAATCGTGCTGACAGGTGCGGGATTATCAGATGTTGTCAGTATTTATCGTGCCGGATTATCAGATGTTGTCAGTACTAATCGTGCTGACACGTGCCGGATTATCAGATGTTGTCAGTACTAATCGTGCTGACACGTGCCGGATTATCAGATGTTGTCAGTATTAATCGTGCTGACACGTGCCGGAATAACAGATACAGTCATGGCCAAAAGTATTGACACCCCTGAAATTCTGTCAGATAATATTCAGTTTCTTCCTGAAAATGATTGCAAACACAAATTCTTTGGTATTATTATCTTCATTTAATTAGTCTTAAATGAAAAAACACAAAAGAGAATGAAGCAAAAAGCAAAACATTGATCATTTCACACAAAACTCCAAAAATGGGCCGGACAAAAGTATTGGCACCCTCAGCCTAATACTTGGTTGCACAACCTTTAGCCAAAATAACTGCCACCAACCGCTTCCGGTAACCATCAATGAGTTTCTTACAATGCTCTGCTGGAATTTTAGACCATTCTTCTTTGGCAAACTACTCCAGGTCCCTGATATTTGAAGGGTGCCTTCTCCAAAGTGCCATTTTTAGATCTCTCCACAGGTGTTCTATGGGATTCAGGTCTGGACTCATTGCTGGCCACCTTAGAAGTCTCCAGTGCTTTCTCTCAAACCATTTTCTAGTGCTTTTTGAAGTGTGTTTTGGGTTATTGTCCTGCTGGAAGACCCATGACCTCTGAGGTAGACCCAGCTTTCTCACACTGGGCCCTAAATTATGCTGCAAAATTTGTTGGTAGGCTTCTGACTTCATAATGCCATGCACACGGTCAAGCAGTCCAGTGCCAGAGGCAGCAAAGCAACCCCAAAACATCAGGGAACCTCCGCCATGTTTGACTGTAGGGACCGTGTACTTTTCTTTGAATGCCTCTTTTTTCTCCTGTAAACTCTATGTTGATGCTTTTGCCCTAAAAGCTCTACTTTTGTCTCATCTGACCAAAGAACATTCTTCCAAAATGTTTTAGGCTTTTTCAGGTAAGTTTTCGCAAACTCCAGCCTGGCTTTTTTATGTCTCGGGGTAAGAAGTGGAGTCTTCCTGGGTCTCCTACCATACAGTCCCTTTTCATTCAGATGCCGACGGATAGTACGGGTTGACACCGTTGTACCCTCGGACTGCAGGGCAGCTTGAACTTGTTTGGATGTTAGTGGAGGTTCTTTATCCAACATCCGCACAATCTTGCGTTGAAATCTCTTGTCAATTTTTCTTTTCCGTCCACATCTAGGGAGGTTAGCCACAGTGCCAGGGGCTTTAAACTTCTTGATGACACTGCGCACGGTAGACACAGGAACATTCAGGTCTTTGGAGATGGATTTGTAGCCTTGAGATTGCTCATGCTTCCTCACAATTTGGTTTCTCAAGTCCTCAGACAGTTCTTTGGTCTTCTTTCTTTTCTCCATGCTCAATGTGGTACACACAAGGACACAGGACAGAGGTTGAGTCAACTTTAATCCATGTCAACTGGCTGCAAGTGTGATTTAGTTATTGCCAACACCTGTTAGGTGCCACAGGTAAGTTACAGGTGCTGTTAATTATACAAATTAGAGAAGCATCACATGATTTTTCGCACAGTGCCAATACTTTTGTCCACCCTGTTTTTTATGTTTGGTGTGGAATTATATCCAATTTGGCTTTAGGACAATTCTTTTTGTGTTTTTTCATTTAAGACAAATTAAATGAAGATAATAATAACAAAGAATTTGTGTTTGCAATCATTTTCAGGAAGAAACTGAGTATTATCTGACAGAATTGCAGGGGTGTCAATACTTTTGGCCATGACTGTATCATGAGTATTAATGAGCCTGACAAATGCCAGATTATCAGATGTTATCGGTATTAATGGTGCTTACAGATGCTGGATTATCAGATGTTATCAGTATTAATGGTGTTGACAGGTGCCGGATTATCAGACTTCATCAGTATTAATGGTGCTGACACGTGCCGGATTATCAGATGTTGTCAGTATTAATCGTGCTGACACGTGCCGGATTATCAGATGTTGTCAGTATTAATCGTGCTGACAGGTGCCGGATTATCAGATATCATGAGTATTAATGGACCTGACAAATGCCGGATTATCAGATGTTATCGGTATTAATGGTGCTTACAGATGCTGGATTATCAGATGTTATCAGTATTAATGGTGTTGACAGGTGCCGGATTATCAGACTTCATCAGTATTAACCCCTTAACCCCCAAGGGTGGTTGGCACGTTAATGACCGGGCCAATTTTGACAATTCTTACCACTGTCCCTTTAAGAGGTCATAACTCTGGAACGCTTCCATGGATCCCGCCGGTGATTCTGACATTGCTTTTTTCTCACGACATAGTGTACTTCGTAGGGATATACTATTGAAGAGAAATAGCGCAATAGTGCATTATCCAGTGTAGGTATATCAATTTAAAAATAATACACTCACCAGATGGAGCTTGTGATAAGCATGGAGGATTCGCTGCTGCAGAAACCACAGATCCACGAGGGACCAACGTAGAAGATGCAGGAGAGGAGAAAAAGTGGTCAGACAATCCGCGCTGCAAATCACTTTGAACCCCCAAAGGGCTTCACAGAAGTTTATAACGTGCAGCCATCCAATTAAAGACATCATATTTTTTCCACAAAAATGATCTTTTCACCCCCAATTTTTATTTTCCCAAGAGTAACAGGACCCCAAAAGTTATTGTGCAATTCATCCTGAGTACGCTGATACCCCATATATGGGGGTAAACCACTATTTGGGCACATGGCAGAGCTCGGAAGGGAAGCAGCGCCATTTAACTTTTTTGGCTGGAATTGAGATCGGACACCATGTCGCGTTTGGAAAGCCCCTGAAGTGCCAAAACAGTGGAAACCCCCCAATTCTAACTCCCACCCTAACCCTAGCCCTGACCCTAGCTCTGACCCTAGCCCTAATGGGAAAATGGAAATAAATACATTTTTTTTTTATTTTATTATTTTTGCCTAACTAAGGGGGTGATAAAGGGGGGGTTTGATTTACTATTTATGGCGGGTTTTAATTTTTGGCAGCTGTCATAGGCTAAAAGACGCTTTTTATTGTAAAAATAGTTTATGCATCACCACATTTTGAGAGCTATAATTTTTCCTTATTTTGACCCACCGAGTCATGTGAGGTCATATTTTTTGCGGGACGAGTTGACGTTTTTATTGGTACCATTTTCGGGCACGTGACATTTTTTGGTCGCTTTTTACTCCGATTTTTGGGACGCAGTATGAACAAAAACCAGCTTTTCAGGAATTTCTTTTGGGGGGGGGTGCGTTTACACCGTTCCGCGTGCGGTAAAATTGATAAGGCGCTTTTATTCTTCGGGTCAGTATGATTACAGCGATACCTCTTTTATGTCTTTTTTTATGTTTTGGCGGTTTTATGCTATGAAAATTTTTTTTTATAAAAAATAATTATTTTTGCATCGCTTTATTCTGCGAGCTATAACTTTTTTATTTTTTCTCTGATGATGCTGTGTGGTGGCTCGTTTGTTGCGGGACAAGATGTCGTTTTCAGCGGTACCATGGATATTTATATGCGTCTTTTTGATCGCGCGTTATTGCACTTTTTGTTCGTCGGTATGATAATAAATCATTAATTTTTGCGTCGTTTTTTATTTTTTAAGGGGAACGCTAAAGGGGTTAACTAATGGGACAGTTTTATAGGGTGGGTCATTACGGACGCGGCGATAACAAATAGGTGTACTTTTATTGTTTTTCTGTTTCTTTATTTTCAAAAAATGAATTTATTAGGGAATATTTTTTTTTTCTTATTTATTTAACGATTTTATTAAAATTATTTTTACACTTTTTGTTTTTTACTTTATTATAATGTCCCATGGGGGACATCACTGTCCTGTGACAGATCGCTGATCTGTCACATCACAGATCGCTGTGACAGATCAGCGATCTGTCACAGGCACTGCTGCAGGCTTCCTCATGCCTGCGCTCTGCGGGCAGTGAGGAAGCCAGCTCCCTGCAGGCCCCCGAAGGTCCCCGTCGCCATATTGGATCCGGGGACCTGCAGGAAAGGCGACCCCCGCAGCGGCGCTGCACATCGCGCTGCTGTGGGGGTCGCAGGGAAGCACGGAGGGAGCCCCCTCCCTGCCGATGCCCTCCTTTAACCCCCGGTACACCGCGATCATGTTTGATCGCGGTGTGCCAGGGGTTAACGTGTCGGGGGCGGTCACACATTGTGCCGGGTGTCAGCTGTGATAATCAGCTGACACCCGGCCGCGATCAGCTGCGCTCCCCCCGTGAGCGCAGCTGATCGCATTAGACGTACTATTCCGTCCTTGGGACTTAGGTCCCAGGTCACATGGACGGAATAGTACGTCTAATGTAGGAAAGGGGTTGATGGACCTGACAGATACCGGATTATCAGATATTATCAGTATTAACATTACTTTTTTTCATGTTTCACATAGAAGCTTATAGGGAAAAAAACACCAAAATTCGCACAGTTCAGCAGCGTCTTCAGCCTCCCAGCGATCGCAGATCGCATGAAATCACATCCACTTTTCTTGCACATATAGGCCGTAGCGTAAATGCTGTGTCTTCCGCTGATTTTTTTTGGGGGGGCAGAAATTCTGCTACGTTTAACTGTGTGAATAAATGCTGGGCAGGGTGCAATAGTTGACTGCTTTGTCTCCCATCCTTATAGGACCCCTAGCATGGTCCGCTGAGCTTTGAATGATCTTTTAATAGGCTTGGATTCTGATAAATAGTTGTTGCAATAATCGCTGGAACCAAGTCCTAGTGGCAGGGCTACAACCCACCTCCCCATAAAATATAATGTACCCCCCATAAGAATATAATACAACCCACCTCCCCATAGAATATAATGTACCCCCCATAGAATATAGTACAGCCCACCTACCCATAGAATATAATGTACCCCCCCATAGAATATAATACAACCCACCTCCCCATAGAATATAATGTACCCCCCATAGAATATAGTACAGCCCACCTCCCCATAGAATATAATGTACCCCCCCATAGAATATAATACAACCCACCTCCCCATAGAATATAATGTACCCCCCATAGAATATAATACAACCCACCTCCCCATAGAATATAATGTACCCCCCATAGAATATAGTACAGCCCACCTCCCCATAGAATATAATGTACCCCCAATAGAATATAGTACAGCCCACCTCCCCATAGAATATAATGTAGCACCCCATAGAAAATAATGTACCCCCCATAGAATATAGTACAGCCCACCTCCCCATAGAATATAATGTAGCACCCCATAGAATATAGTACAGCCCACCTCCCCATAGAATATAATGTAGCACCCCATAGAAAATAATGTACCCCCCATAGAATATAGTACAGCCCACCTCCCCATAGAATATAATGTACCCCCCCATAGAATATAATACAACCCACCTCCCCATAGAATATAATGTACCCCCCATAGAATATAATACAACCCACCTCCCCATAGAATATAATGTACCCCCCATAGAATATAGTACAGCCCACCTCCCCATAGAATATAATGTACCCCCCATAGAATATAGTACAGCCCACCTCCCCATAGAATATAATGTACCCCCCATAGAATATAGTACAGCCCACCTCCCCATAGAATATAATGTAGCACCCCACAGAATATAATGTATCTCCCCCCCGGTGTGTATATGTACACGCCGGTCTCCTCATCACCACCGGTGAAGCCGCTGCTGGCACAGAGCTGACATCGTGCAGATGGCCCCGATCACATCAGACAGCGCCGCCCTTTGCTCTCCAATAGAATAGCGTCGTAGTGCGGTATGCGCGCATGCTACGACTCCGGCGACACGGTCCGCAGGAGGATTCTGACAGAAGGACACATGTCCGGTCATATTATAGATATATAGTCACGAGCGAACGGGTTAACACCTTTTAAACTGTTCCAGAAAATGAGTGCAATTTACACTTGTTTTGTTCTATACCTGTTACTTATCAAAAGGTGTGTGCAGTGCGGTGGCTGGGCGCAGGCAGGCGCACGTGGAGGGAGGGACCGCCGGAATAGGCAGCTGCTGGATCAGACTATATTGCAACATGGGCAGCTGCTGTCACCGTCGCGATCCCACCAGCCTCCGAAGCCCACTGGTCTACATCCAGACACCACCGCACACATCTCTATAAACAGACCTCAGCGCTATTTATGTCCCAGTAATGGCCAACCACTATAAATTATGGAGATTTTTTAAAATGCCACCAGAGTGATCTGCTGACAAACTGAACATCCCTGTTGTCAAAATGTCCCGCCCCTGCTGTGTATTTTGGAGAAACTAGGTGACACGTTTGTGTTTCCTGCAGCTCATTTGCATATATGGATGAGCAAGCGCTGTGATTGGCTGCTGTAGAATCCTAGTATGTTTCAGTTGGAAGAGAGGTCAAAGGCCATCGTGTCTGTCCGCCTGCTGCTCAATGCAGCAATGGCAGGATTCACTAAACCCTCTCAGACAGATGTCTGTCCAGCCTCTGGGTGAACAGTCCCACCGAAGGAGAACTCGTCACCTCCTCTGGTGGCCGCCTGTTCCACTCATTGCTCACCCTCACTGTCAAAAAGTTTTTTTCTAATGTGTATCTTTTCCCTTTCATCCCATTGCTTCTCGTGCTTCCATGTGCAAATGAGAAAAAGGATGATCCCTCTACATTGGGGCAACCCTTCAGATATTGGTGTCCTCCATCTTATAGAAGGGAACGCCTTTCCGACAGAACAGGCTGACTGAACGTGACGGCCGTCGCCATGATCCCTATGGCCGGCGCATACACACTGCTATGTTGCTGATGTTGTAGCACATTACTTCAATGAAATATTAATGGTGCTGACACCTGCCGGATTATCAGACGTTGTCAGTATTAATCGTGGTGACAGGTGCCGGATTATCAGATGTTGTAAGTATTAATCGTGCTGACACGTGCCGGATTATCAGATGTTGTCAGTATTAATCGTGCTGACACGTGCCGGATTATCAGATATCATGAGTATTAATGGACCTGAAACATGTGCCAGATTATCAGATGTTATCGGTATTAATGGTGCTTACAGATGCTGGATTATCAGATGTTATCAGTATTAATGGTGTTGACAGGTGCCGGATTATCAGACTTCATCAGTATTAATGGTGCTGACACGTGCCGGATTATCAGATGTTGTCAGTATTAATCGTGCTGACAGGTGCCGGATTATCAGATGTTGTCAGTATTAATCGTGCTGACACGTGCCGGATTATCAGATGTTGTCAGTATTAATCGTGCTGACACGTGCCGGATTATCAGATGTTGTCAGTACTAATCGTGCTGACACGTGCCGGACTATCAGATGTTGTCAGTATTAATCGTGCTGACACGTGCCGGAATAACAGATATCATGAGTATTAATGAGCCTGACAAATGCCAGATTATCAGATGTTATCGGTATTAATGGTGCTTACAGATGCTGGATTATCAGATGTTATCAGTATTAATGGTGTTGACAGGTGCCGGATTATCAGACTTCATCAGTATTAATGGTGCTGACACGTGCCGGAATAACAGATATCATGAGTATTAATGAGCCTGACAAATGCCAGATTATCAGATGTTATCGGTATTAATGGTGCTTACAGATGCTGGATTATCAGATGTTATCAGTATTAATGGTGTTGACAGGTGCCGGATTATCAGACTTCATCAGTATTAATGGTGCTGACACGTGCCGGATTATCAGATGTTGTCAGTATTAATCGTGCTGACAGGTGCCGGATTATCAGATAACATGAGTATTAATGGACCTGACAAATGCCGGATTATCAGATGTTATCGGTATTAATGGTGCTTACAGATGCTGGATTATCAGATGTTATCAGTATTAATGGTGTTGACAGGTGCCGGATTATCAGACTTCCTCAGTATTAACCCCTTAACCCCCAAGGGTGGTTGGCACGTTAATGACCGGGCCAATTTTGACAATTCTTACCCCTGTCCCTTTAAGAGGTCATAACTCTGGAACGCTTCCATGGATCCCGCCGGTGATTCTGACATTGCTTTTTTCTCACGACATAGTGTACTTCGTAGGGATATACTATTGAAGAGAAATAGCGCAATAGTGCATTATCCAGTGTAGGTATATCAATTTAAAAATAATACACTCACCAGATGGAGCTTGTAATAAGCATGGAGGATTCGCTGCTGCAGAAACCACAGATCCACGAGGGACCAACGTAGAAGATGCAGGAGAGGAGAAAAAGTGGTCAGACAATCCGCGCTGCAAATCACTTTGAACCCCCAAAGGGCTTCACAGAAGTTTATAACGTGCAGCCATCCAATTAAAGACATCAAATTTTTTCCACAAAAATGATCTTTTCACCCCCAATTTTTATTTTCCCAAGAGTAACAGGACCCCAAAAGTTATTGTGCAATTCATCCTGAGTACGCTGATACCCCATATATGGGGGTAAACCACTATTTGGGCACATGGCAGAGCTCGGAAGGGAAGCAGCGCCATTTAACTTTTTTGGCTGGAATTGAGATCGGACGCCATGTCGCGTTTGGAAAGCCCCTGAAGTGCCAAAACAGTGGAAACCCCCCAATTCTAACTCCCACCCTAACCCTAGCCCTGACCCTAGCTCTGACCCTAGCCCTAATGGGAAAATGGAAATAAATACATTTTTTTTTTATTTTATTATTTTTGCCTAACTAAGGGGGTGATAAAGGGGGGTTTGATTTACTATTTATGACAGGTTTTAATTTTTGGCAGCTGTCATACGCTAAAAGACGCTTTTTATTGTAAAAATAGTTTATGCATCACCACATTTTGAGAGCTATAATTTTTCCTTATTTTGACCCACCGAGTCATGTGAGGTCATATTTTTTGCGGGACGAGTTGACGTTTTTATTGGTACCATTTTCGGGCACGTGACATTTTTTGGTCGCTTTTTACTCCGATTTTTGGGACGCAGTATGAACAAAAACCAGCTTTTCAGGAATTTCTTTTGGGGGGGGGTGCGTTTACACCGTTCCGCGTGCGGTAAAATTGATAAGGCGCTTTTATTCTTCGGGTCAGTATGATTACAGCGATACCTCTTTTATGTCTTTTTTTATGTTTTGGCGGTTTTATGCTATGAAAATTGTTTTTTTATAAAAAATAATTATTTTTGCATCGCTTTATTCTGCGAGCTATAACTTTTCTATTTTTTCTCTGATGATGCTGTGTGGTGGCTCGTTTGTTGCGGGACAAGATGTCGTTTTCAGCGGTACCATGGATATTTATATGCGTCTTTTTGATCGCGCGTTATTGCACTTTTTGTTCGTCGGTATGATAATAAATCATTAATTTTTGCGTCGTTTTTTATTTTTTAAGGGGAACGCTAAAGGGGTTAACTAATGGGACAGTTTTATAGGGTGGGTCATTACGGACGCGGCGATAACAAATAGGTGTACTTTTATTGTTTTTCTGTTTCTTTATTTTCAAAAAATGAATTTATTAGGGAATAATTTTTTTTCTTATTTATTTAACGATTTTATTAAAATTATTTTTACACTTTTTGTTTTTTACTTTATTATAATGTCCCATGGGGGACATCACTGTCCTGTGACAGATCGCTGATCTGTCACATCACAGATCGCTGTGACAGATCAGCGATCTGTCACAGGCACTGCTGCAGGCTTCCTCATGCCTGCGCTCTGCGGGCAGTGAGGAAGCCAGCTCCCTGCAGGCCCCCGAAGGTCCCCGTCGCCATATTGGATCCGGGGACCTGCAGGAAAGGCGACCCCCGCAGCGGCGCTGCACATCGCGCTGCTGTGGGGGTCGCAGGGAAGCACGGAGGGAGCCCCCTCCCTGCCGATGCTTCCTTTAACCCCCGGTACACCAGGGGTTAACGTGTCGGGGGCGGTCACACATTGTGCCGGGTGTCAGCTGTGATAATCAGCTGACACCCGGCCGCGATCAGCTGCGCTCCCTCCGTGAGCGCAGCTGATCGCATTAGACGTACTATTCCGTCCTTGGGACTTAGGTCCCAGGTCACATGGACGGAATAGTACGTCTAATGTAGGAAAGGGGTTGATGGACCTGACAGATACCGGATTATCAGATATTATCAGTATTAACATTAGTTTTTTTCATGTTTCACATAGAAGCTTATAGGGAAAAAAACACCAAAATTCGCACAGTTCAGCAGCGTCTTCAGCCTCCCAGCGATCGCAGATCGCATGAAATCACATCCACTTTTCTTGCACATATAGGCCGTAGCGTAAATGCTGTGTCTTCCGCTGATTTTTTTGGGGGGGCAGAAATTCTGCTACGTTTAACTGTGTGAATAAATGCTGGGCAGGGTGCAATAGTTGACTGCTTTGTCTCCCATCCTTATAGGACCCCTAGCATGGTCCGCTGAGCTTTGAATGATCTTTTAATAGGCTTGGATTCTGATAAATAGTTGTTGCAATAATCGCTGGAACCAAGTCCTAGTGGCAGGGCTACAACCCACCTCCCCATAAAATATAATGTACCCCCCATAAGAATATAATACAACCCACCTCCCCATAGAATATAATGTACCCCCCATAGAATATAGTACAGCCCACCTCCCCATAGAATATAATGTACCCCCCCATAGAATATAATACAACCCACCTCCCCATAGAATATAATGCACCCCCCATAGAATATAGTACAGCCCACCTCCCCATAGAATATAATGTACCCCCCCATAGAATATAATACAACCCACCTCCCCATAGAATATAATGTACCCCCCATAGAATATAATACAACCCACCTCCCCATAGAATATAATGTACCCCCCATAGAATATAGTACAGCCCACCTCCCCATAGAATATAATGTAGCACCCCATAGAATATAGTACAGCCCACCTCCCCATAGAATATAATGTAGCACCCCATAGAAAATATTGTACCCCCCATAGAATATAGTACAGCCCACCTCCCCATAGAATATAATGTAGCACCCCATAGAATATAGTACAGCCCACCTCCCCATAGAATATAATGTAGCACCCCATAGAATATAGTACAGCCCACCTCCCCATAGAATATAATGTAGCACCCCATAGAAAATAATGTACCCCCCATAGAATATAGTACAGCCCACCTCCCCATAGAATATAATGTAGCACCCCATAGAATATAGTACAGCCCACCTCCCCATAGAATATAATGTAGCACCCCATAGAATTTAGTACAGCCCACCTCCCCATAGAATATAATGTACCCCCCATAGAATATAGTACAGCCCACCTCCCCATAGAATATAATGTATCTCCCCCCCGGTGTGTATATGTAAACGCCGGTCTCCTCATCACCACCGGTGAAGCCGCTGCTGGCACAGAGCTGACATCGTGCAGATGGCCCCGATCACATCAGACAGCGCCGCCCTTTGCTCTCCAATAGAATAGCGTCGCAGTGCGGTATGCGCGCATGCTACGACTCCGGCGACACGGTCCGCAGGAGGATTCTGACAGAAGGACACATGTCCGGTCATATTATAGATATATAGTCACGAGCGAACGGGTTTACACCCTTTAAACTGTTCCAGAAAATGAGTGCAATTTACACTTGTTTTGTTCGATACCTGTTACTTATCAAAAGGTGTGTGCAGTGCGGTGGCTGGGCGCAGGCAGGCGCACGTGGAGGGAGGGACCGCCAGAATGGGCAGCTGCTGGATCAGACTATATTGCAACATGGGCAGCTGCTGTCACCGTCGCGATCCCACCAGCCTCCGAAGCCCACTGGTCTACATCCAGACACCACCGCACACATCTCTATAAGCAGACCTCAGCGCTATTTATGTCCCAGTAATGGCCAACCACTATAAATTATGGAGATTTTTTAAAATGCCACCAGAGTGATCTGCTGACAAACTGAACATCCCTGTTGTCAAAATGTCCCTCCCCTGCTGTGTATTTTGGAGAAACTAGGTGACACGTTTGTGTTTCCTGCAGCTCATTTGCATATATGGATGAGCAAGCGCTGTGATTGGCTGCTGTAGAATCCTAGTATGTTTCAGTTGGAAGAGAGGTCAAAGGCCAACGTGTCTGTCCGCCTGCTGCTCAATGCAGCAATGGCAGGATTCACTAAACCCTCTCAGACAGATGTCTGTCCAGCCTCTGGGTGAACAGTCCCACCGAAGGAGAACTCGTCACCTCCTCTGGTGGCCGCCTGTTCCACTCATTGCTCACCCTCACTGTCAAAAAGTTTTTTTCTAATGTGTATCTTTTCCCTTTCATCCCATTGCTTCTCGTGCTTCCATGTGCAAATGAGAATAAGGATGATCCCTCTACATTGGGGCAACCCTTCAGATATTGGTGTCCTCCATCTTATAGAAGGGAACGCCTTTCCGACAGAACAGGCTGACTGAACGTGACGGCCGTCGCCATGATCCCTATGGCCGGCGCATACACACTGCTATGTTGCTGATGTTGTAGCACATTACTTCAATGAAATATTAATGGTGCTGACACGTGCCGGATTATCAGACGTTGTCAGTATTAATCGTGGTGACAGGTGCCGGATTATCAGATGTTGTAAGTATTAATCGTGCTGACACGTGCCGGATTATCAGATATCATGAGTATTAATGGACCTGAAACATGTGCCAGATTATCAGATGTTATCGGTATTAATGGTGCTTACAGATGCTGGATTATCAGATGTTATCAGTATTAATGGTGTTGACAGGTGCCGGATTATCAGACTTCATCAGTATTAATGGTGCTGACACGTGCCGGATTATCAGATGTTGTCAGTATTAATCGTGCTGACAGGTGCCGGATTATCAGATGTTGTCAGTATTAATCGTGCCGGATTATCAGATGTTGTCAGTATTAATCGTGCTGACACGTGCCGGATTATCAGATGTTGTCAGTATTAATCGTGCTGACAGGTGCCGGATTATCAGATATCATGAGTATTAATGGACCTGACAAATGCCGGATTATCAGATGTTGTCAGTATTAATCGTGGTGACAGGTGCCGGATTATCAGATGTTGTCAGTATTAATCGTGCCTACACGTGCCGGATTATCAGATGTTGTCAGTATTAATCGTGCTGACACGTGCCGGATTATCAGATATCATGAGTATTAATGGACCTGACAAATGCCAGATTATCAGATGTTATCAGTATTAATGGTGTTGACAGGTGCCGGATTATCAGACTTCATCAGTATTAATGGTGCTGACACGTGCCGGATTATCAGATGTTGTCAGTATTAATCGTGCTGACAGGTGCGGGATTATCAGATGTTGTCAGTATTAATCGTGCCGGATTATCAGATGTTGTCAGTACTAATCGTGCTGACACGTGCCGGATTATCAGATGTTGTCAGTACTAATCGTGCTGACACGTGCCGTTTTATCAGATGTTGTCAGTATTAATCGTGCTGACACGTGCCGGAATAACAGATATCATGAGTATTAATGAGCCTGACAAATGCCAGATTATCAGATGTTATCGGTATTAATGGTGCTTACAGATGCTGGATTATCAGATGTTATCAGTATTAATGGTGTTGACAGGTGCCGGATTATCAGACTTCATCAGTATTAATGGTGCTGACACGTGCCGGATTATCAGATGTTGTCAGTATTAATCGTGCTGACACGTGCCGGATTATCAGATGTTGTCAGTATTAATCGTGCTGACAGGTGCCGGATTATCAGATATCATGAGTATTAATGGACCTGACAAATGCCGGATTATCAGATGTTATCGGTATTAATGGTGCTTACAGATGCTGGATTATCAGATGTTATCAGTATTAATGGTGTTGACAGGTGCCGGATTATCAGACTTCATCAGTATTAACCCCTTAACCCCCAAGGGTGGTTGGCACGTTAATGACCGGGCCAATTTTGACAATTCTTACCACTGTCCCTTTAAGAGGTCATAACTCTGGAACGCTTCCATGGATCCCGCCGGTGATTCTGACATTGCTTTTTTCTCACGACATAGTGTACTTCGTAGGGATATACTATTGAAGAGAAATAGCGCAATAGTGCATTATCCAGTGTAGGTATATCAATTTAAAAATAATACACTCACCAGATGGAGCTTGTAATAAGCATGGAGGATTCGCTGCTGCAGAAACCACAGATCCACGAGGGACCAACGTAGAAGATGCAGGAGAGGAGAAAAAGTGGTCAGACAATCCGCGCTGCAAATCACTTTGAACCACCAAAGGGCTTCACAGAAGTTTATAACGTGCAGCCATCCAATTGAAGACATCATATTTTTTCCACAAAAATGATCTTTTCACCCCCAATTTTTATTTTCCCAAGAGTAACAGGACCCCAAAAGTTATTGTGCAATTCATCCTGAGTACGCTGATACCCCATATATGGGGGTAAACCACTATTTGGGCACATGGCAGAGCTCGGAAGGGAAGCAGCGCCATTTAAATTTTTTGGCTGGAATTGAGATCGGACGCCATGTCGCGTTTGGAAAGCCCCTGAAGTGCCAAAACAGTGGAAACCCCCCAATTCTAACTCCCACCCTAACCCTAGCCCTGACCCTAGCTCTGACCCTAGCCCTAATGGGAAAATGGAAATAAATACATTTTTTTTTAATTTTATTATTTTTGCCTAACTAAGGGGGTGATAAAGGGGGGGTTTGATTTACTATTTATGGCGGGTTTTAATTTTTGGCAGCTGTCATACGCTAAAAGACGCTTTTTATTGTAAAAATAGTTTATGCATCACCACATTTTGAGAGCTATAATTTTTCCTTATTTTGACCCACCGAGTCATGTGAGGTCATATTTTTTGCGGGACGAGTTGACGTTTTTATTGGTACCATTTTCGGGCACGTGACATTTTTTGGTCGCTTTTTACTCCGATTTTTGGGACGCAGTATGAACAAAAACCAGCTTTTCAGGAATTTCTTTTGGGGGGGGTGCGTTTACACCGTTCCGCGTGCGGTAAAATTGATAAGGCGCTTTTATTCTTCGGGTCAGTATGATTACAGCGATACCTCTTTTATGTCTTTTTTTATGTTTTGGCGGTTTTATGCTATGAAAATTTTTTTTTATAAAAAATAATTATTTTTGCATCGCTTTATTCTGCGAGCTATAACTTTTTTATTTTTTCTCTGATGATGCTGTGTGGTGGCTCGTTTGTTGCGGGACAAGATGTCGTTTTCAGCGGTACCATGGATATTTATATGCGTCTTTTTGATCGCGCGTTATTGCACTTTTTGTTCGTCGGTATGATAATAAATCATTAATTTTTGCGTCGTTTTTTATTTTTTAAGGGGAACGCTAAAGGGGTTAACTAATGGGACAGTTTTATAGGGTGGGTCATTACGGACGCGGCGATAACAAATAGGTGTACTTTTATTGTTTTTCTGTTTCTTTATTTTCAAAAAATGAATTTATTAGGGAATAATTTTTTTTCTTATTTATTTAACGATTTTATTAAAATTATTTTTACACTTTTTGTTTTTTACTTTATTATAATGTCCCATGGGGGACATCACTGTCCTGTGACAGATCGCTGATCTGTCACATCACAGATCGCTGTGACAGATCAGCGATCTGTCACAGGCACTGCTGCAGGCTTCCTCATGCCTGCGCTCTGCGGGCAGTGAGGAAGCCAGCTCCCTGCAGGCCCCCGAAGGTCCCCGTCGCCATATTGGATCCGGGGACCTGCAGGAAAGGAGACCCCCGCAGCGGCGCTGCACATCGCGCTGCTGTGGGGGTCGCAGGGAAGCACGGAGGGAGCCCCCTCCCTGCCGATGCTTCCTTTAACCCCCGGTACACCGCGATCATGTTTGATCGCGGTGTGCCAGGAGTTAACGTGTCGGGGGCGGTCACACATTGTGCCGGGTGTCAGCTGTGATAATCAGCTGACACCCGGCCGCGATCAGCTGCGCTCCCCCCGTGAGCGCAGCTGATCGCATTAGACGTACTATTCCGTCCTTGGGACTTAGGTCCCAGGTCACATGGACGGAATAGTACGTCTAATGTAGGAAAGGGGTTGATGTAGCTGACAGATACCTGATTATCAGATATTATCAGTATTAACATTAGTTTTTTTCATGTTTCACATAGAAGCTTATAGGGAAAAAAACACCAAAATTCGCACAGTTCAGCAGCGTCTTCAGCCTCCCAGCGATCGCAGATCGCATGAAATCACATCCACTTTTCTTGCACATATAGGCCGTAGCGTAAATGCTGTGTCTTCCGCTGATTTTTTTGGGGGGGCAGAAATTCTGCTACGTTTAACTGTGTGAATAAATGCTGGGCAGGGTGCAATAGTTGACTGCTTTGTCTCCCATCCTTATAGGACCCCTAGCATGGTCCGCTGAGCTTTGAATGATCTTTTAATAGGCTTGGATTCTGATAAATAGTTGTTGCAATAATCGCTGGAACCAAGTCCTAGTGGCAGGGCTACAACCCACCTCCCCATAAAATATAATGTACCCCCCATAAGAATATAATACAACCCACCTCCCCATAGAATATAATGTACGCCCCATAGAATATAGTACAGCCCACCTCCCCATAGAATATAATGTACCCCCCCATAGAATATAATACAACCCACCTCCCCATAGAATATAATGTACCCCCCATAGAATATAGTACAGCCCACCTCCCCATAGAATATAATGTACCCCCCCATAGAATATAATACAACCCACCTCCCCATAGAATATAATGTACCCCCCATAGAATATAATACAACCAACCTCCCCATAGAATATAATGTACCCCCCATAGAATATAGTACAGCCCACCTCCCCATAGAATATAATGTAGCACCCCATAGAAAATAATGTACCCCCCATAGAATATAGTACAGCCCACCTCCCCATAGAATATAATGTAGCACCCCATAGAATATAGTACAGCCCACCTCCCCATAGAATATAATGTAGCACCCCATAGAATATAGTACAGCCCACCTCCCCATAGAATATAATGTAGCACCCCATAGAAAATAATGTACCCCCCATAGAATATAGTACAGCCCACCTCCCCATACAATATAATGTAGCACCCCACAGAATATAATGTATCTCCCCCCCGGTGTGTATATGTACACGCCGGTCTCCTCATCACCACCGGTGAAGCCGCTGCTGGCACAGAGCTGACATCGTGCAGATGGCCCCGATCACATCAGACAGCGCCGCCCTTTGCTCTCCAATAGAATAGCGTCGTAGTGCGGTATGCGCGCATGCTACGACTCCGGCGACACGGTCCGCAGGAGGATTCTGACAGAAGGACACATGTCCGGTCATATTATAGATATATAGTCACGAGCGAACGGGTTGACACCCTTTAAACTGTTCCAGAAAATGAGTGCAATTTACACTTGTTTTGTTCTATACCTGTTACTTATCAAAAAGTGTGTGCAGTGCGGTGGCTGAACGCAGGCAGGCGCACGTGGAGGGAGGGACCGCCGGAATAGGCAGCTGCTGTCACCGTCGCGATCCCACCAGCCTCCGAAGCCCACTGGTCTACATCCAGACACCACCGCACACATCTCTATAAGCAGACCTCAGCGCTATTTATGTCCCAGTAATGGCCAACCACTATAAATTATGGAGATTTTTTAAAATGCCACCAGAGTGATCTGCTGACAAACTGAACATCCCTGTTGTCAAAATGTCCCGCCCCTGCTGTGTATTCTGGAGAAACTAGGTGACACGTTTGTGTTTCCTGCAGCTCATTTGCATATATGGATGAGCAAGCACTGTGATTGGCTGCTGTAGAATCCTAGTATGTTTCAGTTGGAAGAGACGTCAAAGGCCATCGTGTCTGTCCGCCTGCTGCTCAATGCAGCAATGGCAGGATTCACTAAACCCTCTCAGACAGATGTCTGTCCAGCCTCTGGGTGAACAGTCCCACCGAAGGAGAACTCGTCACCTCCTCTGGTGGCCGCCTGTTCCACTCATTGCTCACCCTCACTGTCAAAAAGTTTTTTTCTAATGTGTATCTTTTCCCTTTCATCCCATTGCTTCTCGTGCTTCCATGTGCAAATGAGAATAAGGATGATCCCTCTACATTGGGGCAACCCTTCAGATATTGGTGTCCTCCATCTTATAGAAGGGAACGCCTTTCCGACAGAACAGGCTGACTGAACGTGACGGCCGTCGCCATGATCCCTATGGCCGGCGCATACACACTGCTATGTTGCTGATGTTGTAGCACATTACTTCAATGAAATATTAATGGTGCTGACACGTGCCGGATTATCAGACGTTGTCAGTATTAATCGTGGTGACAGGTGCCGGATTATCAGACGTTGTAAGTATTAATCGTGCTGACACGTGCCAGATTATCAGATGTTGTCAGTATTAATCGTGCTGACACGTGCCGGATTATCAGATATCATGAGTATTAATGGACCTGAAACATGTGCCAGATTATCAGATGTTATCGGTATTAATGGTGCTTACAGATGCTGGATTATCACATGTTATCAGTATTAATGGTGTTGACAGGTGCCGGATTATCAGACTTCATCAGTATTAATGGTGCTCACACGTGCCGGATTATCAGATGTTGTCAGTATTAATCGTGCTGACAGGTGCCGGATTATCAGATGTTGTCAGTATTAATCGTGCCGGATTATCAGATGTTGTCAGTATTAATCGTGCTGACACGTGCCGGATTATCAGATGTTGTCAGTATTAATCGTGCTGACAGGTGCCGGATTATCAGATATCATGAGTATTAATGGACCTGACAAATGTCAGATTATCAGATGTTGTCAGTATTAATCGTGGTGACAGGTGCCGGATTATCAGATGTTGTCAGTATTAATCGTGCCTACACGTGCCGGATTATCAGATGTTGTCAGTATTAAATGTGCCGACACGTGCCGGATTATCAGATGTTGTCAGTATTAATCGTGCCTACACGTGCCGGATTATCAGATGTTATCAGTATTAATGGTGTTGACAGGTGCCGGATTATCAGACTTCATCAGTATTAATGGTGCTGACACGTGCCGGATTATCAGATGTTGTCAGTATTAATCGTGCTGACAGGTGCCGGATTATCAGATATCATGAGTATTAATGGACCTGACAAATGCCGGATTATCAGATGTTATCGGTATTAATGGTGCTTACAGATGCTGGATTATCAGATGTTATCAGTATTAATGGTGTTGACAGGTGCCGGATTATCAGACTTCATCAGTATTAACCCCTTAACCCCCAAGGGTGGTTGGCACGTTAATGACCGGGCCAATTTTGACAATTCTTACCACTGTCCCTTTAAGAGGTCATAACTCTGGAACGCTTCCATGGATCCCGCCGGTGATTCTGATATTGCTTTTTTCTCACGACATAGTGTACTTCGTAGGGATATACTATTGAAGAGAAATAGCGCAATAGTGCATTATCCAGTGTAGGTATATCAATTTAAAAATAATACACTCACCAGATGGAGCTTGTAATAAGCATGGAGGATTCGCTGCTGCAGAAACCACAGATCCACGAGGGACCAACGTAGAAGATGCAGGAGAGGAGAAAAAGTGGTCAGACAATCCGCGCTGCAAATCACTTTGAACCCCCAAAGGGCTTCACAGAAGTTTATAACGTGCAGCCATCCAATTAAAGACATCATATTTTTTCCACAAAAATGATCTTTTCACCCCCAATTTTTATTTTCCCAAGAGTAACAGGACCCCAAAAGTTATTGTGCAATTCATCCTGAGTACGCTGATACCCCATACATGGGGGTAAACCACTATTTGGGCACATGGCAGAGCTCGGAAGGGAAGCAGCGCCATTTAACTTTTTTGGCTGGAATTGAGAGCGGACGCCATGTCGCGTTTGGAAAGCCCCTGAAGTGCCAAAACAGTGGAAACCCCCCAATTCTAACTCCCACCCTAACCCTAGCCCTGACCCTAGCTCTGACCCTAGCCCTAATGGGAAAATGGAAATAAATACATTTTTTTTTTATTTTATTATTTTTGCCTAACTAAGGGGGTGATAAAGGGGGGGTTTGATTTACTATTTATGGCGGGTTTTAATTTTTGGCAGCTGTCATACGCTAAAAGACGCTTTTTATTGTAAAAATAGTTTATGCATCACCACATTTTGAGAGCTATAATTTTTCCTTATTTTGACCCACCGAGTCATGTGAGGTCATATTTTTTGCGGGACGAGTTGACGTTTTTATTGGTACCATTTTCGGGCACGTGACATTTTTTGGTCGCTTTTTACTCCGATTTTTGGGACGCAGTATGAACAAAAACCAGCTTTTCAGGAATTTCTTTTGGGGGGGGGGTGCGTTTACACCGTTCCGCGTGCGGTAAAATTGATAAGGCGCTTTTATTCTTCGGGTCAGTATGATTACAGCGATACCTCTTTTATGTCTTTTTTTATGTTTTGGCGGTTTTATGCTATGAAAATTTTTTTTTTATAAAAAATAATTATTTTTGCATCGCTTTATTCTGCGAGCTATAACTTTTTTATTTTTTCTCTGATGATGCTGTGTGGTGGCTCGTTTGTTGCAGGACAAGATGTCGTTTTCAGCGGTACCATGGATATTTATATGCGTCTTTTTGATCGCGCGTTATTGCACTTTTTGTTCGTCGGTATGATAATAAATCATTAATTTTTGCGTCGTTTTTTATTTTTTAAGGGGAACGCTAAAGGGGTTAACTAATGGGACAGTTTTATAGGGTGGGTCATTACGGACGCGGCGATAACAAATAGGTGTACTTTTATTGTTTTTCTGTTTCTTTATTTTCAAAAAATGAATTTATTAGGGAATAATTTTTTTTCTTATTTATTTAACGATTTTATTAAAATTATTTTTACACTTTTTGTTTTTTACTTTATTATAATGTCCCATGGGGGACATCACTGTCCTGTGACAGATCGCTGATCTGTCACATCACAGATCGCTGTGACAGGCACTGCTGCAGGCTTCCTCATGCCTGCGCTCTGCGGGCAGTGAGGAAGCCAGCTCCCTGCAGGCCCCCGAAGGTCCCCGTCGCCATATTGGATTCGGGAACCTGCAGGAAAGGCGACCCCCGCAGCGGCGCTGCACATCGCGCTGCTGTGGGGGTCGCAGGGAAGCACGGAGGGAGCCCCCTCCCTGCCGATGCTTCCTTTAACCCCCGGTACACCGCGATCATGTTTGATCGCGGTGTCCCAGGGGTTAACGTGTCGGGGGCGGTCACACATTGTGCCGGGTGTCAGCTGTGATAATCAGCTGACACCCGGCCGCGATCAGCTGCGCTCCCCCCGTGAGCGCAGCTGATCGCATTAGACGTACTATTCCGTCCTTGGGACTTAGGTCCCAGGTCACATGGACGGAATAGTACGTCTAATGTAGGAAAGGGGTTGATGGACCTGACAGATACCGGATTATCAGATATTATCAGTATTAACATTAGTTTTTTTCATGTTTCACATAGAAGCTTATAGGGAAAAAAACACCAAAATTCGCACAGTTCAGCAGCGTCTTCAGCCTCCCAGCGATCGCAGATCGCATGAAATCACATCCACTTTTCTTGCACATATAGGCCGTAGCGTAAATGCTGTGTCTTCCGCTGATTTTTTGGGGGGGGCAGAAATTCTGCTACGTTTAACTGTGTGAATAAATGCTGGGCAGGGTGCAATAGTTGACTGCTTTGTCTCCCATCCTTATAGGACCCCTAGCATGGTCCGCTGAGCTTTGAATGATCTTTTAATAGGCTTGGATTCTGATAAATAGTTGTTGCAATAATCGCTGGAACCAAGTCCTAGTGGCAGGGCTACAACCCACGTCCCCATAAAATATAATGTACCCCCCATAAGAATATAATACAACCCACCTCCCCATAGAATATAATGTACCCCCCATAGAATATAGTACAGCCCACCTCCCCATAGAATATAATGTACCCCCCCATAGAATATAATACAACCCACCTCCCCATAGAATATAATGTACCCCCCATAGAATATAGTACAGCCCACCTCCCCATAGAATATAATGTACCCCCCCCCATAGAATATAATACAACCCACCTCCCCATAGAATATAATGTACTCCCCATAGAATATAATACAACCCACCTCCCCATAGAATATAATGTACCCCCCATAGAATATAGTACAGCCCACCTCCCCATAGAATATAATGTACACCCCATAGAATATATTACAGCCCACCTCCCCATAGAATATAATGTAGCACCCCATAGAATATAGTACAGCCCACCTCCCCATAGAAAATAATGTACCCCCCATAGAATATAGTACAGCCCACCTCCCCATAGAATATAATGTAGCACCCCACAGAATATAATGTATCTCCCCCCCGGTGTGTATATGTACACGCCGGTCTCCTCATCACCACCGGTGAAGCCGCTGCTGGCACAGAGCTGACATCGTGCAGATGGCCCCGATCACATCAGACAGCGCCGCCCTTTGCTCTCCAATAGAATAGCGTCGTAGTGCGGTATGCGCGCATGCTACGACTCCGGCGAAACGGTCCGCAGGAGGATTCTGACAGAAGGACACATGTCCGGTCATATTATAGATATATAGTCACGAGCGAACGGGTTGACACCCTTTAAACTGTTCCAGAAAATGAGTGCAATTTACACTTGTTTTGTTCTATACCTGATACTTATCAAAAAGTGTGTGTAGTGCGGTGGCTGGGCGCAGGCAGGCGCACGTGGAGGGAGGGACCGCCGGAATGGGCAGCTGCTGGATCAGACTATATTGCAACATGGGCAGCTGCTGTCACCGTTGCGATCCCACCAGCCTCCGAAGCCCACTGGTCTACATCCAGACACCACCGCACACATCTCTATAAGCAGACCTCAGCGCTATTTATGTCCCAGTAATGTCCAACCACTATAAATTATGGAGATTTTTTAAAATGCCACCAGAGTGATCTGCTGACAAACTGAACATCCCTGTTGTCAAAATGTCCCGCCCCTGCTGTGTATTTTGGAGAAACTAGGTGACACGTTTGTGTTTCCTGCAGCTCATTTGCATATATGGATGAGCAAGCGCTGTGATTGGCTGCTGTAGAATCCTAGTATGTTTCAGTTGGAAGAGAGGTCAAAGGCCATCGTGTCTGTCCGCCTGCTGCTCAATGCAGCAATGGCAGGATTCACTAAACCCTCTCAGACAGATGTCTGTCCAGCCTCTGGGTGAACAGTCCCACCGAAGGAGAACTCGTCACCTCCTCTGGTGGCCGCCTGTTCCACTCATTGCTCACCCTCACTGTCAAAAAGTTTTTTTCTAATGTGTATCTTTTCCCTTTCATCCCATTGCTTCTCGTGCTTCCATGTGCAAATGAGAATAAGGATGATCCCTCTACATTGGGGCAACCCTTCAGATATTGGTGTCCTCCATCTTATAGAAGGGAACGCCTTTCCGACAGAACAGGCTGACTGAACGTGACGGCCGTCGCCATGATCCCTATGGCCGGCGCATACACACTGCTATGTTGCTGATGTTGTAGCACATTACTTCAATGAAATATTAATGGTGCTGACAGGTGCCGGATTATCAGACGTTGTCAGTATTAATCGTGGTGACAGGTGCCGGATTATCAGATGTTGTAAGTATTAATCGTGCTGACACGTGCCGGATTATCAGATGTTGTCAGTATTAATCGTGCTGACACGTGCCGGATTATCAGATATCATGAGTATTAATGGACCTGACAAATGCCGGATTATCAGATGTTATCGGTATTAATGGTGCTTACAGATGCTGGATTATCAGATGTTATCAGTATTAATGGTGTTGACAGGTGCCGGATTATCAGACTTCATCAGTATTAACCCCTTAACCCCCAAGGGTGGTTGGCACGTTAATGACCGGGCCAATTTTGACAATTCTTACCACTGTCCCTTTAAGAGGTCATAACTCTGGAACGCTTCCATGGATCCCGCCGGTGATTCTGATATTGCTTTTTTCTCACGACATAGTGTACTTCGTAGGGATATACTATTGAAGAGAAATAGCGCAATAGTGCATTATCCAGTGTAGGTATATCAATTTAAAAATAATACACTCACCAGATGGAGCTTGTAATAAGCATGGAGGATTCGCTGCTGCAGAAACCACAGATCCACGAGGGACCAACGTAGAAGATGCAGGAGAGGAGAAAAAGTGGTCAGACAATCCGCGCTGCAAATCACTTTGAACCCCCAAAGGGCTTCACAGAAGTTTATAACGTGCAGCCATCCAATTAAAGACATCATATTTTTTCCACAAAAATGATCTTTTCACCCCCAATTTTTATTTTCCCAAGAGTAACAGGACCCCAAAAGTTATTGTGCAATTCATCCTGAGTACGCTGATACCCCATACATGGGGGTAAACCACTATTTGGGCACATGGCAGAGCTCGGAAGGGAAGCAGCGCCATTTAACTTTTTTGGCTGGAATTGAGAGCGGACGCCATGTCGCGTTTGGAAAGCCCCTGAAGTGCCAAAACAGTGGAAACCCCCCAATTCTAACTCCCACCCTAACCCTAGCCCTGACCCTAGCTCTGACCCTAGCCCTAATGGGAAAATGGAAATAAATACATTTTTTTTTTATTTTATTATTTTTGCCTAACTAAGGGGGTGATAAAGGGGGGGTTTGATTTACTATTTATGGCGGGTTTTAATTTTTGGCAGCTGTCATACGCTAAAAGACGCTTTTTATTGTAAAAATAGTTTATGCATCACCACATTTTGAGAGCTATAATTTTTCCTTATTTTGACCCACCGAGTCATGTGAGGTCATATTTTTTGCGGGACGAGTTGACGTTTTTATTGGTACCATTTTCGGGCACGTGACATTTTTTGGTCGCTTTTTACTCCGATTTTTGGGACGCAGTATGAACAAAAACCAGCTTTTCAGGAATTTCTTTTGGGGGGGGGGGTGCGTTTACACCGTTCCGCGTGCGGTAAAATTGATAAGGCGCTTTTATTCTTCGGGTCAGTATGATTACAGCGATACCTCTTTTATGTCTTTTTTTATGTTTTGGCGGTTTTATGCTATGAAAATTTTTTTTTTATAAAAAATAATTATTTTTGCATCGCTTTATTCTGCGAGCTATAACTTTTTTATTTTTTCTCTGATGATGCTGTGTGGTGGCTCGTTTGTTGCAGGACAAGATGTCGTTTTCAGCGGTACCATGGATATTTATATGCGTCTTTTTGATCGCGCGTTATTGCACTTTTTGTTCGTCGGTATGATCAACAGCATTTTTGGTGCCAAAGATATTTCATTGAATTTAGGGTAACTTTGGGGTGCTGATTCTGAATATGTCATCAGTTTTGCCAGATTGGCTCAAGTTTTTGAGATTTTTCGTAAAATGTGTAAAAAAAAAGACGTAATTTGCTACACGCGCATTAATTTTATTGATATTGTCATGAATACAATAAATTTAACAAAGTAAATGTTGATTTTAGTTTATTTTAACTAGTTTTAGAAAGTAATCTTCAAAAATGAACAAGACATGAAAGATAGGAGACATTTAATCGCTGGAAAAGCGCTTTTTATATGATTTTCTTCTATGTGAGCTATTGGGGCAGTCACGCTGTAGATTCCAGCAGTAATCAGCCATCATATGTCTGTCCCATCTGCCTTGGTACCTTTCCTCCATCACCATAATATCCTGATGAAATCTCTCCCCTTGTTCTTCGCTAAAATCTCCAAGGTTTTCTGGAAATCTGTCCAAGTGACTGTGAAGATAATGCAATTTAATGCTCATGTGTACACCCAGATTTCTAAATCTCAATAGCATGTTTTGTACCAGTTCTTCATAATTGTCTGCCTTTTGATTTCCCAAGAAGTTCTTCACTACCAACACAAAACTACACCATGCAGCAGCTTCAATGTCATTCATTTCCTTAGGAAAATTTGAATCTTTAATGAGTTTCCGAATTTGAGGACCATCAAAGATTCCTGCCTTCAGTTTTTCGCTGCTAAGACCAGGGAAAGATCTGCAGATGTACATGAAGCAATTACCATCTTTGTCTAATGCCTTGACGAACTGCTTCATTAATCCTAACTTTATGTGAAGTGGTGGTAGAATGATTTTTTCCCTGTCCACCAAAGGTTCGTTCACTATGTTTGATGCTCCTACTGTCAAGGTGTCCCTTGGAGGCCAATTCAGTTTCTCCCAGTGCTGATGTTTTGCTCTACTATCCCACATGCAGATGAAGCAAGGATACTTTGTGTATCCACTTTGCTGTCCAAGTAAAAAGTTGACCATTTTTAAATCAACACATATCAGCCACGAATGTTCATGGTAGCACAGTTTCTCCAAGACCATTTTGACATTTTGGTATTGTTCTGCAAGTTTAGTTGAGTGAGCTACTGGAAGAGATGCACACTGATTGCCATTGTTCAACAAAACACATTTCAAACTCCTTTTAGAACTATCTATGAAAAGCCTCCAGTCTACAGGACGATATACTTGTAAACCCATTTGCAGCATCAGGCCAGGAATATCCTTACAATATACAAGTAGGTCATCTTCACAGAAAAATGGAAGAAGTGCTTCTTCTCTGGTCCTGTAAGATGTAATTTTAGTTCCAGGCGTCAGACAATTTTTTTCACTTAGCCTTGAAGCTAAAAGTTCGGATGCACTTTTTGAGAGGTTGAGGTCTCTTATTAGATCGTTGAGCTCTCCTTGGGTAAATTGCGTAGGTGTTCTGAAACTTCCTTCATATTCTAGTTCACTTCCAGAACTAATGCTTAGCTCCATACCCTGCATTTCATCATCATCAGGTGGGGGAAGGTCAGGTAACATGGTAAACACAGGTACAGGCACATCTTCACAATGAGGGACAGGCCTTCTTGCAGATTCCATGTTAGGATACTCCCATTTTCGTTTCTTATGCTTATTGAATCCTTGTACTTGCACTGCACAGAAATAACAGTCATCATGATGATTTTTTTGCTCTCTCCACACCATTGGAACACCAAATTTGAAGCTTGTTCTTTGTCCTTTGCTCCATTTTCGTAATAATTCGATACATGCTTTGCACACTATGTGTGGTGCCCAAAACTTGTCTTGGTCCCCAAGCATAACCCCAAAATAGGCAAAATACACTTTTTTAACGAAGTCTGTTATGTTTCTTCTATGTTTTGGCAGTGTATATTCACCACAAATGTAACAGAATGAGTCTGGATCGTTAAGACAACTTCTTCTTGATGAGTTCATGCTTTTCACTGGAAAACAGACAACAACATAAAGTTAGTGCAAAAATCAAGCTATGAACAAACTTTTAGAACACTAATTAACACAAAACTATATTGAGAACTGCTCAGTTCAAGTACTAATCCAAAGAAATTAATGAGATGATGCGTCGCATTTACCAACAAGTGCTATAAATAAGATACCAAAAATCTCAAAAACTTGAGCCAATCTGGCAAAACTGATAGCATATTCAGAATCAGCACCCCAAAAATACCCCAAATTCATTAAAATATTTTGGACACCAGAAAAAAATTTTTTTTTTGTTGACCTGTGTATAATAAATCATTAATTTTTGCGTCGTTTTTTATTTTTTAAGGGGAACGCTAAAGGGGTTAACTAATGGGACAGTTTTATAGGGTGGGTCATTACGGACGCGGCGATAACAAATAGGTGTACTTTTATTGTTTTTCTGTTTCTTTATTTTCAAAAAATGAATTTATTAGGGAATAATTTTTTTTCTTATTTATTTAACGATTTTATTAAAATTATTTTTACACTTTTTGTTTTTTACTTTATTATAATGTCCCATGGGGGACATCACTGTCCTGTGACAGATCGCTGATCTGTCACATCACAGATCGCTGTGACAGGCACTGCTGCAGGCTTCCTCATGCCTGCGCTCTGCGGGCAGTGAGGAAGCCAGCTCCCTGCAGGCCCCCGAAGGTCCCCGTCGCCATATTGGATCCGGGAACCTGCAGGAAAGGCGACCCCCGCAGCGGCGCTGCACATCGCGCTGCTGTGGGGGTCGCAGGGAAGCACGGAGGGAGCCCCCTCCCTGCCGATGCTTCCTTTAACCCCCGGTACACCGCGATCATGTTTGATCGCGGTGTCCCAGGGGTTAACGTGTCGGGGGCGGTCACACATTGTGCCGGGTGTCAGCTGTGATAATCAGCTGACACCCGGCCGCGATCAGCTGCGCTCCCCCCGTGAGCGCAGCTGATCGCATTAGACGTACTATTCCGTCCTTGGGACTTAGGTCCCAGGTCACATGGACGGAATAGTACGTCTAATGTA
Source organism: Dendrobates tinctorius (assembly GCF_039654945.1). Taxonomy (NCBI): domain Eukaryota; kingdom Metazoa; phylum Chordata; class Amphibia; order Anura; family Dendrobatidae; genus Dendrobates; species Dendrobates tinctorius. The sequence goes on from NW_027361917.1 coordinate 13,612,902, forward strand.
GGAAAGGGGTTGATGGACCTGACAGATACCGGATTATCAGATATTATCAGTATTAACATTAGTTTTTTTCATGTTTCACATAGAAGCTTATAGGGAAAAAAACACCAAAATTCGCACAGTTCAGCAGCGTCTTCAGCCTCCCAGCGATCGCAGATCGCATGAAATCACATCCACTTTTCTTGCACATATAGGCCGTAGCGTAAATGCTGTGTCTTCCGCTGATTTTTTTGGGGGGGCAGAAATTCTGCTACGTTTAACTGTGTGAATAAATGCTGGGCAGGGTGCAATAGTTGACTGCTTTGTCTCCCATCCTTATAGGACCCCTAGCATGGTCCGCTGAGCTTTGAATGATCTTTTAATAGGCTTGGATTCTGATAAATAGTTGTTGCAATAATCGCTGGAACCAAGTCCTAGTGGCAGGGCTACAACCCACGTCCCCATAAAATATAATGTACCCCCCATAAGAATATAATACAACCCACCTCCCCATAGAATATAATGTACCCCCCATAGAATATAGTACAGCCCACCTCCCCATAGAATATAATGTACCCCCCCATAGAATATAATACAACCCACCTCCCCATAGAATATAATGTACCCCCCATAGAATATAGTACAGCCCACCTCCCCATAGAATATAATGTACCCCCCCCATAGAATATAATACAACCCACCTCCCCATAGAATATAATGTACTCCCCATAGAATATAATACAACCCACCTCCCCATAGAATATAATGTACCCCCCATAGAATATAGTACAGCCCACCTCCCCATAGAATATAATGTACACCCCATAGAATATATTACAGCCCACCTCCCCATAGAATATAATGTAGCACCCCATAGAATATAGTACAGCCCACCTCCCCATAGAAAATAATGTACCCCCCATAGAATATAGTACAGCCCACCTCCCCATAGAATATAATGTAGCACCCCACAGAATATAATGTATCTCCCCCCCGGTGTGTATATGTACACGCCGGTCTCCTCATCACCACCGGTGAAGCCGCTGCTGGCACAGAGCTGACATCGTGCAGATGGCCCCGATCACATCAGACAGCGCCGCCCTTTGCTCTCCAATAGAATAGCGTCGTAGTGCGGTATGCGCGCATGCTACGACTCCGGCGAAACGGTCCGCAGGAGGATTCTGACAGAAGGACACATGTCCGGTCATATTATAGATATATAGTCACGAGCGAACGGGTTGACACCCTTTAAACTGTTCCAGAAAATGAGTGCAATTTACACTTGTTTTGTTCTATACCTGATACTTATCAAAAAGTGTGTGTAGTGCGGTGGCTGGGCGCAGGCAGGCGCACGTGGAGGGAGGGACCGCCGGAATGGGCAGCTGCTGGATCAGACTATATTGCAACATGGGCAGCTGCTGTCACCGTTGCGATCCCACCAGCCTCCGAAGCCCACTGGTCTACATCCAGACACCACCGCACACATCTCTATAAGCAGACCTCAGCGCTATTTATGTCCCAGTAATGTCCAACCACTATAAATTATGGAGATTTTTTAAAATGCCACCAGAGTGATCTGCTGACAAACTGAACATCCCTGTTGTCAAAATGTCCCGCCCCTGCTGTGTATTTTGGAGAAACTAGGTGACACGTTTGTGTTTCCTGCAGCTCATTTGCATATATGGATGAGCAAGCGCTGTGATTGGCTGCTGTAGAATCCTAGTATGTTTCAGTTGGAAGAGAGGTCAAAGGCCATCGTGTCTGTCCGCCTGCTGCTCAATGCAGCAATGGCAGGATTCACTAAACCCTCTCAGACAGATGTCTGTCCAGCCTCTGGGTGAACAGTCCCACCGAAGGAGAACTCGTCACCTCCTCTGGTGGCCGCCTGTTCCACTCATTGCTCACCCTCACTGTCAAAAAGTTTTTTTCTAATGTGTATCTTTTCCCTTTCATCCCATTGCCTCTCGTGCTTCCATGTGCAAATGAGAATAAGGATGATCCCTCTACATTGGGGCAACCCTTCAGATATTGGTGTCCTCCATCTTATAGAAGGGAACGCCTTTCCGACAGAACAGGCTGACTGAACGTGACGGCCGTCGCCATGATCCCTATGGCCGGCGCATACACACTGCTATGTTGCTGATGTTGTAGCACATTACTTCAATGAAATATTAATGGTGCTGACAGGTGCCGGATTATCAGACGTTGTCAGTATTAATCGTGGTGACAGGTGCCGGATTATCAGATGTTGTAAGTATTAATCGTGCTGACACGTGCCGGATTATCAGATGTTGTCAGTATTAATCGTGCTGACACGTGCCGGATTATCAGATATCATGAGTATTAACCCTCCGTCAGGCGCAATAGATCTGACAGGCACACAGTAATTAGTTTCACTTCTCTCTCCTTGCCCACTTATCAGAAAACCCCACCCCTCCTAGTTATCTCCTGACTCTACAGGCTCTGTGAAACCTGATATCACAGTGACTCAGCAGACCTTCTAGTGAGCAGATATCAACACTTTGGCTTCTCAGGCACATTGCGCCTGATTTCAACACAAATTGAAAGGTTAGTATTTTCTTTTTTTATTCATCACGATTGTGTATTTAGCTTGTTTTATGAAGGATTAATGCTAAGTTAGTGTACATAAGTACTGTTTTCTTAGACAAAAGGAGGGTGGCTTCTAAGGCACATTGCGCCCTAACACATACTCTTTCTCTCTTGCTTCAGATTTTCTGCTGCAATGGCCAGAAAACAGTATGATTCATCTAAACCCCTTCATTTAGAAGAAATGAAGATTTTTTTGTTAGAAGATGATGAGGAAGAACCAGCAGTAACTGAGGATTTAGAGGAATCTAGTGACATTTCATCTGAAGATGAGGTAGCAGAATGTAACACTGATTCTGGAACAGAGCAGGATGGTGATGACACTGATACAGAGGAAACAGACACAGATCTAGCTTATTATTTGGGCAAAGATAAAAATACAAAGTGGAACAAAAAGGCACCCAAGAACAAACAGCGCAGAGAATCCCACAATATTATTACACACCTTCCTGGAGTTATTGGAAGTGCTAGAAAAGCTAAAACTGCAGTGGAATGTTGGAGTAATCTAATTACAGATAGCATGTTGGAAACTATTGTTCGGTTCACTAACCAGTATATTGACACAATCAAAGAGCAATTCTCCAGAGAGAGGGACATCAAAAACACTGATGTGATTGAACTCAAGGCATTTATTGGCTTGTTATACCTAGCTGGTGCTTTCAGAGCAAATAGGCAAAGTTTGGAGGAGCTGTGGGGGACAGACGGTGATGGCATCGAAAAATTCAGCCTTGTGATGAATCTGAAACGATTCAAAGTCCTGATCCGTTGCCTCCGTTTCGATGATCAAAGTACCCGGACAGAACGAAAAGGTTATGACCGGCTTGCACCAATTCGGGACATATTTCAACAATTTATTATGAATTGTCAAAAAAGCTATTGCCCGGGGCAAAACCTCACTATTGATGAGATGCTTCCAGGTTTCCGTGGAAGATGTGGTTTTCGGCAATATATACCATCAAAGCCAAACAAATATGGAATTAAAATTTTTGCCATGGTTGATGCAAGGATGATGTACACTATGAACATGGAAGTTTATTGTGGAAGACAGCCACCAGGTCCTTTCAATGTGAGCAACAAGCCTAGTGATGTGGTAAAGAGAATTGCTGAGCCAATGTTTGGATCTGGTCGAAATATCACTGCTGACAACTGGTTTACTGACTTTGATCTGATTGATTTTTTAAAAACGAAAAAGCTGTCATATGTGGGAACTGTTAGAAAAAACAAAAGGCAGTTGCCGCCAGATTTTCTATATACAAAAGGCAAACAACAGTATAGCACTATGTTTGGGTTCAGTAATGGAAAGATTTTAGTTTCTTACATCCCACGCGAGAGGAAAAATGTGATTTTGGTCTCTTCATTACATAATGATTACACCATTGATCCAGAGTCTGGGGAGCTAAGGAAACCAGAAATCATAACTTTTTATAATTTGACCAAAAGCGGCGTTGACACTGCTGACCAAATGTGTGGCAATTTCAATGTAAGTCGAAATACCAAACGCTGGCCGATGGTAATCTTCTTTACAATGCTGAATGTGGGTGGCATCAACTCACAAGTAATTTACCTCGGTAATGAACTTAAACAAATGCGCAGAAGAATGTACCTAAAACAATTGGCTAATGAACTGGTGAGTGGAGAGCTAAGCCTAAGAAGTACAAAGACGGTTGGAATGCCCCTTGCCCTGCAACACCGGTTGAAGAGATATCGTCCCAAGGACGTTCCAGAACAAACACCGACTCTACCACCTTCTAAAAGACGCAGTTGTACTACCTGCTCATTTGTATCTGGTTTCAGAAGGCTTTCTAAATATGACTGCAAAATATGTAAAGAATCAATCTGCCTTTCCCATGCAACTTTCGTCTGCCAGCCTTGCTTTTCTAAGTGTACCTGTGCTGCTTCTGCTGCAATTGAAACCACTGAAGATGAGTAGAAAATAATTAAGTAACATCTAAGTGCAATATCCTTTTAAGTTTTTTTCCATAATTTTATATTTAAGCAATAGTTAAGTAAAGATAACTGGAGCCTATTTGGCGGTACTACCGAAAAGTGGTACTTTTAGTTTTAATAAGTTTATGGTTAATAAATGTTTTTTTTTGCATCTGATTTGGTGTAATCTCTTTTAATACATTCCTATGAAGGTCACTGACTACTTCTATAGTCCTGAAATTGAAATATGTAGCTACTATAGGTGGTTTTCTGACCTGTGCTTGTCAGGCACATTGCGCATGAACTGAGGAGAATCTATATTGCGCCTGACGGAGGGTTAATGGACCTGACAAATGCCGGATTATCAGATGTTATCGGTATTAATGGTGCTTACAGATGCTGGATTATCAGATGTTATCAGTATTAATGGTGTTAACAGGTGCCGGATTATCAGACTTCATCTGTATTAACCCCTTAACCCCCAAGGGTGGTTTGCACGTTAATGACCGGGCCAATTTTGACAATTCTTACCACTGTCCCTTTAAGAGGTCATAACTCTGGAACGCTTCCATGGATCCCGCCGGTGATTCTGACATTGCTTTTTTCTCACGACATAGTGTACTTCGTAGGGATATACTATTGAAGAGAAATAGCGCAATAGTGCATTATCCAGTGTAGGTATATCAATTTAAAAATAATACACTCACCAGATGGAGCTTGTAATAAGCATGGAGGATTCGCTGCTGCAGAAACCACAGATCCACGAGGGACCAACGTAGAAGATGCAGGAGAGGAGAAAAAGTGGTCAGACAATCCGCGCTGCAAATCACTTTGAACCCCCAAAGGGCTTCACAGAAGTTTATAACGTGCAGCCATCCAATTAAAGACATCATATTTTTTCCACAAAAATGATCTTTTCACCCCCAATTTTTATTTTCCCAAGAGTAACAGGACCCCAAAAGTTATTGTGCAATTCATCCTGAGTACGCTGATACCCCATATATGGGGGTAAACCACTATTTGGGCACATGGCAGAGCTCGGAAGGGAAGCAGCGCCATTTAACTTTTTTGGCTGGAATTGAGATCGGACGTCATGTCGCGTTTGGAAAGCCCCTGAAGTGCCAAAACAGTGGAAACCCCCCAATTCTAACTCCCACACTAACCCTAGCCCTGACCCTAGCTCTGACCCTAGCCCTAATGGGAAAATGGAATTAAATACATTTTTTTTTTTATTTTATTATTTTTGCCTAACTAAGGGGGTGATAAAGGGGGGGTTTGATTTACTATTTATGGCGGGTTTTAATTTTTGGCAGCTGTCATACGCTAAAAGACGCTTTTTATTGTAAAAATAGTTTATGCATCACCACATTTTGAGAGCTATAATTTTTCCTTATTTTGACCCACCGAGTCATGTGAGGTCATATTTTTTGCGGGACGAGTTGACGTTTTTATTGGTACCATTTTCGGGCACGTGACATTTTTTGGTCGCTTTTTAATCCGATTTTTGGGACGCAGTATGAACAAAAACCAGCTTTTCAGGAATTTCTTTTGGGGGGGGGTGCGTTTACACCGTTCCGCGTGCGGTAAAATTGATAAGGCGCTTTTATTCTTCGGGTCAGTATGATTACAGCGATACCTCTTTTATGTCTTTTTTTATGTTTTGGCGGTTTTATGCTATGAAAATTTTTTTTTATAAAAAATAATTATTTTTGCATCGCTTTATTCTGCGAACTATAACTTTTTCATTTTTTCTCTGATGATGCTGTGTGGTGGCTCATTTGTTGCGGGACAAGATGTCGTTTTCAGCGGTACCATGGATATTTATATGCGTCTTTTTGATCGCGCGTTATTGCACTTTTTGTTCGTCGGTATGATAATAAATCATTAATTTTTGCGTCGTTTTTTATTTTTTAAGGGGAACGCTAAAGGGGTTAACTAATGGGACAGTTTTATAGGGTGGGTCATTACGGACGCGGCGATAACAAATAGGTGTACTTTTATTGTTTTTCTGTTTCTTTATTTTCAAAAAATGAATTTATTAGGGAATAATTTTTTTTCTTATTTATTTAACGATTTTATTAAAATTATTTTTACACTTTTTGTTTTTTACTTTATTATAATGTCCCATGGGGGACATCACTGTCCTGTGACAGATCGCTGATCTGTCACATCACAGATCGCTGTGACAGATCAGCGATCTGTCACAGGCACTGCTGCAGGCTTCCTCATGCCTGCGCTGTGCGGGCAGTGAGGAAGCCAGCTCCCTGCAGGCCCCCGAAGGTCCCCGTCGCCATATTGGATCCGGGGACCTGCAGGAAAGGCGACCCCCGCAGCGGCGCTGCACATCGCGCTGCTGTGGGGGTCGCAGGGAAGCACGGAGGGAGCCCCCTCCCTGCCGATGCTTCCTTTAACCCCCGGTACACCGCGATCATGTTTGATCGCGGTGTGCCAGGGGTTAACGTGTCGGGGGCGGTCACACATTGTGCCGGGTGTCAGCTGTGATAATCAGCTGACACCCGGCCGCGATCAGCTGCGCTCCCCCCGTGAGCGCAGCTGATCGCATTAGACGTACTATTCCGTCCTTGGGACTTAGGTCCCAGGTCACATGGACGGAATAGTACGTCTAATGTAGGAAAGGGGTTGATGGACCTGACAGATACCGGATTATCAGAAATTATCAGTATTAACATTAGTTTTTTTCATGTTTCACATAGAAGCTTATAGGGAAAAAAACACCAAAATTCGCACAGTTCAGCAGCGTCTTCAGCCTCCCAGCGATCGCAGATCGCATGAAATCACATCCACTTTTCTTGCACATATAGGCCGTAGCGTAAATGCTGTGTCTTCCGCTGATTTTTTTGGGGGGGCAGAAATTCTGCTACGTTTAACTGTGTGAATAAATGCTGGGCAGGGTGCAATAGTTGACTGCTTTGTCTCCCATCCTTATAGGACCCCTAGCATGGTCCGCTGAGCTTTGAATGATCTTTTAATAGGCTTGGATTCTGATAAATAGTTGTTGCAATAATCGCTGGAACCAAGTCCTAGTGGCAGGGCTACAACCCACCTCCCCATAAAATATAATGTACCCCCCATAAGAATATAATACAACCCACCTCCCCATAGAATATAATGTACCCCCCATAGAATATAGTACAGCCCACCTCCCCATAGAATATAATGTACCCCCCATAGAATATAATACAACCCACCTCCCCATAGAATATAATGTACCCCCCATAGAATATAGTACAGCCCACCTCCCCATAGAATATAATGTACCCCCCATAGAATATAGTACAGCCCACCTCCCCATAGAATATAATGTAGCACCCCTTAGAAAATAATGTACCCCCCATAGAATATAGTACAGCCCACCTCCCCATAGAATATAATGTAGCACCCCATAGAATATAGTACAGCCCACCTCCCCATAGAATATAATGTAGCACCCCATAGAATATAGTACAGCCCACCTCCCCATAGAATATAATGTAGCACCCCATAGAAAATAATGTACCCCCCATAGAATATAGTACAGCCCACCTCCCCATAGAATATAATGTACCCCCCCATAGAATATAATACAACCCACCTCCCCATAGAATATAATGTACCCCCCATAGAATATAGTACAGCCCACCCCCCCATAGAATATAATGTACTCCCCCATAGAATATAATACAACCCACCTCCCCATAGAATATAATGTACCCCCCATAGAATATAATACAACCCACCTCCCCATAGAATATAATGTACCCCCCATAGAATATAGTACAGCCCACCTCCCCATAGAATATAATGTACCCCCCATAGAAAATAGTACAGCCCACCTCCCCATAGAATATAATGTAGCACCCCATAGAAAATAATGTACCCCCCATAGAATATAGTACAGCCCACCTCCCCATAGAATATAATGTAGCACCCCATAGAATATAGTACAGCCCACCTCCCCATAGAATATAATGTAGCACCCCATAGAATATAGTACAGCCCACCTCCCCATAGAATATAATGTACCCCCCATAGAATATAGTACAGCCCACCTCCCCATAGAATATAATGTAGCACCCCACAGAATATAATGTATCTCCCCCCCGGTGTGTATATGTACACGCCGGTCTCCTCATCACCACCGGTGAAGCCGCTGCTGGCACAGAGCTGACATCGTGCAGATGGCCCCGATCACATCAGACAGCGCCGCCCTTTGCTCTCCAATAGAATAGCGTCGTAGTGCGGTATGCGCGCATGCTACGACTCCGGCGACACGGTCCGCAGGAGGATTCTGACAGAAGGACACATGTCCGGTCATATTATAGATATATAGTCACGAGCGAACGGGTTAACACCTTTTAAACTGTTCCAGAAAATGAGTGCAATTTACACTTGTTTTGTTCTATACCTGTTACTTATCAAAAGGTGTGTGCAGTGCGGTGGCTGGGCGCAGGCAGGCGCACGTGGAGGGAGGGACCGCCGGAATAGGCAGCTGCTGGATCAGACTATATTGCAACATGGGCAGCTGCTGTCACCGTCGCGATCCCACCAGCCTCCGAAGCCCACTGGTCTACATTTAGACACCACCGCACACATCTCTATAAGCAGACCTCAGCGCTATTTATGTCCCAGTAATGGCCAACCACTATAAATTATGGAGATTTTTTAAAATGCCACCAGAGTGATCTGCTGACAAACTGAACATCCCTGTTGTCAAAATGTCCCGCCCCTGCTGTGTATTTTGGAGAAACTAGGTGACACGTTTGTGTTTCCTGCAGCTCATTTGCATATATGGATGAGCAAGCGCTGTGATTGGCTGCTGTAGAATCCTAGTATGTTTCAGTTGGAAGAGAGGTCAAAGGCCATCGTGTCTGTCCGCCTGCTGCTCAATGCAGCAATGGCAGGATTCACTAAACCCTCTCAGACAGATGTCTGTCCAGCCTCTGGGTGAACAGTCCCACCGAAGGAGAACTCGTCACCTCCTCTGGTGGCCGCCTGTTCCACTCATTGCTCACCCTCACTGTCAAAAAGTTTTTTTCTAATGTGTATCTTTTCCCTTTCATCCCATTGCTTCTCGTGCTTCCATGTGCAAATGAGAATAAGGATGATCCCTCTACATTGGGGCAACCCTTCAGATATTGGTGTCCTCCATCTTATAGAAGGGAACGCCTTTCCGACAGAACAGGCTGACTGAACGTGACGGCCGTCGCCATGATCCCTATGGCCGGCGCATACACACTGCTATGTTGCTGATGTTGTAGCACATTACTTCAATGAAATATTAATGGTGCTGACACCTGCCGGATTATCAGACGTTGTCAGTATTAATCGTGGTGACAGGTGCCGGATTATCAGATGTTGTAAGTATTAATCGTGCTGACACGTGCCGGATTATCAGATGTTGTCAGTATTAATCGTGCTGACACGTGCCGGATTATCAGATATCATGAGTATTAATGGACCTGAAACATGTGCCAGATTATCAGATGTTATCGGTATTAATGGTGCTTACAGATGCTGGATTATCAGATGTTATCAGTATTAATGGTGTTGACAGGTGCCGGATTATCAGACTTCATCAGTATTAATGGTGCTGACACGTGCCGGATTATCAGATGTTGTCAGTATTAATCGTGCTGACAGGTGCCGGATTATCAGATGTTGTCAGTATTAATCGTGCCGGATTATCAGATGTTGTCAGTATTAATCGTGCTGACACGTGCCGGATTATCAGATGTTGTCAGTATTGATCGTGCTGACAGGTGCCGGATTATCAGATATCATGAGTATTAATGGACCTGACAAATGCCGGATTATCAGATGTTGTCAGTATTAATCGTGGTGACAGGTGCCGGATTATCAGATGTTGTCAGTATTAATCGTGCCTACACGTGCCGGATTATCAGATGTTGTCAGTATTAATCGTGCTGACACGTGCCGGATTATCAGATATCATGAGTATTAATGGACCTGACAAATGCCAGATTATCAGATGTTATCGGTATTAATGGTGCTTACAGATGCTGGATTATCAGATGTTATCAGTATTAATGGTGTTGACAGGTGCCGGATTATCAGACTTCATCAGTATTAATGGTGCTGACAAGTGCCGGATTATCAGATGTTGTCAGTATTAATCGTGCTGACAGGTGCGGGATTATCAGATGTTGTCAGTATTTATCGTGCCGGATTATCAGATGTTGTCAGTACTAATCGTGCTGACACGTGCCGGATTATCAGATGTTGTCAGTACTAATCGTGCTGACACGTGCCGGACTATCAGATGTTGTCAGTATTAATCGTGCTGACACGTGCCGGAATAACAGATATCACGAGTATTAATGAGCCTGACAAATGCCAGATTATCAGATGTTATCGGTATTAATGGTGCTTACAGATGCTGGATTATCAGATGTTATCAGTATTAATGGTGTTGACAGGTGCCGGATTATCAGACTTCATCAGTATTAATGGTGCTGACACGTGCCGGATTATCAGATGTTGTCAGTATTAATCGTGCTGACACGTGCCGGATTATCAGATGTTGTCAGTATTAATCGTGCTGACAGGTGCCGGATTATCAGATATCATGAGTATTAATGGACCTGACAAATGCCGGATTATCAGATGTTATTGGTATTAATGGTGTTGACAGGTGCCGGATTATCAGACTTCATCAGTATTAACCCCTTAACCCCCAAGGGTGGTTGGCACGTTAATGACCGGGCCAATTTTGACAATTCTTACCCCTGTCCCTTTAAGAGGTCATAACTCTGGAACGCTTCCATGGATCCCGCCGGTGATTCTGACATTGCTTTTTTCTCACGACATAGTGTACTTCGTAGGGATATACTATTGAAGAGAAATAGCGCAATAGTGCATTATCCAGTGTAGGTATATCAATTTAAAAATAATACACTCACCAGATGGAGCTTGTAATAAGCATGGAGGATTCGCTGCTGCAGAAACCACAGATCCACGAGGGACCAACGTAGAAGATGCAGGAGAGGAGAAAAAGTGGTCAGACAATCCGCGCTGCAAATCACTTTGAACCCCCAAAGGGCTTCACAGAAGTTTATAACGTGCAGCCATCCAATTAAAGACATCATATTTTTTCCACAAAAATGATCTTTTCACCCCCAATTTTTATTTTCCCAAGAGTAACAGGACCCCAAAAGTTATTGTGCAATTCATCCTGAGTACGCTGATACCCCATATATGGGGGTAAACCACTATTTGGGCACATGGCAGAGCTCGGAAGGGAAGCAGCGCCATTTAACTTTTTTGGCTGGAATTGAGATCGGACGCCATGTCGCGTTTGGAAAGCCCCTGAAGTGCCAAAACAGTGGAAACCCCCCAATTCTAACTCCCACCCTAACCCTAGCCCTGACCCTAGCTCTGACCCTAGCCCTAATGGGAAAATGGAAATAAATACATTTTTTTTTTATTTTATTATTTTTGCCTAACTAAGGGGGTGATAAAGGGGGGGTTTGATTTACTATTTATGGCGGGTTTTAATTTTTGGCAGCTGTCATACGCTAAAAGACGCTTTTTATTGTAAAAATAGTTTATGCATCACCACATTTTGAGAGCTATAATTTTTCCTTATTTTGACCCACCGAGTCATGTGAGGTCATATTTTTTGCGGGACGAGTTGACATTTTTATTGGTACCATTTTCGGGCACGTGACATTTTTTGGTCGCTTTTTACTCCGATTTTTGGGACGCAGTATGAACAAAAACCAGCTTTTCAGGAATTTCTTTTGGGGGGTGCGTTTACACCGTTCCGCGTGCGGTAAAATTGATAAGGCGCTTTTATTCTTCGGGTCAGTATGATTACAGCGATACCTCTTTTATGTCTTTTTTTATGTTTTGGCGCTTTTATGCTATGAAAATTTTTTTTTATAAAAAATAATTATTTTTGCATCGCTTTATTCTGCGAGCTATAACTTTTTTATTTTTTCTCTGATGATGCTGTGTGGTGGCTCGTTTGTTGCGGGATAAGATGTCGTTTTCAGCGGTACCATGGATATTTATATGCGTCTTTTTGATCGCGCGTTATTGCACTTTTTTTTCGTCGGTATGATAATAAATCATTAATTTTTGCGTCGTTTTTTATTTTTTAAGGGGAACGCTAAAGGGGTTAACTAATGGGACAGTTTTATAAGGTGGGTCATTACGGACGTGGCGATAACAAATAGGTGTACTTTTATTGTTTTTCTGTTTCTTTATTTTCAAAAAATGAATTTATTAGGGAATAATTTTTTTTCTTATTTATTTAACGATTTTATTAAAATTATTTTTACACTTTTTGTTTTTTACTTTATTATAATGTCCCATGGGGGACATCACTGTCCTGTGACAGATCGCTGATCTGTCACATCACAGATCGCTGTGACAGATCAGCGATCTGTCACAGGCACTGCTGCAGGCTTCCTCATGCCTGCGCTCTGCGGGCAGTGAGGAAGCCAGCTCCCTGCAGGCCCCCGAAGGTCACCGTCGCCATATTGGATCCGGGGACCTGCAGGAAAGGCGACCCCCGCAGCGGCGCTGCACATCGCGCTGCTGTGGGGGTCGCAGGGAAGCACGGAGGGAGCCCCCTCCCTGCCGATGCTTCCTTTAACCCCCGGTACACCGCGATCATGTTTGATCGCGGTGTGCCAGGGGTTAACGTGTCGGGGGCGGTCACACATTGTGCCGGGTGTCAGCTGTGATAATCAGCTGACACCCGGCCGCGATCAGCTGCGCTCCCCCCGTGAGCGCAGCTGATCGCATTAGACGTACTATTCCGTCCTTGGGACTTAGGTCCCAGGTCACATGGACGGAATAGTACGTCTAATGTAGGAAAGGGGTTGATGGACCTGACAGATACCGGATTATCAGATATTATCAGTATTAACATTAGTTTTTTTCATGTTTCACATAGAAGCTTATAGGGAAAAAAACACCAAAATTCGCACAGTTCAGCAGCGTCTTCAGCCTCCCAGCGATCGCAGATCGCATGAAATCACATCCACTTTTCTTGCACATATAGGCCGTAGCGTAAATGCTGTGTCTTCCGCTGATTTTTTTGGGGGGGCAGAAATTCTGCTACGTTTAACTGTGTGAATAAATGCTGGGCAGGGTGCAATAGTTGACTGCTTTGTCTCCCATCCTTATAGGACCCCTAGCATGGTCCGCTGAGCTTTGAATGATCTTTTAATAAGCTTGGATTCTGATAAATAGTTGTTGCAATAATCGCTGGAACCAAGTCCTAGTGGCAGGGCTACAACCCACCTCCCCATAAAATATAATGTACCCCCCATAAGAATATAATACAACCCACCTCCCCATAGAATATAATATACCCCCCATAGAATATAGTACAGCCCACCTCCCCATAGAATATAATGTACCCCCCCATAGAATATAATACAACCCACCTCCCCATAGAATATAATGTACCCCCCATAGAATATAGTACAGCCCACCTCCCCATAGAATATAATGTACCCCCCCATAGAATATAATACAACCCACCTCCCCATAGAATATAATGTACCCCCCATAGAATATAATACAACCCACCTCCCCATAGAATATAATGTACCCCCCATAGAATATAGTACAGCCCACCTCCCCATAGAATATAATGTACCCACCATAGAATATAGTACAGCCCACCTCCCCATAGAATATAATGTAGCACCCCATAGAAAATAATGTACCCCCCATAGAATATAGTACAGCCCACCTCCCCATAGAATATAATGTAGCACCCCATAGAATATAGTACAGCCCACCTCCCCATAGAATATAATGTAGCACCCCATAGAATATAGTACAGCCCACCTCCCCATAGAATATAATGTAGCACCCCATAGAAAATAATGTACCCCCCATAGAATATAGTACAGCCCACCTCCCCATAGAATATAATGTAGCACCCCACAGAATATAATGTATTTCCCCCCCGGTGTGTATATGTACACGCCGGTCTTCTCATCACCACCGGTGAAGCCGCTGCTGGCACAGAGCTGACATCGTGCAGATGGCCCCGATCACATCAGACAGCGCCGCCCTTTGCTCTCCAATAGAATAGCGTCGTAGTGCGGTATGCGCGCATGCTACGACTCCGGCGAAACGGTCCGCAGGAGGATTCTGACAGAAGGACACATGTCCGGTCATATTATAGATATATAGTCACGAGCGAACGGGTTGACACCCTTTAAACTGTTCCAGAAAATGAGTGCAATTTACACTTGTTTTGTTCTATACCTGTTACTTATCAAAAGGTGTGTGCAGTGCGGTGGCTGGGCGCAGGCAGGCGCACGTGGAGGGAGGGACCGCCGGAATAGGCAGCTGCTGGATCAGACTATATTGCAACATGGGCAGCTGCTGTCACCGTTGCGATCCCACCAGCCTCCGAAGCCCACTGGTCTACATCCAGACACCACCGCACACATCTCTATAAGCAGACCTCAGCGCTATTTATGTCCCAGTAATGGCCAACCACTATAAATTATGGAGATTTTTTAAAATGCCACCAGAGTGATCTGCTGACAAACTGAACATCCCTGTTGTCAAAATGTCCCGCCCCTGCTGTGTATTTTGGAGAAACTAGGTGACACGTTTGTGTTTCCTGCAGCTCATTTGCATATATGGATGAGCAAGCGCTGTGATTGGCTGCTGTAGAATCCTAGTATGTTTCAGTTGGAAGAGAGGTCAAAGGCCATCGTGTCTGTCCGCCTGCTGCTCAATGCAGCAATGGCAGGATTCACTAAACCCTCTCAGACAGATGTCTGTCCAGCCTCTGGGTGAACAGTCCCACCGAAGGAGAACTCGTCACCTCCTCTGGTGGCCGCCTGTTCCACTCATTGCTCACCCTCACTGTCAAAAAGTTTTTTACTAATGTGTATCTTTTCCCTTTCATCCCATTGCTTCTCGTGCTTCCATGTGCAAATGAGAATAAGGATGATCCCTCTACATTGGGGCAACCCTTCAGATATTGGTGTCCTCCATCTTATAGAAGGGAACGCCTTTCCGACAGAACAGGCTGACTGAACGTGACGGCCGTCGCCATGATCCCTATGGCCGGCGCATACACACTGCTATGTTGCTGATGTTGTAGCACATTACTTCAATGAAATATTAATGGTGCTGACACGTGCCGGATTATCAGACGTTGTCAGTATTAATCGTGGTGACAGGTGCCGGATTATCAGATGTTGTAAGTATTAATCGTGCTGACACGTGCCGGATTATCAGATGTTGTCAGTATTAATCGTGCTGACACGTGCCGGATTATCAGATATCATGAGTATTAATGGACCTGACAAATGCTGGATTATCAGATGTTATCGGTATTAATGGTGCTTACAAATGCTGGATTATCAGATGTTATCAGTATTAATGGTGTTGACAGGTGCCGGATTATCAGACTTCATCTCTATTAACCCCTTAACCCCCAAGGGTGATTGGCACGTTAATGACCGGGCAAATTTTGACAATTCTTACCACTGTCCCTTTAAGAGGTCATAACTCTGGAACGCTTCCATGGATCCCGCCGGTGATTCTGACATTGCTTTTTTCTCACGACATAGTGTACTTCGTAGGGATATACTATTGAAGAGAAATAGCGCAATAGTGCATTATCCAGTGTAGGTATATCAATTTAAAAATAATACACTCACCAGATGGAGCTTGTAATAAGCATGGAGGATTCGCTGCTGCAGAAACCACAGATCCACGAGGGACCAACGTAGAAGATGCAGGAGAGGAGAAAAAGTGGTCAGACAATCCGCGCTGCAAATCACTTTGAACCCCCAAAGGGCTTCACAGAAGTTTATAACGTGCAGCCATCCAATTAAAGACATCATATTTTTTCCACAAAAATGATCTTTTCACCCCCAATTTTTATTTTCCCAAGAGTAACAGGACCCCAAAAGTTATTGTGCAATTCATCCTGAGTACGCTGATACCCCATATATGGGGGTAAACCACTATTTGGGCACATGGCAGAGCTCGGAAGGGAAGCAGCGCCATTTAACTTTTTTGGCTGGAATTGAGATCGGACGTCATGTCGCGTTTGGAAAGCCCCTGAAGTGCCAAAACAGTGGAAACCCCCCAATTCTAACTCCCACCCTAACCCTAGCCCTGACCCTAGCTCTGACCCTAGCCCTAATGGGAAAATGGAAATAAATACATTTTTTTTTTTTTTTTATTATTTTTGCCTAACTAAGGGGGTGATAAAGGGGGGGTTTGATTTACTATTTATGGCGGGTTTTAATTTTTGGCAGCTGTCATACGCTAAAAGACGCTTTTTATTGTAAAAATAGTTTATGCATCACCACATTTTGAGAGCTATAATTTTTCCTTATTTTGACCCACCGAGTCATGTGAGGTCATATTTTTTGCGGGACGAGTTGACGTTTTTATTGGTACCATTTTCGGGCACGTGACATTTTTTGGTCGCTTTTTACTCCGATTTTTGGGACGCAGTATGAACAAAAACCAGCTTTTCAGGAATTTCTTTTGGGGGGGGGGGTGCGTTTACACCGTTCCGCATGCGGTAAAATTGATAAGGCGCTTTTATTCTTCGGGTCAGTATGATTACAGCGATACCTCTTTTATGTCTTTTTTTATGTTTTGGCGGTTTTATGCTATGAAAATTTTTTTTTATAAAAAATAATTATTTTTGCATCGCTTTATTCTGCGAGCTATAACTTTTTCATTTTTTCTCTGATGATGCTGTGTGGTGGCTCGTTTGTTGCGGGACAAGATGTCGTTTTCAGCGGTACCATGGATATTTATATGCGTCTTTTTGATCGCGCGTTATTGCACTTTTTGTTCGTCGGTATGATAATAAATCATTAATTTTTGCGTCGTTTTTTATTTTTTAAGGGGAACGCTAAAGGGGTTAACTAATGGGACAGTTTTATAGGGTGGGTCATTACGGACGCGGCGATAACAAATAGGTGTACTTTTATTGTTTTTCTGTTTCTTTATTTTCAAAAAATGAATTTATTAGGGAATAATTTTTTTTCTTATTTATTTAACGATTTTATTAAAATTATTTTTACACTTTTTGTTTTTTACTTTATTATAATGTCCCATGGGGGACATCACTGTCCTGTGACAGATCGCTGATCTGTCACATCACAGATCGCTGTGACAGATCAGCGATCTGTCACAGGCACTGCTGCAGGCTTCCTCATGCCTGCGCTCTGCGGGCAGTGAGGAAGCCAGCTCCCTGCAGGCCCCCGAAGGTCCCCGTCGCCATATTGGATCCGGGGACCTGCAGGAAAGGCGACCCCCGCAGCGGCGCTGCACATCGCGCTGCTGTGGGGGTCGCAGGGAAGCACGGAGGGAGCCCCCTCCCTGCCGATGCTTCCTTTAACCCCCAGTACACCGCGATCATGTTTGATCGCGGTGTGCCAGGGGTTAACGTGTCGGGGGCGGTCACACATTGTGCCGGGTGTCAGCTGTGATAATCAGCTGACACCCGGCCGCGATCAGCTGCGCTCCCCCCGTGAGCGCAGCTGATCGCATTAGACGTACTATTCCGTCCTTGGGACTTAGGTCCCAGGTCACATGGACGGAATAGTACGTCTAATGTAGGAAAGGGGTTGATGGACCTGACAGATACCGGATTATCAGATATTATCAGTATTAACATTAGTTTTTTTCATGTTTCACATAGAAGCTTATAGGGAAAAAAACACCAAAATTCGCACAGTTCAGCAGCGTCTTCAGCCTCCCAGCGATCGTAGATCGCATGAAATCACATCCACTTTTCTTGCACATATAGGCCGTAGCGTAAATGCTGTGTCTTCCGCTGATTTTTTTGGGGGGGCAGAAATTCTGCTACGTTTAACTGTGTGAATAAATGCTGGGCAGGGTGCAATAGTTGACTGCTTTGTCTCCCATCCTTATAGGACCCCTAGCATGGTCCGCTGAGCTTTGAATGATCTTTTAATAGGCTTGGATTCTGAAAATTGTTGTTGCAATAATCGCTGGAACCAAGTCCTAGTGGCAGGGCTACAACCCACCTCCCCATAAAATATAATGTACCCCCCATAAGAATATAATACAACCCACCTCCCCATAGAATATAATGTACCCCCCATAGAATATAGTACAGCCCACCTCCCCATAGAATATAATGTACCCCCCATAGAATATAATACAACCCACCTCCCCATAGAATATAATGTACCCCCCATAGAATATAGTACAGCCCACCTCCCCATAGAATATAATGTACCCCCCCATAGAATATAGTACAGCCCACCTCCCCATAGAATATAATGTAGCACCCCTTAGAAAATAATGTACCCCCCATAGAATATAGTACAGCCCACCTCCCCATAGAATATAATGTAGCACCCCATAGAATATAGTACAGCCCACCTCCCCATAGAATATAATGTAGCACCCCATAGAATATAGTACAGCCCACCTCCCCATAGAATATAATGTAGCACCCCATAGAAAATAATGTACCCCCCATAGAATATAGTACAGCCCACCTCCCCATAGAATATAATGTAGCACCCCACAGAATATAATGTATCTCCCCCCCGGTGTGTATATGTACACGCCGGTCTCCTCATCACCACTGGTGAAGCCGCTGCTGGCACAGAGCTGACATCGTGCAGATGGCCCCGATCACATCAGACAGCGCCGCCCTTTGCTCTCCAATAGAATAGCGTCGTAGTGCGGTATGCGCGCATGCTACGACTCCGGCGACACGGTCCGCAGAAGGATTCTGACAGAAGGACACATGTCCGGTCATATTATAGATATATAGTCACGAGCGAACGGGTTGACACCCTTTAAACTGTTCCAGAAAATGAGTGCAATTTACACTTGTTTTGTTCTATACCTGTTACTTATCAAAAAGTGTGTGCAGTGTGGTGGCTGGGCGCAGGCAGGCGCACGTGGAGGGAGGGACCGCCGGAATAGGCAGCTGCTGGATCAGACTATATTGCAACATGGGCAGCTGCTGTCACCGTCGCGATCCCAACAGCCTCCGAAGCCCACTGGTCTATATCCAGACACCACCGCACACATCTCTATAAGCAGACCTCAGCGCTATTTATGTCCCAGTAATGGCCAACCACTATAAATTATGGAGATTTTTTAAAATGCCACCAGAGTGATCTGCTGACAAACTGAACATCCCTGTTGTCAAAATGTCCCGCCCCTGCTGTGTATTTTGGAGAAACTAGGTGACACGTTTGTGTTTCCTGCAGCTCATTTGCATATATGGATGAGCAAGCGCTGTGATTGGCTGCTGTAGAATCCTAGTATGTTTCAGTTGGAAGAGAGGTCAAAGGCCATCGTGTCTGTCCGCCTGCTGCTCAATGCAGCAATGGCAGGATTCACTAAACCCTCTCAGACAGATGTCTGTCCAGCCTCTGGGTGAACAGTCCCACCGAAGGAGAACTCGTCACCTCCTCTGGTGGCCGCCTGTTCCACTCATTGCTCACCCTCACTGTCAAAAAGTTTTTTTCTAATGTGTATCTTTTCCCTTTCATCCCATTGCTTCTCGTGCTTCCATGTGCAAATGAGAATAAGGATGATCCCTCTACATTGGGGCAACCCTTCAGATATTGGTGTCCTCCATCTTATAGAAGGGAACGCCTTTCCGACAGAACAGGCTGACTGAACGTGACGGCCGTCGCCATGATCCCTATGGCCGGCGCATACACACTGCTATGTTGCTGATGTTGTAGCACATTACTTCAATGAAATATTAATGGTGCTGACACGTGCCGGATTATCAGACGTTGTCAGTATTAATCGTGGTGACAGGTGCCGGATTATCAGATGTTGTAAGTATTAATCGTGCTGACACGTGCCGGATTATCAGATGTTGTCAGTATTAATCGTGCTGACACGTGCCGGATTATCAGATATCATGAGTATTAATGGACCTGAAACATGTGCCAGATTATCAGATGTTATCGGTATTAATGGTGCTTACAGATGCTGGATTATCAGATGTTATCAGTATTAATGGTGTCGACAGGTGCCGGATTACCAGACTTCATCAGTATTAATGGTGCTGACACGTGCCGGATTATCAGATGTTGTCAGTATTAATCGTGCTGACAGGTGCCAGATTATCAGATGTTGTCAGTATTAATCGTGCCGGATTATCAGATGTTGTCAGTATTAATCGTGCTGACACGTGCCGGATTATCAGATGTTGTCAGTATTAATCGTGCTGACAGGTGCCGGATTATCAGATATCATGAGTATTAATGGACCTGACAAATGCCGGATTATCAGATGTTGTCAGTATTAATCGTGGTGACAGGTGCCGGATTATCAGATGTTGTCAGTATTAATCGTGCCTACACGTGCCGGATTATCAGATGTTGTCAGTATTAATCGTGCTGACACGTGCCGGATTATCAGATATCATGAGTATTAATGGACCTGACAAATGCCAGATTATCAGATGTTATCGGTATTAATGGTGCTTACAGATGCTGGATTATCAGATGTTATCAGTATTAATGGTGTTGACAGGTGCCGGATTATCAGACTTCATCAGTATTAATGGTGCTGACACGTGCCGGATTATCAGATGTTGTCAGTATTAATCGTGCTGACAGGTGCGGGATTATCAGATGTTGTCAGTATTAATCATGCCGGATTATCAGATGTTGTCAGTACTAATCGTGCTGACACGTGCCGGATTATCAGATGTTGTCAGTACTAATCGTGCTGACACGTGCCGGATTATCAGATGTTGTCAGTATTAATCGTGCTGACACGTGCCGGAATAACAGATATCATGAGTATTAATGAGCCTGACAAATGCCAGATTATCAGATGTTATCGGTATTAATGGTGCTTACAGATGCTGGATTATCAGATGTTATCAGTATTAATGGTGTTGACAGGTGCCGGTTTATCAGACTTCATCAGTATTAATGGTGCTGACACGTGCCGGATTATCAGATGTTGTCAGTATTAATCGTGCTGACACGTGCCGGATTATCAGATGTTGTCAGTATTAATCGTGCTGACAGGTGCCGGATTATCAGATATCATGAGTATTAATGGACCTGACAAATGCCGGATTATCAGATGTTATCGGTATTAATGGTGCTTACAGATGCTGGATTATCAGATGTTATCAGTATTAATGGTGTTGACAGGTGCCGGATTATCAGACTTCATCAGTATTAACCCCTTAACCCCCAAGGGTGGTTGGCACGTTAATGACCGGGCCAATTTTGACAATTCTTACCACTGTCCCTTTAAGAGGTCATAACTCTGGAACGCTTCCATGGATCCCGCCGGTGATTCTGACATTGCTTTTTTCTCACGACATAGTGTACTTCGTAGGGATATACTATTGAAGAGAAATAGCGCAATAGTGCATTATCCAGTGTAGGTATATCAATTTAAAAATAATACACTCACCAGATGGAGCTTGTAATAAGCATGGAGGATTCGCTGCTGCAGAAACCACAGATCCACGAGGGACCAACGTAGAAGATGCAGGAGAGGAGAAAAAGTGGTCAGACAATCCGCGCTGCAAATCACTTTGAACCCCCAAAGGGCTTCACAGAAGTTTATAACGTGCAGCCATCCAATTAAAGACATCATATTTTTTCCACAAAAATGATCTTTTCACCCCCAATTTTTATTTTCCCAAGAGTAACAGGACCCCAAAAGTTATTGTGCAATTCATCCTGAGTACGCTGATACCCCATATATGGGGGTAAACCACTATTTGGGCACATGGCAGAGCTCGGAAGGGAAGCAGCGCCATTTAACTTTTTTGGCTGGAATTGAGATCGGACGCCATGTCGCGTTTGGAAAGCCCCTGAAGTGCCAAAACAGTGGAAACCCCCCAATTCTAACTCCCTCCCTAACCCTAGCTCTGACCCTAGCCCTAATGGGAAAATGGAAATAAATACATTTTTTTTTTATTTTATTATTTTTGCCTAACTAAGGGGGTGATAAAGGGGGGGTTTGATTTACTATTTATGGCGGGTTTTAATTTTTGGCAGCTGTCATACGCTAAAAGACCCTTTTTATTGTAAAAATAGTTTATGCATCACCACATTTTGAGAGCTATAATTTTTCCTTATTTTGACCCACCGAGTCATGTGAGGTCATATTTTTTGCGGGACGAGTTGACGTTTTTATTGGTACCATTTTCGGGCACGTGACATTTTTTGGTCGCTTTTTACTCCGATTTTTGGGACGCAGTATGAGCAAAAAACAGCTTTTCAGGAATTTCTTTTGTGGGGGGGTACGTTTACACCGTTCCGCGTGCGGTAAAATTGATAAGGCGCTTTTATTCTTCGGGTCAGTATGATTACAGCGATACCTCTTTTATGTCTTTTTTTATGTTTTGGCGGTTTTATGCTATGAAAATTTTTTTTTATAAAAAATAATTATTTTTGCATCGCTTTATTCTGCGAGCTATAACTTTTTTATTTTTTCTCTGATGATGCTGTGTGGTGGCTCGTTTGTTGCGGGACAAGATGTCGTTTTCAGCGGTACCATGGATATTTATATGCGTCTTTTTGATCGCGCGTTATTGCACTTTTTGTTCGTCGGTATGATAATAAATCATTAATTTTTGCGTCGTTTTTTATTTTTTAAGGGGAACGCTAAAGGGGTTAACTAATGGGACAGTTTTATAGGGTGGGTCATTACGGACGCGGCGATAACAAATAGGTGTACTTTTATTGTTTTTCTGTTTCTTTATTTTCAAAAAATGAATTTATTAGGGAATAATTTTTTTTCTTATTTATTTAACGATTTTATTAAAATTATTTTTACACTTTTTGTTTTTTACTTTATTATAATGTCCCATGGGGGACATCACTGTCCTGTGACAGATCGCTGATCTGTCACATCACAGATCGCTGTGACAGATCAGCGATCTGTCACAGGCACTGCTGCAGGCTTCCTCATGCCTGCGCTCTGCGGGCAGTGAGGAAGCCAGCTCCCTGCAGGCCCCCGAAGGTCCCCGTCGCCATATTGGATCCGGGGACCTGCAGGAAAGGCGACCCCCGCAGCGGCGCTGCACATCGCGCTGCTGTGGGGGTCGCAGGGAAGCACGGAGGGAGCCCCCTCCCTGCCGATGCTTCCTTTAACCCCCGGTACACCGCGATCATGTTTGATCGCGGTGTGCCAGGGGTTAACGTGTCGGGGGCGGTCACACATTGTGCCGGGTGTCAGCTGTGATAATCAGCTGACACCCGGCCGCGATCAGCTGCGCTCCCCCCGTGAGCGCAGCTGATCGCATTAGACGTACTATTCCGTCCTTGGGACTTAGGTCCCAGGTCACATGGACGGAATAGTACGTCTAATGTAGGAAAAGGGTTGATGGACCTGACAGATACCGGATTATCAGATATTACCAGTATTAACATTAGTTTTTTTCATGTTTCACATAGAAGCTTATAGGGAAAAAAACACCAAAATTCGCACAGTTCAGCAGCGTCTTCAGCCTCCCAGCGATCGCAGATCGCATGAAATCACATCCACTTTTCTTGCACATATAGGCCGTAGCGTAAATGCTGTGTCTTCCGCTGATTTTTTTGGGGGGGCAGAAATTCTGCTACGTTTAACTGTGTGAATAAATGCTGGGCAGGGTGCAATAGTTGACTGCTTTGTCTCCCATCCTTATAGGACCCCTAGCATGGTCCGCTGAGCTTTGAATGATCTTTTAATAGGCTTGGATTCTGATAAATAGTTGTTGCAATAATCGCTGGAACCAAGTCCTAGTGGCAGGGCTACAACCCACCTCCCCATAAAATATAATGTACCCCCCATAAGAATATAATACAACCCACCTCCCCATAGAATATAATGTACCCCCCATAGAATATAGTACAGCCCACCCCCCATAGAATATAATGTACCCCCCATAGAATATAATACAACCCACCTCCCCATAGAATATAATGTACCCCCCATAGAATATAGTACAGCCCACCTCCCCATAGAATATAATGTACCCCCCCATAGAATATAATACAACCCACCTCCCCATAGAATATAATGTACCCCCCCATAGAATATAATACAACCCACCTCCCCATAGAATATAATGTACCCCCCATAGAATATAGTACAGCCCACCTCCCCATAGAATATAATGTACCCCCCTAGAATATAATACAACCCACCTCCCCATAGAATATAATGTACCCCCCATAGAATATAGTACAGCCCACCTCCCCATAGAATATAATGTACCCCCCATAGAATATAGTACAGCCCACCTCCCCATAGAATATAATGTAGCACCCCATAGAAAATAATGTACCCCCCATAGAATATAGTACAGCCCACCTCCCCATAGAATATAATGTAGCACCCCATAGAATATAGTACAGCCCACCTCCCCATAGAATATAATGTAGCACCCCATAGAATATAGTACAGCCCACCTCCCCATAGAATATAATGTACCCCCATAGAATATAGTACAGCCCACCTCCCCATAGAATATAATGTAGCACCCCACAGAATATAATGTATCTCCCCCCCGGTGTGTATATGTACACGCCGGTCTCCTCATCACCACCGGTGAAGCCGCTGCTGGCACAGAGCTGACATCGTGCAGATGGCCCCGATCACATCAGACAGCGCCGCCCTTTGCTCTCCAATAGAATAGCGTCGTAGTGCGGTATGCGCGCATGCTACGACTCCGGCGACACGGTCCGCAGGAGGATTCTGACAGAAGGACACATGTCCGGTCATATTATAGATATATAGTCACGAGCGAACGGGTTGACACCCTTTAAACTGTTCCAGAAAATGAGTGCAATTTACACTTGTTTTGTTCTATACCTGTTACTTATCAAAAGGTGTGTGCAGTGCGGTGGCTGGGCGCAGGCAGGCGCACGTGGAGGGAGGGACCGCCGGAATAGGCAGCTGCTGGATCAGACTATATTGCAACATGGGCAGCTGCTGTCACCGTTGCGATCCCACCAGCCTCCGAAGCCCACTGGTCTACATCCAGACACCACCGCACACATCTCTATAAGCAGACCTCAGCGCTATTTATGTCCCAGTAATGGCCAACCACTATAAATTATGGAGATTTTTTAAAATGCCACCAGAGTGATCTGCTGACAAACTGAACATCCCTGTTGTCAAAATGTCCCGCCCCTGCTGTGTATTTTGGAGAAACTAGGTGACACGTTTGTGTTTCCTGCAGCTCATTTGCATATATGGATGAGCAAGCGCTGTGATTGGCTGCTGTAGAATCCTAGTATGTTTCAGTTGGAAGAGAGGTCAAAGGCCATCGTGTCTGTCCGCCTGCTGCTCAATGCAGCAATGGCAGGATTCACTAAACCCTCTCAGACAGATGTCTGTCCAGCCTCTGGGTGAACAGTCCCACCGAAGGAGAACTCGTCACCTCCTCTGGTGGCCGCCTGTTCCACTCATTGCTCACCCTCACTGTCAAAAAGTTTTTTTCTAATGTGTATCTTTTCCCTTTCATCCCATTGCTTCTCGTGCTTCCATGTGCAAATGAGAATAAGGATGATCCCTCTACATTGGGGCAACCCTTCAGATATTGGTGTCCTCCATCTTATAGAAGGGAACGCCTTTCCGACAGAACAGGCTGACTGAACGTGACGGCCGTCGCCATGATCCCTATGGCCGGCGCATACACACTGCTATGTTGCTGATGTTGTAGCACATTACTTCAATGAAATATTAATGGTGCTGACACGTGCCGGATTATCAGACGTTGTCAGTATTAATCGTGGTGACACGTGCCGGATTATCAGATGTTGTCAGTATTAATCGTGCTGACACGTGCCGGATTATCAGATATCATGAGTATTAATGGACCTGAAACATGTGCCAGATTATCAGATGTTATCGGTATTAATGGTGCTTACAGATGCTGGATTATCAGATGTTATCAGTATTAATGGTGTTGACAGGTGCCGGATTATCAGACTTCATCAGTATTAATGGTGCTGACACGTGCCGGATTATCAGATGTTGTCAGTATTAATCGTGCTGACAGGTGCCGGATTATCAGATGTTGTCAGTATTAATCGTGCCGGATTATCAGATGTTGTCAGTATTAATCGTGCTGACACGTGCCGGATTATCAGATGTTGTCAGTATTAATCGTGCTGACAGGTGCCGGATTATCAGATATCATGAGTATTAATGGACCTGACAAATGCCGGATTATCAGATGTTGTCAGTATTAATCGTGGTGACAGGTGCCGGATTATCAGATGTTGTCAGTATTAATCGTGCCTCCACGTGCCGGATTATCAGATGTTGTCAGTATTAATCGTGCTGACACGTGCCGGATTATCAGATATCATGAGTATTAATGGACCTGACAAATGCCAGATTATCAGATGTTATCGGTATTAATGGTGCTTACAGATGCTGGATTATCAGATGTTATCAGTATTAATGGTGTTGACAGGTGCCGGATTATCAGACTTCATCAGTATTAATGGTGCTGACACGTGCCGGATTATCAGATGTTGTCAGTATTAATCGTGCTGACAGGTGCCGGATTATCAGATGTTGTCAGTATTAATCGTGCCGGATTATCAGATGTTGTCAGTATTAATCGTGCTGACACGTGCCGGATTATCAGATGTTGTCAGTATTAATCGTGCTGACAGGTGCCGGATTATCAGATATCATGAGTATTAATGGACCTGACAAATGCCGGATTATCAGATGTTGTCAGTATTAATCGTGGTGACAGGTGCCGGATTATCAGATGTTGTCAGTATTAATCGTGCCTACACGTGCCGGATTATCAGATGTTGTCAGTATTAATCGTGCTGACACGTGCCGGATTATCAGATATCATGAGTATTAATGGACCTGACAAATGCCAGATTATCAGATGTTATCGGTATTAATGGTGCTGACACGTGCCGGATTATCAGATATCATGAGTATTAATGGACCTGACAAATGCCAGATTATCAGACTTCATCAGTATTAATGGTGCTGACACGTGCCGGATTATCAGATGTTGTCAGTATTAATCGTGCTGACAGGTGCGGGATTATCAGATGTTGTCAGTATTAATCGTGCTGACACGTGCCGGATTATCAGATGTTGTCAGTATTAATCGTGCTGACAGGTGCCGGATTATCAGATATCATGAGTATTAATGGACCTGACAAATGCCGGATTATCAGATGTTGTCAGTATTAATCGTGGTGACAGGTGCCGGATTATCAGATGTTGTCAGTATTAATCGTGGATCCACGTGCCGGATTATCAGATGTTGTCAGTATTAATCGTGCTGACACGTGCCGGATTATCAGATATCATGAGTATTAATGGACCTGACAAATGCCAGATTATCAGATGTTATCGGTATTAATGGTGCTTACAGATGCTGGATTATCAGATGTTATCAGTATTAATGGTGTTGACAGGTGCCGGATTATCAGACTTCATCAGTATTAATGGTGCTGACACGTGCCGGATTATCAGATGTTGTCAGTATTAATCGTGCTGACAGGTGCCGGATTATCAGATGTTGTCAGTATTAATCGTGCCGGATTATCAGATGTTGTCAGTATTAATCGTGCTGACATGTGCCGGATTATCAGATGTTGTCAGTATTAATCGTGCTGACAGGTGCCGGATTATCAGATATCATGAGTATTAATGGACCTGACAAATGCCGGATTATCAGATGTTGTCAGTATTAATCGTGGTGACAGGTGCCGGATTATCAGATGTTGTCAGTATTAATCGTGCCTACACGTGCCGGATTATCAGATGTTGTCAGTATTAATCGTGCTGACACGTGCCGGATTATCAGATATCATGAGTATTAATGGACCTGACAAATGCCAGATTATCAGATGTTATCGGTATTAATGGTGCTGACACGTGCCGGATTATCAGATATCATGAGTATTAATGGACCTGACAAATGCCAGATTATCAGACTTCATCAGTATTAATGGTGCTGACACGTGCCGGATTATCAGATGTTGTCAGTATTAATCG
This sequence comes from Dendrobates tinctorius, assembly GCF_039654945.1. Lineage (NCBI taxonomy): Eukaryota > Metazoa > Chordata > Amphibia > Anura > Dendrobatidae > Dendrobates > Dendrobates tinctorius. The sequence goes on from NW_027361917.1 coordinate 13,641,402, forward strand.
TGCTGACAGGTGCGGGATTATCAGATGTTGTCAGTATTTATCGTGCCGGATTATCAGATGTTGTCAGTACTAATCGTGCTGACACGTGCCGGATTATCAGATGTTGTCAATACTAATCGTGCTGACACGTGCCGGATTATCAGATGTTGTCAGTATTAATCGTGCTGACACGTGCCGGAATAACAGATACAGTCATGGCCAAAAGTATTGACACCCCTGAAATTCTGTCAGATAATATTCAGTTTCTTCCTGAAAATGATTGCAAACACAAATTCTTTGGTATTATTATCTTCATTTAATTAGTCTTAAATGAAAAAACACAAAAGAGAATGAAGCAAAAAGCAAAACATTGATCATTTCACACAAAACTCCAAAAATGGGCCGGACAAAAGTATTGGCACCCTCAGCCTAATACTTGGTTGCACAACCTTTAGCCAAAATAACTGCCACCAACCGCTTCCGGTAACCATCAATGAGTTTCTTACAATGCTCTGCTGGAATTTTAGACCATTCTTCTTTGGCAAACTACTCCAGGTCCCTGATATTTGAAGGGTGCCTTCTCCAAAGTGCCATTTTTAGATCTCTCCACAGGTGTTCTATGGGATTCAGGTCTGGACTCATTGCTGGCCACCTTAGAAGTCTCCAGTGCTTTCTCTCAAACCATTTTCTAGTGCTTTTTGAAGTGTGTTTTGGGTTATTGTCCTGCTGGAAGACCCATGACCTCTGAGGTAGACCCAGCTTTCTCACACTGGGCCCTAAATTATGCTGCAAAATTTGTTGGTAGGCTTCTGACTTCATAATGCCATGCACACGGTCAAGCAGTCCAGTGCCAGAGGCAGCAAAGCAACCCCAAAACATCAGGGAACCTCCGCCATGTTTGACTGTAGGGACCGTGTACTTTTCTTTGAATGCCTCTTTTTTCTCCTGTAAACTCTATGTTGATGCGTTTGCCCTAAAAGCTCTACTTTTGTCTCATCTGACCAAAGAACATTCTTCCAAAATGTTTTAGGCTTTTTCAGGTAAGTTTTCGCAAACTCCAGCCTGGCTTTTTTATGTCTCTGGGTAAGAAGTGGAGTCTTCCTGGGTCTCCTACCATACAGTCCCTTTTCTTTCAGATGCCGACGGATAGTACGGGTTGACACCGTTGTACCCTCGGACTGCAGGGCAGCTTGAACTTGTTTGGATGTTAGTGGAGGTTCTTTATCCAACATCCGCACAATCTTGCGTTGAAATCTCTTGTCAATTTTTCTTTTCCGTCCACATCTAGGGAGGTTAGCCACAGTGCCAGGGGCTTTAAACTTCTTGATGACACTGCGCACGGTAGACACAGGAACATTCAGGTCTTTGGAGATGGATTTGTAGCCTTGAGATTGCTCATGCTTCCTCACAATTTGGTTTCTCAAGTCCTCAGACAGTTCTTTGGTCTTCTTTCTTTTCTCCATGCTCAATGTGGTACACACAAGGACACAGGACAGAGGTTGAGTCAACTTTAATCCATGTCAACTGGCTGCAAGTGTGATTTAGTTATTGCCAACACCTGTTAGGTGCCACAGGTAAGTTACAGGTGCTGTTAATTATACAAATTAGAGAAGCATCACATGATTTTTCGCACAGTGCCAATACTTTTGTCCACCCTCTTTTTTATGTTTGGTGTGGAATTATATCCAATTTGGCTTTAGGACAATTCTTTTTGTGTTTTTTCATTTAAGACAAATTAAATGAAGATAATAATAACAAAGAATTTGTGTTTGCAATCATTTTCAGGAAGAAACTGAGTATTATCTGACAGAATTGCAGGGGTGTCAATACTTTTGGCCATGACTGTATCATGAGTATTAATGAGCCTGACAAATGCCAGATTATCAGATGTTATCGGTATTAATGGTGCTTACAGATGCTGGATTATCAGATGTTATCAGTATTAATGGTGTTGACAGGTGCCGGATTATCAGACTTCATCAGTATTAATGGTGCTGACACGTGCCGGATTATCAGATGTTGTCAGTATTAATCGTGCTGACACGTGCCGGATTATCAGATGTTGTCAGTATTAATCGTGCTGACAGGTGCCGGATTATCAGATATCATGAGTATTAATGGACCTGACAAATGCCGGATTATCAGATGTTATCGGTGTTAATGGTGCTTACAGATGCTGGATTATCAGATGTTATCAGTATTAATGGTGTTGACAGGTGCCGGATTATCAGACTTCATCAGTATTAACCCCTTAACCCCCAAGGGTGGTTGGCACGTTAATGACCGGGCCAATTTTGACAATTCTTACCACTGTCCCTTTAAGAGGTCATAACTCTGGAACGCTTCCATGGATCCCGCCGGTGATTCTGACATTGCTTTTTTCTCACGACATAGTGTACTTCGTAGGGATATACTATTGAAGAGAAATAGCGCAATAGTGCATTATCCAGTGTAGGTATATCAATTTAAAAATAATACACTCACCAGATGGAGCTTGTAATAAGCATGGAGGATTCGCTGCTGCAGAAACCACAGATCCACGAGGGACCAACGTAGAAGATGCAGGAGAGGAGAAAAAGTGGTCAGACAATCCGCGCTGCAAATCACTTTGAACCCCCAAAGGGCTTCACAGAAGTTTATAACGTGCAGCCATCCAATTAAAGACATCATATTTTTTCCACAAAAATGATCTTTTCACCCCCAATTTTTATTTTCCCAAGAGTAACAGGACCCCAAAAGTTATTGTGCAATTCATCCTGAGTACGCTGATACCCCATATATGGGGGTAAACCACTATTTGGGCACATGGCAGAGCTCGGAAGGGAAGCAGCGCCATTTAACTTTTTTGGCTGGAATTGAGATCGGACGCCATGTCGCGTTTGGAAAGCCCCTGAAGTGCCAAAACAGTGGAAACCCCCCAATTCTAACTCCCACCCTAACCCTAGCCCTGACCCTAGCTCTGACCCTAGCCCTAATGGGAAAATGGAAATAAATACATTTTTTTTTTATTTTATTATTTTTGCCTAACTAAGGGGGTGATAAAGGGGGGGTTTGATTTACTATTTATGGCGGGTTTTAATTTTTGGCAGCTGTCATACGCTAAAAGACGCTTTTTATTGTAAAAATAGTTTATGCATCACCACATTTTGAGAGCTATAATTTTTCCTTATTTTGACCCACCGAGTCATGTGAGGTCATATTTTTTGCGGGACGAGTTGACGTTTTTATTGGTACCATTTTCGGGCACGTGACATTTTTTGGTCGCTTTTTACTCCGATTTTTGGGACGCAGTATGAATAAAAACCAGATTTTCAGGAATTTCTTTTGGGGGGAGGGTGCGTTTACACCGTTCCGCGTGTGGTAAAATTGATAAGGCGCTTTTATTCTTCGGGTCAGTATGATTACAGCGATACCTCTTTTATGTCTTTTTTTATGTTTTGGCGGTTTTATGCTATGAAAATTTTTTTTTATAAAAAATAATTATTTTTGCATCGCTTTATTCTGCGAGCTATAACTTTTTTATTTTTTCTCTGATGATGCTGTGTGGTGGCTCGTTTGTTGCGGGACAAGATGTCGTTTTCAGCGGTACCATGGATATTTATATGCGTCTTTTTGATCGCGCGTTATTGCACTTTTTGTTCGTCGGTATGATAATAAATCATTAATTTTTGCGTCGTTTTTTATTTTTTAAGGGGAACGCTAAAGGGGTTAACTAATGGGACAGTTTTATAGGGTGGGTCATTACGGACGCGGCGATAACAAATAGGTGTACTTTTATTGTTTTTCTGTTTCTTTATTTTCAAAAAATGAATTTATTAGGGAATAATTTTTTTTCTTATTTATTTAACGATTTTATTAAAATTATTTTTACACTTTTTGTTTTTTACTTTATTATAATGTCCCATGGGGGACATCACTGTCCTGTGACAGATCGCTGATCTGTCACATCACAGATCGCTGTGACAGATCAGCGATCTGTCACAGGCACTGCTGTAGGCTTCCTCATGCCTGCGCTCTGCGGGCAGTGAGGAAGCCAGCTCCCTGCAGGCCCCCGAAGGTCCCCGTCGCCATATTGGATCCGGGGACCTGCAGGAAAGGCGACCCCCGCAGCGGCGCTGCACATCGCGCTGCTGTGGGGGTCGCAGGGAAGCACGGAGGGAGCCCCCTCCCTGCCGATGCTTCCTTTAAACCCCGATACACCGCGATCATGTTTGATCGCGGTGTGCCAGGGGTTAACGTGTCGGGGGCGGTCACACATTGTGCCGGGTGTCAGCTGTGATAATCAGCTGACACCCGGCCGCGATCAGCTGCGCTCCCCCCGTGAGCGCAGCTGATCGCATTAGACGTACTATTCCGTCCTTGGGACTTAGGTCCCAGGTCACATGGACGGAATAGTACGTCTAATGTAGGAAAGGGGTTGATGTAGCTGACAGATACCGGATTATCAGATATTATCAGTATTAACATTAGTTTTTTTCATGTTTCACATAGAAGCTTATAGGGAAAAAAACACCAAAATTCGCACAGTTCAGCAGCGTCTTCAGCCTCCCAGCGATCGCAGATCGCATGAAATCACATCCACTTTTCTTGCACATATAGGCCGTAGCGTAAATGCTGTGTCTTCCGCTGATTTTTTGTGGGGGGCAGAAATTCTGCTACGTTTAACTGTGTGAATAAATGCTGGGCAGGGTGCAATAGTTGACTGCTTTGTCTCCCATCCTTATAGGACCCCTAGCATGGTCCGCTGAGCTTTGAATGATCTTTTAATAGGCTTGGATTCTGATAAATAGTTGTTGCAATAATCGCTGGAACCAAGTCCTAGTGGCAGGGCTACAACACACCTCCCCATAAAATATAATGTACCCCCCATAAGAATATAATACAACCCACCTCCCCATAGAATATAATGTACCCCCCATAGAATATAGTACAGCCCACCTCCCCATAGAATATAATGTACCCCCCCATAGAATATAATACAACCCACCTCCCCATAGAATATAATGTACCCCCCATAGAATATAGTACAGCCCACCTCCCCATAGAATATAATGTACCCCCCCATAGAATATAATACAACCCACCTCCCCATAGAATATAATGTACCCCCCATAGAATATAATACAACCCACCTCCCCATAGAATATAATGTACCCCCCATAGAATATAGTACAGCCCACCTCCCCATAGAATATAATGTACCCCCAATAGAATATAGTACAGCCCACCTCCCCATAGAATATAATGTAGCACCCAATAGAAAATAATGTACCCCCCATAGAATATAGTACAGCCCACCTCCCCATAGAATATAATGTAGCACCCCATAGAATATAGTACAGCCCACCTCCCCATAGAATATAATGTAGCACCCCATAGAATATAGTACAGCCCACCTCCCCATAGAATATAATGTACCCCCCATAGAATATAGTACAGCCCACCTCCCCATAGAATATAATGTAGCACCCCACAGAATATAATGTATCTCCCCCCCGGTGTGTATATGTACACGCCGGTCTCCTCATCACCACCGGTTAAGCCGCTGCTGGCACAGAGCTGACATCGTGCAGATGGCCCCGATCACATCAGACAGCGCCGCCCTTTGCTCTCCAATAGAATAGCGTCGTAGTGCGGTATGCGCGCATGCTACGACTCCGGCGACACGGTCCGCAGGAGGATTCTGACAGAAGGACACATGTCCGGTCATATTATAGATATATAGTCACGAGCGAACGGGTTAACACTTTTTAAACTGTTCCAGAAAATGAGTGCAATTTACACTTGTTTTGTTCTATACCTGTTACTTATCAAAAAGTGTGTGCAGTGCGGTGGCTGGGCGCAGGCAGGCTCACGTGCAGGGAGGGACCACCGGAATAGGCAGCTGCTGGATCAGACTATATTGCAACATGGGCAGCTGCTGTCACCGTCGCGATCCCACCAGCCTCCGAAGCCCACTGGTCTACATCCAGACACCACCGCACACATCTCTATAAGCAGACCTCAGCGCTATTTATGTCCCAGTAATGGCCAACCACTATAAATTATGGAGATTTTTTAAAATGCCACCAGAGTGATCTGCTGACAAACTGAACATCCCTGTTGTCAAAATGTCCCGCCCCTGCTGTGTATTTTGGAGAAACTAGGTGACACGTTTGTGTTTCCTGCAGCTCATTTGCATATATGGATGAGCAAGCGCTGTGATTGGCTGCTGTAGAATCCTAGTATGTTTCAGTTGGAAGAGAGGTCAAAGGCCATCGTGTCTGTCCGCCTGCTGCTCAATGCAGCAATGGCAGGATTCACTAAACCCTCTCAGACAGATGTCTGTCCAGCCTCTGGGTGAACAGTCCCACCGAAGGAGAACTCGTCACCTCCTCTGGTGGCCGCCTGTTCCACTCATTGCTCACCCTCACTTTCAAAAAGTTTTTTTCTAATGTGTATCTTTTCCCTTTCATCCCATTGCTTCTCGTGCTTCCATGTGCAAATGAGAATAAGGATGATCCCTCTACATTGGGGCAACCCTTCAGATATTGGTGTCCTCCATCTTATAGAAGGGAACGCCTTTCCGACAGAACAGGCTGACTGAACGTGACGGCCGTCGCCATGATCCCTATGGCCGGCGCATACACACTGCTATGTTGCTGATGTTGTAGCACATTACTTCAATGAAATATTAATGGTGCTGACACCTGCCGGATTATCAGACGTTGTCAGTATTAATCGTGGTGACAGGTGCCGGATTATCAGATGTTGTAAGTATTAATCGTGCTGACACGTGCCGGATTATCAGATGTTGTCAGTATTAATCGTGCTGACACGTGCCGGATTATCAGATATCATGAGTATTAATGGACCTGAAACATGTGCCAGATTATCAGATGTTATCGGTATTAATGGTGCTTACAGATGCTGGATTATCAGATGTTATCAGTATTAATGGTGTTGACAGGTGCCGGATTATCAGACTTCATCAGTATTAATGGTGCTGACACGTGCCGGATTATCAGATGTTGTCAGTATTAATCGTGCTGACAGGTGCCGGATTATCAGATGTTGTCAGTATTAATCGTGCCGGATTATCAAATGTTGTCAGTATTAATCGTGCTGACACGTGCCGGATTATCAGATGTTGTCAGTATTAATCGTGCTGACACGTGCCGGATTATCAGATGTTGTCAGTACTAATCGTGCTGACACGTGCCGGACTATCAGATGTTGTCAGTATTAATCGTGCTGACACGTGCCGGAATAACAGATATCATGAGTATTAATGAGCCTGACAAATGCCAGATTATCAGATGTTATCGGTATTAATGGTGCTTACAGATGCTGGATTATCAGATGTTATCAGTATTAATGGTGTTGACAGGTGCCGGATTATCAGACTTCATCAGTATTAATGGTGCTGACACGTGCCGGATTATCAGATGTTGTCAGTATTAATCGTGCTGACACGTGCCGGATTATCAGATGTTGTCAGTATTAATCGTGCTGACAGGTGCCGGATTATCAGATATCATGAGTATTAATGGACCTGACAAATGCCGGATTATCAGATGTTATCGGTATTAATGGTGCTTACAGATGCTGGATTATCAGATGTTATCAGTATTAATGGTGTTGACAGGTGCCGGATTATCAGACTTCATCAGTATTAACCCCTTAACCCCCAAGGGTGGTTGGCACGTTAATGACCGGGCCAATTTTGACAATTCTTACCCCTGTCCCTTTAAGAGGTCATAACTCTGGAACGCTTCCATGGATCCCGCCGGTGATTCTGACATTGCTTTTTTCTCACGACATAGTGTACTTCGTAGGGATATACTATTGAAGAGAAATAGCGCAATAGTGCATTATCCAGTGTAGGTATATCAATTTAAAAATAATACACTCACCAGATGGAGCTTGTAATAAGCATGGAGGATTCGCTGCTGCAGAAACCACAGATCCACGAGGGACCAACGTAGAAGATGCAGGAGAGGAGAAAAAGTGGTCAGACAATCCGCGCTGCAAATCACTTTGAACCCCCAAAGGGCTTCACAGAAGTTTATAACGTGCAGCCATCCAATTAAAGACATCATATTTTTTCCACAAAAATGATCTTTTCACCCCCAATTTTTATTTTCCCAAGAGTAACAGGACCCCAAAAGTTATTGTGCAATTCATCCTGAGTACGCTGATACCCCATATATGGGGGTAAACCACTATTTGGGCACATGGCAGAGCTCGGAAGGGAAGCAGCGCCATTTAAATTTTTTGGCTGGAATTGAGATCGGACGCCATGTCGCGTTTGGAAAGCCCCTGAAGTGCCAAAACAGTGGAAACCCCCCAATTCTAACTCCCACCCTAACCCTAGCCCTGACCCTAGCTCTGACCCTAGCCCTAATGGGAAAATGGAAATAAATACATTTTTTTTTTATTTTATTATTTTTGCCTAACTAAGGGGGTGATAAAGGGGGGGTTTGATTTACTATTTATGGCGGGTTTTAATTTTTGGCAGCTGTCATACGCTAAAAGACGCTTTTTATTGTAAAAATAGTTTATGCATCACCACATTTTGAGAGCTATAATTTTTCCTTATTTTGACCCACCGAGTCATGTGAGGTCATATTTTTGCGGCACGAGTTGACGTTTTTATTGGTACCATTTTCGGGCACGTGACATTTTTTGGTCGCTTTTTACTCCGATTTTTGGGACGCAGTATGAACAAAAACCAGCTTTTCAGGAATTTCTTTTCGGGGGGGGTGCGTTTACACCGTTCCGCGTGCGGTAAAATTGATAAGGCGCTTTTATTCTTCGGGTCAGTATGATTACAGCGATACCTCTTTTATGTCTTTTTTTATGTTTTGGCGGTTTTATGCTATGAAAATTTTTTTTAATAAAAAATAATTATTTTTGCATCGCTTTATTCTGCGAGCTATAACTTTTTTATTTTTTCTCTGATGATGCTGTGTGGTGGCTCGTTTGTTGCGGGACAAGATGTCATTTTCAGCGGTACCATGGATATTTATATGCGTCTTTTTGATCGCGCGTTATTGCACTTTTTGTTCGTCGGTATGATAATAAATCATTAATTTTTGCGTCGTTTTTTATTTTTTAAGGGGAACGCTAAAGGGGTTAACTAATGGGACAGTTTTATAGGGTGGGTCATTACGGACGCGGCGATAACAAATAGGTGTACTTTTATTGTTTTTCTGTTTCTTTATTTTCAAAAAATGAATTTATTAGGGAATAATTTTTTTTTCTTATTTATTTAACGATTTTATTAAAATTATTTTTACACTTTTTGTTTTTTACTTTATTATAATGTCCCATGGGGGACATCACTGTCCTGTGACAGATCGCTGATCTGTCACATCACAGATCGCTGTGACAGATCAGCGATCTGTCACAGGCACTGCTGCAGGCTTCCTCATGCCTGCGCTCTGCGGGCAGTGAGGAAGCCAGCTCCCTGCAGGCACCCGAAGGTCCCCGTCGCCATATTGGATCCGGGGACCTGCAGGAAAGGCGACCCCCGCAGCGGCGCTGCACATCGCGCTGCTGTGGGGGTCGCAGGGAAGCCCCCTCCCTGCCGATGCCCTCCTTTAACCCCCGGTACACCGCGATCATGTTTGATCGCGGTGTGCCAGGGGTTAACGTGTCGGGGGCGGTCACACATTGTGCCGGGTGTCAGCTGTGATAATCAGCTGACACCCGGCCGCGATCAGCTGCGCTCCCCCCGTGAGCGCAGCTGATCGCATTAGACGTACTATTCCGTCCTTGGGACTTAGGTCCCAGGTCACATGGACGGAATAGTACGTCTAATGTAGGAAAGGGGTTGATGGACCTGACAGATACCGGATTATCAGATATTATCAGTATTAACATTAGTTTTTTTCATGTTTCACATAGAAGCTTATAGGGAAAAAAACACCAAAATTCGCACAGTTCAGCAGCGTCTTCAGCCTCCCAGCGATCGCAGATCGCATGAAATCACATCCACTTTTCTTGCACATATAGGCCGTAGCGTAAATGCTGTGTCTTCCGCTGATTTTTTGGGGGGGGCAGAAATTCTGCTACATTTAACTGTGTGAATAAATGCTGGGCAGGGTGCAATAGTTGACTGCTTTGTCTCCCATCCTTATAGGACCCCTAGCATGGTCCGCTGAGCTTTGAATGATCTTTTAATAGGCTTGGATTCTGATAAATAGTTGTTGCAATAATTGCTGGAACCAAGTCCTAGTGGCAGGGCTACAACCCACCTCCCCATAAAATATAATGTACCCCCCATAAGAATATAATACAACCCACCTCCCCATAGAATATAATGTACCCCCCATAGAATATAGTACAGCCCACCTCCCCATAGAATATAATGTACCCCCCATAGAATATAATACAACCCACCTCCCCATAGAATATAATGTACCCCCCATAGAATATAGTACAGCCCACCTCCCCATAGAATATAATGTACCCCCCCCATAGAATATAATACAACCCACCTCCCCATAGAATATAATGTACCCCCCATAGAATATAATACAACCCACCTCCCCATAGAATATAATGTACCCCCCATAGAATATAATACAACCCACCTCCCCATAGAATATAATGTACCCCCCATAGAATATAGTACAGCCCACCTCCCCATAGAATATAATGTACCCCCATAGAATAAAGTACAGCCCACCTCCCCATAGAATATAATGTAGCACCCCATAGAATATAGTACAGCCCACCTCCCCATAGAATATAATGTAGCACCCCATAGAATATAGTACAGCCCACCTCCCCATAGAATATAATGTAGCACCCCACAGAATATAATGTATCTCCCCCCTGGTGTGTATATGTACACGCCGGTCTCCTCATCACCACCGGTGAAGCCGCTGCTGGCACAGAGCTGACATCGTGCAGATGGCCCCGATCACATCAGACAGCGCCGCCCTTTGCTCTCCAATAGAATAGCGTCGTAGTGCGGTATGCGCGCATGCTACGACTCCGGCGACACGGTCCGCAGGAGGATTCTGACAGAAGGACACATGTCCGGTCATATTATAGATATATAGTCACGAGCGAACGGGTTGACACCCTTTAAACTGTTCCAGAAAATGAGTGCAATTTACACTTGTTTTGTTCTATACCTGTTACTTATCAAAAAGTGTGTGCAGTGCGGTGGCTGAGCGCAGGCAGGCGCACGTGGAGGGAGGGACCGCCGGAATAGGCAGCTGCTGGATCAGACTATTTTGCAACATGGGCAGCTGCTGTCACCGTTGCGATCCCACCAGCCTCCGAAGCCCACTGGTCTACATCCAGACACCACCGCACACATCTCTATAAGCAGACCTCAGCGCTATTTATGTCCCAGTAATGGCCAACCACTATAAATTATGGAGATTTTTTAAAATGCCACCAGAGTGATCTGCTGACAAACTGAACATCCCTGTTGTCAAAATGTCCCGCCCCTGTTGTGTATTTTGGAGAAACTAGGTGACACGTTTGTGTTTCCTGCAGCTCATTTGCATATATGGATGATCAAGCGCTGTGATTGGCTGCTGTAGAATCCTAGTATGTTTCAGTTGGAAGAGAGGTCAAAGGCCATCGTGTCTGTCCGCCTCCTGCTCAATGCAGCAATGGCAGGATTCACTAAACCCTCTCAGACAGATGTCTGTCCAGCCTCTGGGTGAACAGTCCCACCGAAGGAGAACTCGTCACCTCCTCTGGTGGCCGCCTGTTCCACTCATTGCTCACCCTCACTGTCAAAAAGTTTTTTTCTAATGTGTATCTTTTCCCTTTCATCCCATTGCTTCTCGTGCTTCCATGTGCAAATGAGAATAAAGATGATCCCTCTACATTGGGGCAACCCTTCAGATATTGGTGTCCTCCATCTTATAGAAGGGAACGCCTTTCCGACAGAACAGGCTGACTGAACGTGACGGCCGTCGCCATGATCCCTATGGCCGGCGCATACACACTGCTATGTTGCTGATGTTGTAGCACATTACTTCAATGAAATATTAATGGTGCTGACACGTGCCGGATTATCAGACGTTGTCAGTATTAATCGTGGTGACAGGTGCCGGATTATCAGATGTTGTAAGTATTAATCGTGCTGACACGTGCCGGATTATCAGATGTTGTCAGTATTAATCGTGCTGACACGTGCCGGATTATCAGATATCATGAGTATTAATGGACCTGAAACATGTGCCAGATTATCAGATGTTATCGGTATTAATGGTGCTTACAGATGCTGGATTATCAGATGTTATCAGTATTAATGGTGTTGACAGGTGCCGGATTATCAGACTTCATCAGTATTAATGGTGCTGACACGTGCCGGATTATCAGATGTTGTCAGTATTAATCGTGCTGACAGGTGCCGGATTATCAGATGTTGTCAGTATTAATCGTGCCGGATTATCAGATCTTGTCAGTATTAATCGTGCTGACACGTGCCGGATTATCAGATGTTGTCAGTATTAATCGTGCTGACAAGTGCCGGATTATCAGATATCATGAGTATTAATGGACCTGACAAATGCCGGATTATCAGATGTTGTCAGTATTAATCGTGGTGACAGGTGCCGGATTATCAGATGTTGTCAGTATTAATCGTGCCTACACGTGCCGGATTATCAGATGTTGTCAGTATTAATCGTGCTGACACGTGCCGGATTATCAGATATCATGAGTATTAATGGACCTGACAAATGCCAGATTATCAGATGTTATCAGTATTAATGGTGTTGACAGGTGCCGGATTATCAGACTTCATCAGTATTAATGGTGCTGACACGTGCCGGATTATCAGATGTTGTCAGTATTAATCGTGCTGACAGGTGCGGGATTATCAGATGTTGTCAGTATTAATTGTGCCGGATTATCAGATGTTGTCAGTACTAATCGTGCTGACACGTGCCGGATTATCAGATGTTGTCAGTACTAATCGTGCTGACACGTGCCGGATTATCAGATGTTGTCAGTATTAATCGTGCTGACACGTGCCGGAATAACAGATATCATGAGTATTAATGAGCCTGACAAATGCCAGATTATCAGATGTTATCGGTATTAATGGTGCTTACAGATGCTGGATTATCAGATGTTATCAGTATTAATGGTGTTGACAGGTGCCGGATTATCAGACTTCATCAGTATTAATGGTGCTGACACGTGCCGGATTATCAGATGTTGTCAGTATTAATCGTGCTGACACGTGCCGGATTATCAGATGTTGTCAGTATTAATCGTGCTGACAGGTGCCGGATTATCAGATAACATGAGTATTAATGGACCTGACAAATGCCGGATTATCAGATGTTATCGGTATTAATGGTGCTTACAGATGCTGGATTATCAGATGTTATCAGTATTAATGGTGTTGACAGGTGCCGGATTATCAGACTTCATCAGTATTAACCCCTTAACCCCCAAGGGTGGTTGGCACGTTAATGACCGGGCCAATTTTGACAATTCTTACCACTGTCCCTTTAAGAGGTCATAACTCTGGAACGCTTCCATGGATCCCGCCGGTGATTCTGACATTGCTTTTTTCTCACGACATAGTGTACTTCGTAGGGATATACTATTGAAGAGAAATAGCGCAATAGTGCATTATCCAGTGTAGGTATATCAATTTAAAAATAATACACTCACCAGATGGAGCTTGTAATAAGCATGGAGGATTCGCTGCTGCAGAAACCACAGATCCACGAGGGACCAACGTAGAAGATGCAGGAGAGGAGAAAAAGTGGTCAGACAATCCGCGCTGCAAATCACTTTGAACCCCCAAAGGGCTTCACAGAAGTTTATAACGTGCAGCCATCCAATTAAAGACATCATATTTTTTCCACAAAAATGATCTTTTCACCCCCAATTTTTATTTTCCCAAGAGTAACAGGACCCCAAAAGTTATTGTGCAATTCATCCTGAGTACGCTGATACCCCATATATGGGGGTAAACCACTATTTGGGCACATGGCAGAGCTCGGAAGGGAAGCAGCGCCATTTAGCTATTTTGGCTGGAATTGAGATCGGACGCCATGTCGCGTTTGGAAAGCCCCTGAAGTGCCAAAACAGTGGAAACCCCCCAATTCTAACTCCCACCCTAACCCTAGCCCTGACCCTAGCTCTGACCCTAGCCCTAATGGGAAAATGGAAATAAATACATTTTTTTTTTATTTTATTATTTTTGCCTAACTAAGGGGGTGATAAAGGGGGGGTTTGATTTACTATTTATGGCGGGTTTTAATTTTTGGCAGCTGTCATACGCTAAAAGACGCTTTTTATTGTAAAAATAGTTTATGCATCACCACATTTTGAGAGCTATAATTTTTCCTTATTTTGACCCACCGAGTCATGTGAGGTCATATTTTTTGCGGGACGAGTTGACGTTTTTATTGGTACCATTTTCGGGCACGTGACATTTTTTGGTCGCTTTTTACTCCGATTTTTGGGACGCAGTATGAACAAAAACCAGCTTTACAGGAATTTCTTTTGGGGGGGGGGGTGCGTTTACACCGTTCCGCGTGCGGTAAAATTGATAAGGCGCTTTTATTCTTCGGGTCAGTATGATTACAGCGATACCTCTTTTATGTCTTTTTTTATGTTTTGGCGGTTTTATGCTATGAAAATTTTTTTTTATAAAAAATAATTATTTTTGCATCGCTTTATTCTGCGAGCTATAACTTTTTTATTTTTTCTCTGATGATGCTGTGTGGTGGCTCGTTTGTTGCGGGACAAGATGTCGTTTTCAGCGGTACCATGTATATTTATATGCGTCTTTTTGATCGCGCGTTATTGCACTTTTTGTTCGTCGTTATGATAATAAATCATTAATTTTTGCGTCGTTTTTTATTTTTTTAAGGGGAACGCTAAAGGGGTTAACTAATGGGACAGTTTTATAGGGTGGGTCATTACGGACGCGGCGATAACAAATAGGTGTACTTTTATTGTTTTTCTGTTTCTTTATTTTCAAAAAATGAATTTATTAGGGAATAATTTTTTTTCTTATTTATTTAACGATTTTATTAAAATTATTTTTACACTTTTTGTTTTTTACTTTATTATAATGTCCCATGGGGGACATCACTGTCCTGTGACAGATCGCTGATCTGTCACATCACAGATCGCTGTGACAGATCAGCGATCTGTCACAGGCACTGCTGCAGGCTTCCTCATGCCTGCGCTCTGCGGGCAGTGAGGAAGCCAGCTCCCTGCAGGCCCCCGAAGGTCCCCGTCGCCATATTGGATCCGGGGACCTGCAGGAAAGGCGACCCCCGCAGCGGCGCTGCACATCGCGCTGCTGTGGGGGTCGCAGGGAAGCACGGAGGGAGCCCCCTCCCTGCCGATGCTTCCTTTAACCCCCGGTACACCGCGATCATGTTTGATCGCGGTGTCCCAGGGGTTAACGTGTCGGGGGCGGTCACACATTGTGCCGGGTGTCAGCTGTGATAATCAGCTGACACCCGGCCGCGATCAGCTGCGCTCCCCCCCGTGAGCGCAGCTGATCGCATTAGACGTACTATTCCGTCCTTGGGACTTAGGTCCCAGGTCACATGGACGGAATAGTACGTCTAATGTAGGAAAGGGGTTGATGGACCTGACAGATACCGGATTATCAGATATTATCAGTATTAACATTAGTTTTTTTCATGTTTCACATAGAAGCTTATAGGGAAAAAAACACCAAAATTCGCACAGTTCAGCAGCGTCTTCAGCCTCCCAGCGATCGCAGATCGCATGAAATCACATCCACTTTTCTTGCACATATAGGCCGTAGCGTAAATGCTGTGTCTTCCGCTGATTTTTTTTGGGGGGGCAGAAATTCTGCTACGTTTAACTGTGTGAATAAATGCTGGGCAGGGTGCAATAGTTGACTGCTTTGTCTCCCATCCTTATAGGACCCCTAGCATGGTCCGCTGAGCTTTGAATGATCTTTTAATAGGCTTGGATTCTGATAAATAGTTGTTGCAATAATCGCTGGAACCAAGTCCTAGTGGCAGGGCTACAACCCACCTCCCCATAAAATATAATGTACCCCCCATAAGAATATAATACAACCCACCTCCCCATAGAATATAATGTACCCCCCATAGAATATAGTACAGCCCACCTCCCCATAGAATATAATGTACCCCCCCATAGAATATAATACAACCCACCTCCCCATAGAATATAATGTACCCCCCATAGAATATAGTACAGCCCACCTCCCCATAGAATATAATGTACCCCCCCATAGAATATAATACAACCCACCTCCCCATAGAATATAATGTACCCCCCATAGAATATAATACAACCCACCTCCCCATAGAATATAATGTACCCCCCATAGAATATAATACAACCCACCTCCCCATAGAATATAATGTACCCCCCATAGAATATAGTACAGCCCACCTCCCCATAGAATATAATGTACCCCCCATAGAATATAGTACAGCCCACATCCCCATAGAATATAATGTAGCACCCCATAGAAAATAATGTACCTCCCATAGAATATAGTACAGCCCACCTCCCCATAGAATATAATGTAGCACCCCATAGAATATAGTACAGCCCACCTCCCCATAGAATATAATGTAGCACCCCATAGAATATAGTATAGCCCACCTCCGCATAGAATATAATGTACCCCCCATAGAATATAGTACAGCCCACCTCCCCATAGAATATAATGTAGCACCCCATAGAATATAGTACAGCCCACCTCCCCATAGAATATAATGTACCCCCCATAGAATATAGTACAGCCCACCTCCCCATAGAATATAATGTAGCACCCCATAGAATATAGTACAGCCCACCTCCCCATAGAATATAATGTAGCACCCCATAGAATATAGTACAGCCCACCTCCCCATAGAATATAATGTAGCACCCCATAGAAAATTATGTACCCCCCATAGAATATAGTACAGCCCACCTCCCCATAGAATATAATGTAGCACCCCACAGAATATAATGTATCTCCCCCCCGGTGTGTATATGTACACGCCGGTCTCCTCATCATCACCGGTGAAGCCGCTGCTGGCACAGAGCTGACATCGTGCAGATGGCCCCGATCACATCAGACAGCGCCGCCCTTTGCTCTCCAATAGAATAGCGTCGTAGTGCGGTATGCGCGCATGCTACAACTCCGGCGACACGGTCCGCAGGAGGATTCTGACAGAAGGACACATGTCTGGTCATATTATAGATATATAGTCACGAGCGAACGGGTTGACACCCTTTAAACTGTTCCAGAAAATGAGTGCAATTTACACTTGTTTTGTTCTATACCTGTTACTTATCAAAAAGTGTGTGCAGTGCGGTGGCTGGGCGCAGGCAGGCGCACGTGGAGGGAGGGACCGCCGGAATAGGCAGCTGCTGGATCAGACTATATTGCAACATGGGCAGCTGCTGTCACCGTCGCGATCCCACCAGCCTCCGAAGCCCACTGGTCTACATCCAGACACCACCGCACACATCTCTATAAGCAGACCTCAGCGCTATTTATGTCCCAGTAATGGCCAACCACTATAAATTATGGAGATTTTTTAAAATGCCACCAGAGTGATCTGCTGACAAACTGAACATCCCTGTTGTAAAAATGTCCCGCCCCTGCTGTGTATTTTGGAGAAACTAGGTGACACGTTTGTGTTTCCTGCAGCTCATTTGCATATATGGATGAGCAAGCGCTGTGATTGGCTGCTGTAGAATCCTAGTATGTTTCAGTTGGAAGAGAGGTCAAAGGCCATCGTGTCTGTCCGCCTGCTGCTCAATGCAGCAATGGCAGGATTCACTAAACCCTCTCAGACAGATGTCTGTCCAGCCTCTGGGTGAACAGTCCCACCGAAGGAGAACTCGTCACCTCCTCTGGTGGCCGCCTGTTCCACTCATTGCTCACCCTCACTGTCAAAAAGTTTTTTTCTAATGTGTATCTTTTCCCTTTCATCCCATTGCTTCTCGTGCTTCCATGTGCAAATGAGAATAAGGATGATCCCTCTACATTGGGGCAACCCTTCAGATATTGGTGTCCTCCATCTTATAGAAGGGAACGCCTTTCCGACAGAACAGGCTGACTGAACGTGACTGCCGTCGCCATGATCCCTATGGCCGGCGCATACACACTGCTATGTTGCTGATGTTGTAGCACATTACTTCAATGAAATATTAATGGTGCTGACACGTGCCGGATTATCAGACGTTGTCAGTATTAATCGTGGTGACAGGTGCCGGATTATCAGATGTAAGTATTAATCGTGCTGACACGTGCCGGATTATCAGATGTTGTCAGTATTAATCGTGCTGACACGTGCCGGATTATCAGATATCATGAGTATTAATGGACCTGAAACATGTGCCAGATTATCAGATGTTATCGGTATTAATGGTTCTTACAGATGCTGGATTATCAGATGTTATCAGTATTAATGGTGTTGACAGGTGCCGGATTATCAGACTTCATCAGTATTAATGGTGCTGACACGTGCCGGATTATCAGATGTTGTCAGTATTAATCGTGCTGACAGGTGCCGGATTATCAGATGTTGTCAGTATTAATCGTGCCGGATTATCAGATGTTGTCAGTATTAATCGTGCTGACACGTGCCGGATTATCAGATGTTGTCAGTATTAATCGTGCTGACAGGTGCCGGATTATCAGATATCATGAGTATTAATGGACCTGACAAATGCCGGATTATCAGATGTTGTCAGTATTAATCGTGGTGACAGGTGCCGGATTATCAGATGTTGTCAGTATTAATCGTGCCTACACGTGCCGGATTATCAGATGTTGTCAGTATTAATCGTGCTGACACGTGCCGGATTATCAGATATCATGAGTATTAATGGACCTGACAAATGCCAGATTATCAGATGTTATCGGTATTAATGGTGCTTACAGATGCTGGATTATCAGATGTTATCAGTATTAATGGTGTTGACAGGTGCCGGATTATCAGACTTCATCAGTATTAATGGTGCTGACACGTGCCGGATTATCAGATGTTGTCAGTATTAATCGTGCTGACAGGTGCGGGATTATCAGATGTTGTCAGTATTAATCGTGCTGACACGTGCCGGATTATCAGATATCATGAGTATTAATGGACCTGACAAATGCCAGATTATCAGATGTTATCGGTATTAATGGTGCTTACAGATGCTGGATTATCAGATGTTATCAGTATTAATGGTGTTGACAGGTGCCGGATTATCAGACTTCATCAGTATTAATGGTGCTGACACGTGCCGGATTATCAGATGTTGTCAGTATTAATCGTGCTGACAGGTGCGGGATTATCAGATGTTGTCAGTATTAATCGTGCCGGATTATCAGATGTTATCGGTATTAATGGTGCTTATAGATGCTGGATTATCAGATGTTATCAGTATTAATGGTGTTGACAGGTGCCGGATTATCAGACTTCATCAGTATTAACCCCTTAACCCCCAAGGGTGGTTGGCACGTTAATGACCGGGCCAATTTTGACAATTCTTACCACTGTCCCTTTAAGAGGTCATAACTCTGGAACGCTTCCATGGATCCCGCCGGTGATTCTGACATTGCTTTTTTCTCACGACATAGTGTACTTCGTAGGGATATACTATTGAAGAGAAATAGCGCAATAGTGCATTATCCAGTGTAGGTATATCAATTTAAAAATAATACACTCACCAGATGGAGCTTGTAATAAGCATGGAGGATTCGCTGCTGCAGAAACCACAGATCCACGAGGGACCAACGTAGAAGATGCAGGAGAGGAGAAAAAGTGGTCAGACAATCCGCGCTGCAAATCACTTTGAACCCCCAAAGGGCTTCACAGAAGTTTATAACGTGCAGCCATCCAATTAAAGACATCATATTTTTTCCACAAAAATGATCTTTTCACCCCCAATTTTTATTTTCCCAAGAGTAACAGGACCCCAAAAGTTATTGTGCAATTCATCCTGAGTACGCTGATACCCCATATATGGGGGTAAACCACTATTTGGGCACATGGCAGAGCTCGGAAGGGAAGCAGCGCCATTTAACTTTTTTGGCTGGAATTGAGATCGGACGCCATGTCGCGTTTGGAAAGCCCCTGAAGTGCCAAAACAGTGGAAACCCCCCAATTCTAACTCCCACCCTAACCCTAGCCCTGACCCTAGCTCTGACCCTAGCCCTAATGGGAAAATGGAAATAAATACATTTTTTTTTTATTTTATTATTTTTGCCTAACTAAGGGGGTGATAAAGGGGGGGTTTGATTTACTATTTATGGCGGGTTTTAATTTTTGGCAGCTGTCATACGCTAAAAGATGCTTTTTATTGTAAAAATAGTTTATGCATCACCACATTTTGAGAGCTATAATTTTTTCCTTATTTTGACCCACCGAGTCATGTGAGGTCATATTTTTTGCGGGTCGAGTTGACGTTTTTATTGGTACCATTTTCGGGCACGTGACATTTTTTGGTCGCTTTTTTTGGGACGCAGTATGAACAAAAACCAGCTTTTCAGGAATTTCTTTTGGGGGGGGGGGGCGTTTACACCGTTCCGCGTGCGGTAAAATTGATAAGGCGCTTTTATTCTTCGGGTCAGTATGATTACAGCGATACCTCTTTTATGTCTTTTTTTATGTTTTGGCGGTTTTATGCTATGAAAATTTTTTTTTATAAAAAATAATTATTTTTGCATCGCTTTATTCTGCGAGCTATAACTTTTTTATTTTTTCTCTGATGATGCTGTGTGGTGGCTCGTTTGTTGCGGGATAAGATGTCGTTTTCAGCGGTACCATGGATATTTATATGCGTCTTTTTGATCGCGCGTTATTGCACTTTTTGTTCGTCGGTATGATAATAAATCATTAATTTTTGCGTCGTTTTTTATTTTTTAAGGGGAACGCTAAAGGGGTTAACTAATGGGACAGTTTTATAGGGTGGGTCATTACGGACGCGGCGATAACAAATAGGTGTACTTTTATTGTTTTTCTGTTTCTTTATTTTCAAAAAATGAATTTATTAGGGAATAATTTTTTTTCTTATTTATTTAACGATTTTATTAAAATTATTTTTACACTTTTTGTTTTTTAGGCTGGTTTCACATTTGCGTTTTTTAGCGCTGGAAAAAAACGCATACGTGCGCATGCGATTTTTACCCTATATTTAACATGGGTGCGCATACATGCGCGCTTGTAAGCCCATGTATGTGATTTTCATGCGCTGCGTTTTTTTGGGGTGTGCGTTGGTATTTTCCAGACGCTGCATGTTGCATTTTTTGGCCCTGGAAAAAAGCGCATGCGCACGTATGCGCACGTTTTGCGCTAAAAATGGCCATTATAGCCTATGGATGCGCATACGTGCGCACTGGCATGCGCAGGTATGCGATTTTTTAGCGCTGCGTTTTTTGGGTGGTGTCCACTTTTTATCCTAGTTAGAATCTTCTAAAGTCAAAAAAAAAAGTCTATATAAAGGAGGTGCCTGCCAAAACTCTGCCACTACTACACTGAGAGATTGAAGAGCAGACAGTCAACCAAGAACCCATTATATCAGCGAAGAATGTGAGTATATTACATTATATGCCTGTCCTTTTAAATTATGTATGTACTAATGATTTTTATTATTTTTACATGCAGTATGTCTTCAGAATCCGAGTATTCCCCATCGCGGCAGGAATTGGCGCAAGCAGACCGTGAGGTGATTATTTTCGTGCATCTGGTAAGTATATCTGCTGCTTCTCCAAATCTCTTACGTTTTTTTCAACTTTCTTAAGACATCGTCATCATCATCTGCGGACGGCACTAGTGAGGGCGAAGAGCAGGAGCAGCGAAGCCAAGTCCCGGTGGTGATACGGAATGTAAGTATCAAATGATTTGTAATGTTCTTTATTTTTTATCTTCTATTTTTAATCATTTTTTTGTTTCTTTTTTTGTAACTTTTTATTCAATTTAAATTTGATTATTCTAATGAATGTGTTTTGTCTAGGTTCCACAACGGGATGAAGACGTCTACCTGGATAATGAGCAGCTCATCAGCCTGGTCCAGGAGCGTTCGCCGTTGTGGGACAGCCGTGACCGTCTGTACAAGGACAATGTGGTGACCCGGCGGCTATGGAATGAGGTGGCCGCAGCGTTGATGGATGGCTGGGACAGCGCCACAGCATCCTCCAAAAAGGCGTTTAGTGAGTATTTCCCTGCTCTGTATTGTGCCGCAGTGACTGTTGTCCTTGACGGCACTGTTGGGTTTCGTGCTAGGCGTATTCTAGCAGGAAACCCAACAGTGTCATCGGGGTCTACAGTGACTGCTTTGAGTATTGTATTGCTACATTGTGCCGCAGTGACTGTTGTCCTTGACGGCACTGTTGGGTTTCGTGCTAGGCGTATTCTAGCAGGAAACCCAACAGTGTCATCGGTGTCTACAGTGACTGCTTTGAGTATTGTATTGCTACATTGTGCCGCAGTGACTGTTGTCCTTGACGGCACTGTTGGGTTTCGTGCTAGGCGTATTCTAGCAGGAAACCCAACAGTGTCATCGGTGTCTACAGTGACTGCTTTGAGTATTGTATTGCTACATTGTGCCGCAGTGACTGTTGTCCTTGACGGCACTGTTGGGTTTCGTGCTAGGCGTATTCTAGCAGGAAACCCAACAGTGTCATCGGTGTCTACAGTGACTGCTTTGAGTATTGTATTGCTACATTGTGCCGCAGTGACTGTTGTCCTTGACGGCACTGTTGGGTTTCGTGCTAGGCGTATTCTAGCAGGAAACCCAACAGTTTCATCGGGGTCTACAGTGACTGCTTTGAGTATTGTATTGCTACATTGTGCCGCAGTGACTGTTGTCCTTGACGGCACTGTTGGGTTTCGTGCTAGGCGTATTCTAGCAGGAAACCCAACAGTGTCATCGGGGTCTACAGTGACTGCTTTGAGTATTGTATTGCTACATTGTGCCGCAGTGACTGTTGTCCTTGACGGCACTGTTGGGTTTCGTGCTAGGCGTATTCTAGCAGGAAACCCAACAGTGTCATCGGTGTCTACAGTGACTGCTTTGAGTATTGTATTGCTACATTGTGCCGCAGTGACTGTTGTCCTTGACGGCACTGTTGGGTTTCGTGCTAGGCGTATTCTAGCAGGAAACCCAACAGTGTCATCGGTGTCTACAGTGACTGCTTTGAGTATTGTATTGCTACATTGTGCCGCAGTGACTGTTGTCCTTGACGGCACTGTTGGGTTTCGTGCTAGGCGTATTCTAGCAGGAAACCCAACAGTTTCATCGGGGTCTACAGTGACTGCTTTGAGTATTGTATTGCTACATTGTGCCGCAGTGACTGTTGTCCTTGACGGCACTGTTGGGTTTCGTGCTAGGCGTATTCTAGCAGGAAACCCAACATTTTCATCGGGGTCTACAGTGACTGCTTTGAGTATTGTATTGCTACATTGTGCCGCAGTGACTCTTGTCCTTGACGGCACTGTTGGGTTTCGTGCTAGGCGTATTCTAGCAGGAAACCCAACAGTGTCATCGGTGTCTACAGTGACTGCTTTGAGTATTGTATTGCTACATTGTGCCGCAGTGACTGTTGTCCTTGACGGCACTGTTGGGTTTCGTGCTAGGCGTATTCTAGCAGGAAACCCAACATTTTCATCGGGGTCTACAGTGACTGCTTTGAGTATTGTATTGCTACATTGTGCCGCAGTGACTCTTGTCCTTGACGGCACTGTTTTTTTTATCAACAGTGGACAAAGTCCGAACACGTTGGCGTTCGATCAAGGACCGCTTCAACAGTGATGTTCGTGCTGAGGGCCAGGTTCGCAGTGGATCTGCGTCAAGGACCAGAACTAGATACCGTCACTATCATGCGTTGCAGTTCCTAAGACCGGTCCTTGCCACAAGATCGTAAGTATTATACATTTTGGGTTTTTATTTTTATTAATCTGTGTTTTTCTAATCCACAGCTGATGCTTCTTGTAAAGGCATGGTAGTAATGATTTTCCTTTCTTCCACAGCACCTGGAGCAGCACCCTGCAACCTGGCCCTGGAGCGGTCCTTCCTCGGACGTCCTCTGACCCGTCCCAGCCATCCGACAGCCAGGAAGCACCTTGCAGGTCAACCACACACACAGCTGGTGACCAGGAAGCTGGGCCATCAGGTGTTCCCCTGTCCCAGGTCTCTGCCACTGGTTATGCGGGCACTACCCGCCAGCGGCAGAGGGCCTTGGACAGGAATGTCTTGCCCGAGTTTATGCATTTGAGCGAGACATTTAATTCCAGCCTCAAGTCACTGTCCGACAGAGTTGAAAGCGGTTTTGCCCTCATGGAACGTGGTTTTAACCACTTTGAACACCGCTTCAATTCTGTAGAACAGCGCCTTGACCGTCTGGAGGCCGACCTCAACAGACCAGCACACCATTTTTTTAGTAAGATTGAAAAGGGCATGGCGGAACACCTTAGTCCTGATCAACAGCTGAATGTGCTGCAGGCCTGCAACAATGCTTTCTTGCAGGCTATGCAGCATAATCGGTACGGTCAGCAGTCAGTGGTGTCCTTTCCACCTGTGCCACCATTGACTCGCTTCACCTCACTACCGACTTGTGCTGCATACCACTGCACGGACACCTCTATTCAAAGCCAGGACACCCACCGTTACACCACCACAAGTCTGAGTGCAGCTGGTCACTTCACCGACACCACCATGGCAAGCGCTGCTCCTGTCTGGAGCACCACCGCCAATCCCATGCATGCGTGGAGCTCAGCCACCACTAGGCAAACATGGAACAGCCCTGCCGCTACAACAACATGTAGTAGCCCTGCCACCACCACTCTGCAAACCTGGGCCATCACTGCCGCCACCAGTCCTCCTGCAAGGACGAGCACTGACAACGAAGAGCAGCAGCAGCCACCTCAGCAGCAGCAGCCACCTCAGCAGCAGCAGCCACCTCAGCATCAGCCGCCACCTCAGCAGCAGCAGCCACCTCAGCAGCAGCAGCCACCTCAGCAGCAGCCGCCACCTCAGCAGCAGCAGCAACCACCTCAGCAGCAGCAGCCACCTCAGCAGCAGCCGCCACCTCAGCAGCCGCCACCTCAGCAGCAGCCGCCACCTCTGCAGCAGCAGCCGCCACCTCAGCAGCAGCAGCCATACCAGCAGACGGGGGACCTACATTCCATATTTGCCCCTACTTCAAGGCGAAATCAATCAAGGCGGGCATTGGGCCAAAGTCGGTCCAGGCACACAAGCCTACGGCGACATGCCTTTACAACTAATGTAACTGAACAGATTTCCTCTCCTACAAGTGTTCAAAGTTTAATTCCCTTAACTGGACTACCTTCCCCCACAAGTTTTGTTGCCCCTTCCCCTCAAACACCGTCTTCAACTGCAAGTGTTGCATATTCCCTGCACACCCCCAAATTGAAACCATCTGCCCCCAAACGCCGTAAAAAATAATTTTTAGTTTTTTTTTTGTGATAAAAAATAAATTTACATTTGTGGTTCACCATTAATAAGTTTCATTAATGTTGTTTGCGCCGCTCACACACACTGATGGGTAAATACATGTTAAAAACCAACCCAAGGGCTAGTATAGTCATATGTGAAATAACATGGACTAGTATAGTCATTCCAAGGCCTAGTGTAATAACTCTAGTTTTACCAAATAGAATCTGGTTTCATGAAAAACAAACTGTTGAAACTTGTCTAAAAAATAAGTTTCTTTCTAGTTTCACCAGTTTGTTTTTTGTGAAACAAGATGCTAGTTGTTAAAAATCTAGTTATTACAGTAGGCCTTGGTATGACTATACTAGGCCGTGGTATTTCACATATTACTATACTACTAGCCCCAAGGCCTACTGTACTCATATTTGAAATACCACGGCCTAGTATAGTCATTCCAAGGCCTAGTGTAATAACTCTAGTTTTACCAACTAGAATCTATTTTCAAACTGTTGAAACTTGTCAAGTTTCACAAAAAGATACTAGTTGGCCAAAATCGAGTAGGCCTTGTTATGACTATACTAGGCCGTGGTATTTCACATATTACTATACTACTAGCCCCAAGGCCTACTATACTCATATTTGAAATACCACGGCCTAGTATAGTCATTCCAAGGCCTAGTGTAATAACTTGTAATGGAGCAGATTACATGAGCAGATTACATTCATCCACTCAATGCTGACTTGTATTCCCCATGGACTTTCATTGGGGTTGGGTTTTGAGGGTTGTGTTTTTAGAAAATCACATACTTTGTTTTAAACTAGTTGCACAATTTTCTCTTGAAAAAAAATGGTTTCCTGATTCATGGCCTGCAGCTTTGCTCATTCCAATATATTTCACGCAGACTAGCAATGCTGCATTTTAACTCGTATGTGTATTTACCTGCCCAGGTGTGTGAACATAACAAAATTCAGTTATACATGGGAAGTTTTTTAATTAATTGGAGTTTAAAAAATATAGTGCACTCAGTAATGGTATCAAATAAGGATTTTTATTACCATAAACAACAACATTACACCATTTCATCTTGCCAGTGCACCCGTCCTACATCAGAAATAAAGTAGGCCGCAAATTTGTCCCTCATTTGGCCAACTTCAACGGATGACCTGAGAGTGTGCTGAGTGAATTCAGGCAATGGGTTAGGAGCATCATCGTCCAGTTCAAAGGTCGGGTGCTCTTTAGCCATCACAAAGTTATGTAGAACCACACAGGCCTTCACCACCTCATCGACTGTTTCAAGTTTAAGATTAATGGCCGTGCCCAGAATTCGCCATCTGGAAACAAGAATCCCAAAAGCACACTCGACAGTTCTTCTGGCCCTGGTCAGCCTGTAATTAAAAATTTTTTTGGTGTGGTCCAAGTCCCGGCTGGAGTAGGGTTTCAGTAAGTTTCCGCACATTTGAAAAGCCTCATCGCCAACCATTACAAAGGGCAGTGGCGGAGCTTCGGTGTGAGGAAGAGGCCGTGGCATAGGGAAATTAAATTGGTTGCCATACAACCTCCGGCCCATGTCTGAGTTTTTAAAAGCCTGCGAGTCATTACCACGGCCAAATGCTCCAATGTCCACTGCTACAAACATACATCCGGCATCCGCAATTGCAATGAGTACTATTGAAAAGTACTTTTTGTAATTATAGTACTCAGATCCCGTTCTTTGGGGTTTGATGATCCGTATGTGTTTCCCATCAACAGCTCCCAAACAGTTGGGAAAATTGCATACTGTCCAGAATTTGTCAGCAATTTCCATCCACTTTTCAGCGGTGGGCAGGGGCATAAATTCTGGGCAAAGAACATTCCAGAGAGCCCGGCAGGTGTCAGCAACAATTCCAGACAAGGTAGAGATTCCAATACGGTACTGGAAGTGTAGTGAGGATAGGGTTTCTCCAGTCGCCAGGAATCTGTGAACAGACAAAGAAGTAAAATTAATATTTATGTATATTATTTTTAAAAACTATAAAAAAAAATATTAGTACATTCACGAAAACTAATTACCCAAGGTTTTGAATACTAAATTTACAAAAAAAAAACATCAGACCACACCCCTTTGTTTTTAAAACATACCGTAATGTCACCAGTAGCCGTTCCTCAGGAGGAATCGCACGACGGAGCTGTGTGTCCTGTCTCCGGATGGATTGTTGGACACGAGCAAGCAAATCCATGAAACTTTCGTGGGACATCCGGATATAATCAGTAAATTTCTCCGGGTTTGCACGTAGCTCGCTGTAGAGGGTGTGGTATGCCCCACGGCTCTCCCGGAGTTCAACAATCGGATGTATCCACATACGCCGCCGTCTTCGCTGCCTCTCTCTCTTCCTTTGTTCATGGCAAGCAACTGCATACGCCTGAGCCATCGCGATGTCCAAATCCAAGTTGAAGTGAAAACTCTTCCAGCGCAGATCCATGGTCACGAGAAGAATCAAGCAAATGTGAAGAATACTGTAGACAGGGTCTATATATATTAACATACCACACCCACAATGAAGTCCCATTGGTCTTGTGTGTTGTTGAATGGTTGTTTTTTCTTTTTTGTGGGGTTTTTCAAAAATCTGTAAAAAAACGCAAACGCACAAAAAACGCATACAAACGCGCAAAAACGCTGCGTTTTTTTCCTGCATGCGCATTAAAATGCTGGAAAAAAACGCAGCGTTTGTATGCATTTGTATGCGTTTTTTTAATGCGTTTTTTTGCGGGAAAAACGCGCTGCAAAAAAAAGCAAGTGTGAAACTAGCCTTACTTTATTATAATGTCCCATGGGGGACATCACTGTCCTGTGACAGATCGCTGATCTGTCACATCACAGATCGCTGTGACAGATCAGCGATCTGTCACAGGCACAGCTGCAGGCTTCCTCATGCCTGCGCTCTGCGGGCAGTGAGGAAGCCAGCTCCCTGCAGGACCCCGAAGGTCCCCGTCGCCATATTGGATCCGGGGACCTGCAGGAAAGGCGACCCCCGCAGCGGCGCTGCACATCGCGCTGCTGTGGGGGTCGCAGGGAAGCACGGAGGGAGCCCCCTCCCTGCCGATGCTTCCTTTAACCCCCGGTACACCGCGATCATGTTTGATCGCGGTGTCCCAGGGGTTAACGTGTCGGGGGCGGTCACACATTGTGCCGGGTGTCAGCTGTGATAATCAGCTGACACCCGGCCGCGATCAGCTGCGCTCCCCCCGTGAGCGCAGCTGATCGCATTAAACGTACTATTCCGTCCTTGGGACTTAGGTCCCAGGTCACATGGACGGAATAGTACGTCTAATGTAGGAAAGGGGTTGATGGACCTGACAGATATCCCGGATTATCAGATATTATCAGTATTAACATTAGTTTTTTTCATGTTTCACATAGAAGCTTATAGGGAAAAAAACACCAAAATTCGCACAGTTCAGCAGCGTCTTCAGCCTGCCAGCGATCGCAGATCGCATGAAATCACATCCACTTTTCTTGCACATATAGGCCGTAGCGTAAATGCTGTGTCTTCCGCTGATTTTTTTGGGGGGGCCAGAAATTCTGCTACGTTTAACTGTGTGAATAAATGCTGGGCAGGGTGCAATAGTTGACTGCTTTGTCTCCCATCCTTATAGGACCCCTAGCATGGTCCGCTGAGCTTTGAATGATCTTTTAATAGGCTTGGATTCTGATAAATAGTTGTTGCAATAATCGCTGGAACCAAGTCCTAGTGGCAGGGCTACAACCCACCTCCCCATAAAATATAATGTACCCCCCATAAGAATATAATACAACCCACCTCCCCATAGAATATAATGTACCCCCCATAGAATATAGTACAGCCCACCTCCCCATAGAATATAATGTACCCCCCCATAGAATATAATACAACCCACCTCCCCATAGAATATAATGTACCCCCCATAGAATATAGTACAGCCCACCTCCCCATAGAATATAATGTACCCCCCCATAGAATATAATACAACCCACCTCCCCATAGAATATAATGTACCCCCCATAGAATATAATACAACCCACCTCCTCATAGAATATAATGTACCCCCCATAGAATATAGTACAGCCCACCTCCCCATAGAATATAATGTACCCCCCATAGAATATAGTACAGCCCACCTCCCCATAGAATATAATGTAGCACCCCATAGAAAATAATGTACCCCCCATAGAATATAGTACAGCCCACCTCCCCATAGAATATAATGTAGCACCCCATAGAATATAGTACAGCCCACCTCCCCATAGAATATAATGTAGCACCCCATAGAAAATAATGTACCCCCCATAGAATATAGTACAGCCCACCTCCCCATAGAATATAATGTAGCACCCCACAGAATATAATGTATCTCCCCCCCGGTGTGTATATGTACACGCCGGTCTCCTCATCACCACCGGTGAAGCCGCTGCTGGCACAGAGCTGACATCGTGCAGATGGCCCCGATCACATCAGACAGCGCCGCCCTTTGCTCTCCAATAGAATAGCGTCATAGTGCGGTATGCGCGCATGCTACGACTCCGGCGACATGGTCCGCAGGAGGATTCTGACAGAAGGACACATGTCCGGTCATATTATAGATATATAGTCACGAGCGAACGGGTTGACACCCTTTAAACTGTTCCAGAAAATGAGTGCAATTTACACTTGTTTTGTTCTATACCTGTTACTTATCATAAAGTGTGTGCAGTGCGGTGGCTGAACGCAGGCAGGCGCATGTGGAGGGAGGGACCGCCGGAATAGGCAGCTGCTGGATCAGACTATATTGCAACATGGGCAGCTGCTGTCACCGTCGCAATCCCACCAGCCTCCGAAGCCCACTGGTCTACATCCAGACACCACCGCACACATCTCTATAAGCAGACCTCAGCGCTATTTATGTCCCAGTAATGGCCAACCACTATAAATTATGGAGATTTTTTAAAATGCCACCAGAGTGATCTGCTGACAAACTGAACATCCCTATTGTCAAAATGTCCCGCCCCTGCTGTGTATTTTGGAGAAACTAGGTGACACGTTTGTGTTTCCTGCAGCTCATTTGCATATATGGATGAGCAAGCGCTGTGATTGGCTGCTGTAGAATCCTAGTATGTTTCAGTTGGAAGAGAGGTCAAAGGCCATCGTGTCTGTCCGCCTGCTGCTCAATGCAGCAATGGCAGGATTCACTAAACCCTCTCAGACAGATGTCTGTCCAGCCTCTGGGTGAACAGTCCCACCGAAGGAGAACTCGTCACCTCCTCTGGTGGCCGCCTGTTCCACTCATTGCTCACCCTCACTGTCAAAAAGTTTTTTTCTAATGTATATCTTTTCCCTTTCATCCCATTGCTTCTCGTGCTTCCATGTGCAAATGAGAATAAGGATGATCCCTCTACATTGGGGCAACCCTTCAGATATTGGTGTCCTCCATGTTATAGAAGGGAACGCCTTTCCGACAGAACAGGCTGACTGAACGTGACGGCCGTCGCCATGATCCCTATGGCCGGCGCATACACACTGCTATGTTGCTGATGTTGTAGCACATTACTTCAATGAAATATTAATGGTGCTGACACGTGCCGGATTATCAGACGTTGTCAGTATTAATCGTGGTGACAGGTGCCGGATTATCAGATGTTGTAAGTATTAATCGTGCTGACACGTGCCGGATTATCAGATGTTGTCAGTATTAATCGTGCTGACACGTGCCGGATTATCAGATATCATGAGTATTAATGGACCTGAAACATGTGCCAGATTATCAGATGTTATCGGTATTAATGGTGCTTACAGATGCTGGATTATCAGATGTTATCAGTATTAATGGTGTTGACAGGTGCCGGATTATCAGACTTCATCAGTATTAATGGTGCTGACACGTGCCGGATTATCAGATGTTGTCAGTATTAATCGTGCTGACAGGTGCCGGATTATCAGATGTTGTCAGTATTAATCGTGCCGGATTATCAGATGTTGTCAGTATTAATCGTGCTGACACGTGCCGGATTATCAGATGTTGTCAGTATTAATCGTGCTGACAGGTGCCGGATTATCAGATATCATGAGTATTAATGGACCTGACAAATGCCGGATTATCAGATGTTGTCAGTATTAATCGTGGTGACAGGTGCCGGATTATCAGATGTTGTCAGTATTAATCGTGCCTACACGTGCCGGATTATCAGATGTTGTCAGTATTAATCGTGCTGACACGTGCCGGATTATCAGATATCATGAGTATTAATGGACCTGACAAATGCCAGATTATCAGATGTTATCGGTATTAATGGTGCTTACAGATGCTGGATTATCAGATGTTATCAGTATTAATGGTGTTGACAGGTGCCGGATTATCAGACTTCATCAGTATTAATGGTGCTGACACGTGCCGGATTATCAGATGTTGTCAGTATTAATCGTGCTGACAGGTGCGGGATTATCAGATGTTGTCAGTATTAATCGTGCCGGATTATCAGATGTTGTCAGTACTAATCGTGCTGACACGTGCCGGATTATCAGATGTTGTCAGTATTAATCGTGCTGACACGTGCCGGTATAACAGATATCATGAGTATTAATGAGCCTGACAAATGCCAGATTATCAGATGTTATCGGTATTAATGGTGCTTACAGATGCTGGATTATCAGATGTTATCAGTATTAATGGTGTTGACAGGTGCCGGATTATCAGACTTCATCAGTATTAATGGTGCTGACACGTGCCGGATTATCAGATGTTGTCAGTATTAATCGTGCTGACACGTGCCGGATTATCAGATGTTGTCAGTATTAATCGTGCTGACAGGTGCCGGATTATCAGATATCATGAGTATTAATGGACCTGACAAATGCCGGATTATCAGATGTTATCGGTATTAATGGTGCTTACAGATGCTGGATTATCAGATGTTATCAGTATTAATGGTGTTGACAGGTGCCGGATTATCAGACTTCATCAGTATTAACCCCTTAACCCCCAAGGGTGGTTGGCATGTTAATGACCGGGCCAATTTTGACAATTCTTACCACTGTCCCTTTAAGAGGTCATAACTCTGGAACGCTTCCATGGATCCCGCCGGTGATTCTGACATTGCTTTTTTCTCACGACATAGTGTACTTCGTAGGGATATACTATTGAAGAGAAATAGCGCAATAGTGCATTATCCAGTGTAGGTATATCAATTTAAAAATAATACACTCACCAGATGGAGCTTGTAATAAGCATGGAGGATTCGCTGCTGCAGAAACCACAGATCCACGAGGGACCAACGTAGAAGATGCAGGAGAGGAGAAAAAGTGGTCAGACAATCCGCGCTGCAAATCACTTTGAACCCCCAAAGGGCTTCACAGAAGTTTATAACGTGCAGCCATCCAATTAAAGACATCATATTTTTTCCACAAAAATGATCTTTTCACCCCCAATTTTTATTTTCCCAAGAGTAACAGGACCCCAAAAGTTATTGTGCAATTCATCCTGAGTACGCTGATACCCCATATATGGGGGTAAACCACTATTTGGGCACATGGCAGAGCTCGGAAGGGAAGCAGCGCCATTTAACTTTTTTGGCTGGAATTGAGATCGGACGCCATGTCGCGTTTGGAAAGCCCCTGAAGTGCCAAAACAGTGGAAACCCCCCAATTCTAACTCCCACCCTAACCCTAGCCCTGACCCTAGCTCTGACCCTAGCCCTAATGGGAAAATGGAAATAAATACATTTTTTTTTTATTTTATTATTTTTGCCTAACTAAGGGGGTGATAAAGGGGGGGTTTGATTTACTATTTATGGCGGGTTTTAATTTTTGGCAGCTGTCATACGCTAAAAGACGCTTTTTATTGTAAAAATAGTTTATGCATCACCACATTTTGAGAGCTATAATTTTTCCTTATTTTGACCCACCGAGTCATGTGAGGTCATATTTTTTGCGGGACGAGTTGACGTTTTTATTGGTACCATTTTCGGGCACGTGACATTTTTTGGTCGCTTTTTACTCCGATTTTTGGGACGCAGTATGAACAAAAACCAGCTTTTCATGAATTTCTTTTGGGGGGGGGGTGCGTTTACACCGTTCCGCGTGCGGTAAAATTGATAAGGCGCTTTTATTCTTCGGGTCAGTAGGATTACAGCGATACCTCTTTTATGTCTTTTTTTATGTTTTGGCGGTTTTATGCTATGAAAATTTTTTTTTATAAAAAATAATTATTTTTGCATCGCTTTATTCTGCGAGCTATAACTTTTTTATTTTTTCTCTGATGATGCTGTGTGGTGGCTCGTTTGTTGCGGGACAAGATGTCGTTTTCAGCGGTACCATGGATATTTATATGCGTCTTTTTGATCGCGCGTTATTGCACTTTTTGTTCGTCGGTATGATAATAAATCATTAATTTTTGCGTCGTTTTTTATTTTTTAAGGGGAACGCTAAAGGGGTTAACTAATGGGACAGTTTTATAGGGTGGGTCATTACGGACGCGGCGATAACAAATAGGTGTACTTTTATTGTTTTTCTGTTTCTTTATATTCAAAAAATGAATTTATTAGGGAATAATTTTTTTTCTTATTTATTTAACGATTTTATTAAAATTATTTTTACACTTTTTGTTTTTTACTTTATTATAATGTCCCATGGGGGACATCACTGTCCTGTGACAGATCGCTGATCTGTCACATCACAGATCGCTGTGACAGATCAGCGATCTGTCACAGGCACTGCTGCAGGCTTCCTCATGCTTGCGCTCTGCGGGCAGTGAGGAAGCCAGCTCCCTGCAGGCCCCCGAAGGTCCCCGTCGCCATATTGGATCCGGGGACCTGCAGGAAAGGCGACCCCCGCAGCGGCGCTGCACATCGCGCTGCTGTGGGGTCGCAGGGAAGCACGGAGGGAGCCCCCTCCCTGCCGATGCTTCCTTTAACCCCCGGTACACCGCGATCATGTTTGATCGCGGTGTCCCAGGGGTTAACGTGTCGGGGGCGCTCACACATTGTGCCGGGTGTCAGCTGTGATAATCAGCTGACACCCGGCAGCGATCAGCTGCGCTCCCCCCGTGAGCGCAGCTGATCGCATTAGACGTACTATTCCGTCCTTGGGACTTAGGTCCCAGGTCACATGGACGGAATAGTACGTCTAATGTAGGAAAGGGGTTGATGGACCTGACAGATATCCCGGATTATCAGATATTATCAGTATTAACATTAGTTTTTTTTCATGTTTCACATAGAAGCTTATAGGGAAAAAAACACCAAAATTCGCACAGTTCAGCAGCGTCTTCAGCCTCCCAGCGATCGCAGATCGCATGAAATCACATCCACTTTTCTTGCACATATAGGCCGTAGCGTAACTGCTGTGTCTTCCGCTGTTTTTTTTGGGGGGGCAGAAATTCTGCTACGTTTAACTGTGTGAATAAATGCTGGGCAGGGTGCAATAGTTGACTGCTTTGTCTCCCATCCTTATAGGACCCCTAGCATGGCCCGCTGAGCTTTGAATGATCTTTTAATAGGCTTGGATTCTGATAAATAGTTGTTGCAATAATCGCTGGAACCAAGTCCTAGTGGCAGGGCTACAATCCACCTCCC
Source organism: Dendrobates tinctorius (assembly GCF_039654945.1). Taxonomy (NCBI): domain Eukaryota; kingdom Metazoa; phylum Chordata; class Amphibia; order Anura; family Dendrobatidae; genus Dendrobates; species Dendrobates tinctorius. The sequence continues at coordinate 13,676,324 of NW_027361917.1, forward strand.
CATAAAATATAATGTACCCCCCATAAGAATATAATACAACCCACCTCCCCATAGAATATAATGTACCCCCCATAAGAATATAATACAACCCACCTCCCCATAGAATATAATGTACCCCCCATAGAATATAGTACAGCCCACCTCCCCATAGAATATAATGTACCCCCCCATAGAATATAATACAACCCACCTCCCCATAGAATATAATGTACCCCCCATAGAATATAGTACAGCCCACCTCCCCATAGAGTATAATGTACTCCCCCATAGAATATAATACAACCCACCTCCCCATAGAATATAATGTACCCCCCATAGAATATAATACAACCCACCTCCCCATAGAATATAATGTACCCCCATAGAATATAGTACAGCCCACCTCCCCATAGAATATAATGTACCCCCCATAGAAAATAGTACAGCCCACCTTCCCATAGAATATAATGTAGCACCCCATAGAAAATAATGTACCCCCCATAGAATATAGTACAGCCCACCTCCCCATAGAATATAATGTAGCACCCCATAGAATATAGTACAGCCCACCTCCCCATAGAATATAATGTAGCACCCCATAGAATATAGTACAGCCCACCTCCCCATAGAATATAATGTACCCCCCATAGAATATAGTACAGCCCACCTCCCCATAGAATATAATGTAGCACCCCACAGAATATAATGTATCTCCCCCCCGGTGTGTATATGTACACGCCGGTCTCCTCATCACCACCGGTGAAGCCGCTGCTGGCACAGAGCTGACATCGTGCAGATGGCCCCGATCACATCAGACAGCGCCGCCCTTTGCTCTCCAATAGAATAGCGTCGTAGTGCGGTATGCGCGCATGCTACGACTCCGGCGACACGGTCCGCAGGAGGATTCTGACAGAAGGACACATGTCCGGTCATATTATAGATATATAGTCACGAGCGAACGGGTTAACACCTTTTAAACTGTTCCAGAAAATGAGTGCAATTTACACTTGTTTTGTTCTATACCTGTTACTTATCAAAAAGTGTGTGCAGTGCGGTGGCTGGGTGCAGGCAGGCTCACGTGGAGGGAGGGACCGCCGGAATAGGCAGCTGCTGGATCAGACTATATTGCAACATGGGCAGCTGCTGTCACCGTCGCGATCCCACCAGCCTCCGAAGCCCACTGGTCTACATCCAGACACCACCGCACACATCTCTATAAGCAGACCTCAGCGCTATTTATGTCCCAGTAATGGCCAACCACTATAAATTATGGAGATTTTTTAAAATGCCACCAGAGTGATCTGCTGACAAACTGAACATCCCTGTTGTCAAAATGTCCCGCCCCTGCTGTGTATTTTGGAGAAACTAGGTGACACGTTTGTGTTTCCTGCAGCTCATTTGCATATATGGATGAGCAAGCGCTGTGATTGGCTGCTGTAGAATCCTAGTATGTTTCAGTTGGAAGAGAGGTCAAAGGCCATCGTGTCTGTCCGCCTGCTGCTCAATGCAGCAATGGCAGGATTCACTAAACCCTCTCACACAGATGTCTGTCCAGCCTCTGGGTGAACAGTCCCACCGAAGGAGAACTCGTCACCTCCTCTGGTGGCCGCCTGTTCCACTCATTGCTCACCCTCACTGTCAAAAAGTTTTTTTCTAATGTGTATCTTTTCCCTTTCATCCCATTGCTTCTCGTGCTTCCATGTGCAAATGAGAATAAGGATGATCCCTCTACATTGGGGCAACCCTTCAGATATTGGTGTCCTCCATCTTATAGAAGGGAACGCCTTTCCGACAGAACAGGCTGACTGAACGTGACGGCCGTCGCCATGATCCCTATGGCCGGCGCATACACACTGCTATGTTGCTGATGTTGTAGCACATTACTTCAATGAAATATTAATGGTGCTGACACGTGCCGGATTATCAGACGTTGTCAGTATTAATCGTGGTGACAGGTGCCGGATTATCAGATGTTGTAAGTATTAATCGTGCTGACACGTGCCGGATTATCAGATGTTGTCAGTATTAATCGTGCTGACACGTGCCGGATTATCAGATATCATGAGTATTAATGGACCTGAAACATGTGCCAGATTATCAGATGTTATCGGTATTAATGGTGCTTACAGATGCTGGATTATCAGATGTTATCAGTATTAATGGTGTTGACAGGTGCCGGATTATCAGACTTCATCAGTGTTAATGGTGCTGACACGTGCCGGATTATCAGATGTTGTCAGTATTAATCGTGCTGACAGGTGCCGGATTATCAGATGTTGTCAGTATTAATCGTGCCGGATTATCAGATGTTGTCAGTATTAATCGTGCTGACACGTGCCGGATTATCAGATGTTGTCAGTATTAATCGTGCTGACAGGTGCCGGATTATCAGATATCATGAGTATTAATGGACCTGACAAATGCCGGATTATCAGATGTTGTCAGTATTAATCGTGGTGACAGGTGCCGGATTATCAGATGTTGTCAGTATTAATGGTGTTCACAGGTGCCGGATTATCAGACTTCATCAGTATTAATGGTGCTGACACATGCCGGATTATCAGATGGTGTCAGTATTAATCGTGCTGAGAGGTGCGGGATTATCAGATGTTGTCAGTATTAATCGTGCCGGATTATCAGATGTTGTCAGTACTAATCGTGCTGACACGTGCCGGATTATCAGATGTTGTCAGTACTAATCGTGCTGACACGTGCCGGATTATCAGATGTTGTCAGTATTAATCGTGCTGACACGTGCCGGAATAACAGATATCATGAGTATTAATGAGCCTGACAAATGCCAGATTATCAGATGTTATCGGTATTAATGGTGCTTACAGATGCTGGATTATCAGATGTTATCAGTATTAATGGTGTTGACAGGTGCCGGATTATCAGACTTCATCAGTATTAATGGTGCTGACACGTGCCGGATTATCAGATGTTGTCAGTATTAATCGTGCTGACACGTGCCGGATTATCAGATGTTGTCAGTATTAATCGTGCTGACAGGTGCCGGATTATCAGATATCATGAGTATTAATGGACCTGACAAATGCCGGATTATCAGATGTTATCGGTATTAATGGTGCTTACAGATGCTGGATTATCAGATGTTATCAGTATTAATGGTGTTGACAGGTGCCGGATTATCAGACTTCATCAGTATTAACCCCTTAACCCCCAAGGGTGGTTGGCACGTTAATGACCGGGCCAATTTTGACAATTCTTACCACTGTCCCTTTAAGAGGTCTCTGGAACGCTTCCATGGATCCCGCCGGTGATTCTGACATTGCTTTTTTCTCACGACATAGTGTACTTCGTAGGGATATACTATTGAAGAGAAATAGCGCAATAGTGCATTATCCAGTGTAGGTATATCAATTTAAAAATAATACACTCACCAGATGGAGCTTGTAATAAGCATGGAGGATTCGCTGCTGCAGAAACCACAGATCCACGAGGGACCAACGTAGAAGATGCAGGAGAGGAGAAAAAGTGGTCAGACAATCCGCGCTGCAAATCACTTTGAACCCCCAAAGGGCTTCACAGAAGTTTATAACGTGCAGCCATCCAATTAAAGACATCATATTTTTTCCACAAAAATGATCTTTTCACCCCCAATTTTTATTTTCCCAAGAGTAACAGGACCCCAAAAGTTATTGTGCAATTCATCCTGAGTACGCTGATACCCCATATATGGGGGTAAACCACTATTTGGGCACATGGCAGAGCTCGGAAGGGAAGCAGCGCCATTTAACTTTTTTGGCTGGAATTGAGATCGGACGCCATGTCACGTCTGGAAAACCCCTGAAGTGCCAAAACAGTGGAAACCCCCCAATTCTAACTCCCACCCTAACCCTAGCCCTGACCCTAGCTCTGACCCTAGCCCTAATGGGAAAATGGAAATAAATACATTTTTTTTTTATTTTATTATTTTTGCCTAACTAAGGGGGTGATAAAGGGGGGGTTTGATTTACTATTTATGGCGGGTTTTAATTTTTGGCAGCTGTCATACGCTAAAAGACGCTTTTTATTGTAAAAATAGTTTATGCATCACCACATTTTGAGAGCTATAATTTTTCCTTATTTTGACCCACCGAGTCATGTGAGGTCATATTTTTTGCGGGACGAGTTGACGTTTTTATTGGTACCATTTTCTGGCACGTGACATTTTTTGGTCGCTCTTTACTCCGATTTTTGGGACGCAGTATGAACAAAAACCAGCTTTTCAGGAATTTCTTTTGGGGGGGGGGTGCGTTTACACCGTTCCGCGTGCGGTAAAATTGATAAGGCGCTTTTATTCTTCGGGTCAGTATGATTACAGCGATACCTCTATTATGTCTTTTTTTATGTTTTGGTGGTTTTATGCTATGAAAATTTTTTTTTATAAAAAATAATTATTTTTGCATCGCTTTATTCTGCGAGCTATAACTTTTCTATTTTTTCTCTGATGATGCTGTGTGGTGGCTCGTTTGTTGCGGGACAAGATGTCGTTTTCAGCGGTACCATGGATATTTATATGCGTCTTTTTGATCGCGCGTTATTGCACTTTTTGTTCGTCGGTATGATAATAAATCATTAATTTTTGCGTCGTTTTTTATTTTTTAAGGGGAACGCTAAAGGGGTTAACTAATGGGACAGTTTTATAGGGTGGGTCATTACGGACGCGGCGATAACAAATAGGTGTACTTTTATTGTTTTTCTGTTTCTTTATTTTCAAAAAATGAATTTATTAGGGAATAATTTTTTTTCTTATTTATTTAACGATTTTATTAAAATTATTTTTACACTTTTTGTTTTTTACTTTATTATAATGTCCCATGGGGGACATCACTGTCCTGTGACAGATCGCTGATCTGTCACATCACAGATCGCTGTGACAGATCAGCGATCTGTCACAGGCAGTGCTGCAGGCTTCCTCATGCCTGCGCTCTGCGGGCAGTGAGGAAGCCAGCTCCCTGCAGGCCCCCGAAGGTCCCCGTCGCCATATTGGATCCGGGGACCTGCAGGAAAGGCGACCCCCGCAGCGGCGCTGCACATCGCGCTGCTGTGGGGGTCGCAGGGAAGCACGGAGGGAGCCCCCTCCCTGCCGATGCTTCCTTTAACCCCCGGTACACCGCGATCATGTTTGATCGCGGTGTGCCAGGGGTTAACGTGTCAGGGGCGGTCACACATTGTGCCGGGTGTCAGCTGTGATAATCAGCTGACACCCGGCCGCGATCAGCTGCGCTCCCCCCGTGAGCGCAGCTGATCACATTAGACGTACTATTCCGTCCTTGGGACTTAGGTCCCAGGTCACATGGACGGAATAGTACGTCTAATGTAGGAAAGGGGTTGATGGACCTGACAGATACCGGATTATCAGATATTATCAGTATTAACATTAGTTTTTTTCATGTTTCACATAGAAGCTTATAGGGAAAAAAACACCAAAATTCGCACAGTTCAGCAGCGTCTTCAGCCTCCCAGCGATCGCAGATCGCATGAAATCACATCCACTTTTCTTGCACATATAGGCCGTAGCGTAAATGCTGTGTCTTCCGCTGATTTTTTTGGGGGGGCAGAAATTCTGCTACGTTTAACTGTGTGAATAAATGCTGGGCAGGGTGCAATAGTTGATTGCTTTGTCTCCCATCCTTATAGGACCCCTAGCATGGTCCGCTGAGCTTTGAATGATCTTTTAATAGGCTTGGATTCTGATAAATAGTTGTTGCAATAATCGCTGGAACCAAGTCCTAGTGGCAGGGCTACAACCCACCTCCCCATAAAATATAATGTACCCCCCATAAGAATATAATACAACCCACCTCCCCATAGAATATAATGTACCCCCCATAGAATATAGTACAGCCCACCTCCCCATAGAATATAATGTACCCCCCATAGAATATAATACAACCCACCTCCCCATAGAATATAATGTACCCCCCATAGAATATAGTACATCCCACCTCCCCATAGAATATAATGTACCCCTCCATAGAATATAATACAACCCACCTCCCCATAGAATATAATGTACCCCCCATAGAATATAGTACAGCCCACCTCCCCATAGAATATAATGTACCCCCCATAGAATATAATACAACCCACCTCACCATAGAATATAATGTACCCCCCATAGAATATAATACAACCCACCTCCCCATAGAATATAATGTACCCCCCATAGAATATAGTACAGCCCACCTCCCCATAGAATATAATGTACCCCCCATGGAATATAGTACAGCCCACCTCCCCATAGAATATAATGTAGCACCCCATAGAAAATAATGTACCCCCCATAGAATATAGTACAGCCCACCTCCCCATAGAATATAATGTAGCACCCCATAGAATATAGTACAGCCCACCTCCGCATAGAATATAATGTAGCACCCCATAGAATATAGTACAGCCCACCTCCCCATAGAATATAATGTAGCACCCCATAGAAAATAATGTACCCCCCATAGAATATAGTACAGCCCACCTCCCCATAGAATATAATGTAGCACCCCAAAGAATATAATGTATCTCCCCCCCGGTGTGTATATGTACACGCCGGTCTCCTCATCACCACCGGTGAAGCCGCTGCTGGCACAGAGCTGACATCGTGCAGATGGCCCCGATCACATCAGACAGCGCCGCCCTTTGCTCTCCAATAGAATAGCGTCGTAGTGCGGTATGCGCGCATGCTACGACTCCGGCGACACGGTCCGCAGGAGGATTCTGACAGAAGGACACATGTCCGGTCATATTATAGATATATAGTCACGAGCGAACGGGTTGACACCCTTTAAACTGTTCCAGAAAATGAGTGCAATTTACACTTGTTTTGTTCTATACCTGTTACTTATCAAAAGGTGTGTGCAGTGCGGTGGCTGGGCGCAGGCAGGCGCACGTGGAGGGAGGGACCGCCGGAATAGGCAGCTGCTGGATCAGACTATATTGCAACATGGGCAGCTGCTGTCACCGTCGCGATCCCACCAGCCTCCGAAGCCCACTGGTCTACATCCAGACACCACCGCACACATCTGTATAAGCAGACCTCAGCGCAATTTATGTCCCAGTAATGGCCAACCACTATAAATTATGGAGATTTTTTAAAATGCCACCAGAGTGATCTGCTGACAAACTGAACATCCCTGTTGTCAAAATGTCCCGCCCCTGCTGTGTATTTTGGAGAAACTAGGTGACACGTTTGTGTTTCCTGCAGCTCATTTGCATATATGGATGAGCAAGCGCTGTGATTGGCTGCTGTAGAATCCTAGTATGTTTCAGTTGGAAGAGAGGTCAAAGGCCATCGTGTCTGTCCGCCTGCTGCTCAATGCAGCAATGGCAGGATTCACTAAACCCTCTCAGACAGATGTCTGTCCAGCCTCTGGGTGAACAGTCCCACCGAAGGAGAACTCGTCACCTCCTCTGGTGGCCGCCTGTTCCACTCATTGCTCACCCTCACTGTCAAAAAGTTTTTTTCTAATGTGTATCTTTTCCCTTTCATCCCATTGCTTCTCGTGCTTCCATGTGCAAATGAGAATAAGGATGATCCCTCTACATTGGGGCAACCCTTCAGATATTGGTGTCCTCCATCTTATAGAAGGGAACGCCTTTCCGACAGAACAGGCTGACTCAACGTGACGGCCGTCGCCATGATCCCTATGGCCGGCGCATACACACTGCTATGTTGCTGATGTTGTAGCACATTACTTCAATGAAATATTAATGGTGCTGACACGTGCCGGATTATCAGACGTTGTCAGTATTAATCGTGGTGACAGGTGCCGGATTATCAGATGTTGTCAGTATTAATCGTGCTGACACGTGCCGGATTATCAGATATCATGAGTATTAATGGACCTGAAACATGTGCCAGATTATCAGGTGTTATCGGTATTAATGGTGCTTACAGATGCTGGATTATCAGATGTTATCAGTATTAATGGTGTTGACAGGTGCCGGATTATCAGACTTCATCAGTATTAATGGTGCTGACACGTGCCGGATTATCAGATGTTGTCAGTATTAATCGTGCTGACAGGTGCCGGATTATCAGATGTTGTCAGTATTAATCGTGCCGGATTATCAGATGTTGTCAGTATTAATCGTGCTGACACGTGCCGGATTATCAGATGTTGTCAGTATTAATCGTGCTGACAGGTGCCGGATTATCAGATATCATGAGTATTAATGGACCTGACAAATGCCGGATTATCAGATGTTGTCAGTATTAATCGTGGTGACAGGTGCCGGATTATCAGATGTTGTCAGTATTAATGGTGTTCACAGGTGCCGGATTATCAGACTTCATCAGTATTAATGGTGCTGACACGTGCCGGATTATCAGATGGTGTCAGTATTAATCGTGCTGAGAGGTGCGGGATTATCAGATGTTGTCAGTATTAATCGTGCCGGATTATCAGATGTTGTCAGTACTAATCGTGCTGACACGTGCCGGATTATCAGATGTTGTCAGTACTAATCGTGCTGACACGTGCCGGATTATCAGATGTTGTCAGTATTAATCGTGCTGACACGTGCCGGAATAACAGATATCATGAGTATTAATGAGCCTGACAAATACCAGATTATCAGATGTTATCGGTATTAATGGTGCTTACAGATGCTGGATTATCAGATGTTATCAGTATTAATGGTGTTGACAGGTGCCGGATTATCAGACTTCATCAGTATTAATGGTGCTGACACGTGCCGGATTATCAGATGTTGTCAGTATTAATCGTGCTGACACGTGCCGGATTATCAGATGTTGTCAGTATTAATCGTGCTGACAGGTGCCGGATTATCAGATATCATGAGTATTAATGGACCTGACAAATGCCGGATTATCAGATGTTATCGGTATTAATGGTGCTTACAGATGCTGGATTATCAGATGTTATCAGTATTAATGGTGTTGACAGGTGCCGGATTATCAGACTTCATCAGTATTAACCCCTTAACCCCCAAGGGTGGTTGGCACGTTAATGACCGGGCCAGTTTTGACAATTCTTACCACTGTCCCTTTAAGAGGTCTCTGGAACGCTTCCATGGATCCCGCCGGTGATTCTGACATTGCTTTTTTCTCACGACATAGTGTACTTCGTAGGGATATACTATTGAAGAGAAATAGCGCAATAGTGCATTATCCAGTGTAGGTATATCAATTTAAAAATAATACACTCACCAGATGGAGCTTGTAATAAGCATGGAGGATTCGCTGCTGCAGAAACCACAGATCCACGAGGGACCAACGTAGAAGATGCAGGAGAGGAGAAAAAGTGGTCAGACAATCCGCGCTGCAAATCACTTTGAACCCCCAAAGGGCTTCACAGAAGTTTATAACGTGCAGCCATCCAATTAAAGACATCATATTTTTTCCACAAAAATGATCTTTTCACCCCCAATTTTTATTTTCCCAAGAGTAACAGGACCCCAAAAGTTATTGTGCAATTCATCCTGAGTACGCTGATACCCCATATATGGGGGTAAACCACTATTTGGGCACATGGCAGAGCTCGGAAGGGAAGCAGCGCCATTTAACTTTTTTGGCTGGAATTGAGATCGGACGCCATGTCGCGTTTGGAAAGCCCCTGAAGTGCCAAAACAGTGGAAACCCCCCAATTCTAACTCCCACCCTAACCCTAGCCCTGACCCTAGCTCTGACCCTAGCCCTAATGGGAAAATGGAAATAAATACATTTTTTTTTTATTTTATTATTTTTGCCTAACTAAGGGGGTGATAAAGGGGGGGTTTGATTTACTATTTATGGCGGGTTTTAATTTTTGGCAGCTGTCATACGCTAAAAGACGCTTTTTATTGTAAAAATAGTTTATGCATCACCACATTTTGAGAGCTATAATTTTTCCTTATTTTGACCCACCGAGTCATGTGAGGTCATATTTTTTGCGGGACGAGTTGACGTTTTTATTGGTACCATTTTCTGGCACGTGACATTTTTTGGTCGCTCTTTACTCCGATTTTTGGGACGCAGTATGAACAAAAACCAGCTTTTCAGGAATTTCTTTTGGGGGGGGGGTGCGTTTACACCGTTCCGCGTGCGGTAAAATTGATAAGGCGCTTTTATTCTTCGGGTCAGTATGATTACAGCGATACCTCTATTATGTCTTTTTTTATGTTTTGGTGGTTTTATGCTATGAAAATTTTTTTTATAAAAAATAATTATTTTTGCATCGCTTTATTCTGCGAGCTATAACTTTTCTATTTTTTCTCTGATGATGCTGTGTGGTGGCTCGTTTGTTGCGGGACAAGATGTCGTTTTCAGCGGTACCATGGATATTTATATGCGTCTTTTTGATCGCGCGTTATTGCACTTTTTGTTCGTCGGTATGATAATAAATCATTAATTTTTGCGTCGTTTTTTATTTTTTAAGGGGAACGCTAAAGGGGTTAACTAATGGGACAGTTTTATAGGGTGGGTCATTACGGACGCGGCGATAACAAATAGGTGTACTTTTATTGTTTTTCTGTTTCTTTATTTTCAAAAAATGAATTTATTAGGGAATAATTTTTTTTCTTATTTATTTAACGATTTTATTAAAATTATTTTTACACTTTTTGTTTTTTACTTTATTATAATGTCCCATGGGGGACATCACTGTCCTGTGACAGATCGCTGATCTGTCACATCACAGATCGCTGTGACAGATCAGCGATCTGTCACAGGGACTGCTGCAGGCTTCCTCATGCCTGCGCTCTGCGGGCAGTGAGGAAGCCAGCTCCCTGCAGGCCCCCGAAGGTCCCCGTCGCCATATTGGATCCGGGGACCTGCAGGAAAGGCGACCCCCGCAGCGGCGCTGCACATCGCGCTGCTGTGGGGGTCGCAGGGAAGCACGGAGGGAGCCCCCTCCCTGCCGATGCTTCCTTTAACCCCCGGTACACCGCGATCATGTTTGATCGCGGTGTGCCAGGGGTTAACGTGTCAGGGGCGGTCACACATTGTGCCGGGTGTCAGCTGTGATAATCAGCTGACACCCGGCCGCGATCAGCTGCGCTCCCCCCGTGAGCGCAGCTGATCACATTAGACGTACTATTCCGTCCTTGGGACTTAGGTCCCAGGTCACATGGACGGAATAGTACGTCTAATGTAGGAAAGGGGTTGATGGACCTGACAGATACCGGATTATCAGATATTATCAGTATTAACATTAGTTTTTTTCATGTTTCACATAGAAGCTTATAGGGAAAAAAACACAAAAAATTCGCACAGTTCAGCAGCGTCTTCAGCCTCCCAGCGATCGCAGATCGCATGAAATCACATCCACTTTTCTTGCACATATAGGCCGTAGCGTAAATGCTGTGTCTTCCGCTGATTTTTTTGGGGGGGCAGAAATTCTGCTACGTTTAACTGTGTGAATAAATGCTGGGCAGGGTGCAATAGTTGATTGCTTTGTCTCCCATCCTTATAGGACCCCTAGCATGGTCCGCTGAGCTTTGAATGATCTTTTAATAGGCTTGGATTCTGATAAATAGTTGTTGCAATAATCGCTGGAACCAAGTCCTAGTGGCAGGGCTACAACCCACCTCCCCATAAAATATAATGTACCCCCCATAAGAATATAATACAACCCACCTCCCCATAGAATATAATGTACCCCCCATAGAATATAGTACAGCCCACCTCCCCATAGAATATAATGTACCCCCCATAGAATATAATACAACCCACCTCCCCATAGAATATAATGTACCCCCCATAGAATATAGTACAGCCCACCTCCCCATAGAATATAATGTATCCCCCCCATAGAATATAATACAACCCACCTCCCCATAGAATATAATGTACCCCCCATAGAATATAATACAACCCACCTCCCCATAGAATATAATGTACCCCCCATAGAATATAGTACAGCCCACCTGCCCATAGAATATAATGTACCCCCCATAGAATATAGTACAGCCCACCTCCCCATAGAATATAATGTAGCACCCCATAGAAAATAATATACCCCCCATAGAATATAGTACAGCCCACCTCCCCATAGAATATAATGTAGCACCCCATAGAATATAGTACAGCCCACCTCCCCATAGAATATAATGTAGCACCCCATAGAATATAGTACAGCCCACCTCCCCATAGAATATAATGTAGCACCCCATAGAAAATAATGTACCCCCCATAGAATATAGTACAGCCCACCTCCCCATAGAATATAATGTAGCACCCCATAGAATATAGTACAGCCCACCTCCCCATAGAATATAATGTAGCACCCCATAGAATATAGTACAGCCCACCTCCCCATAGAATATAATGTAGCACCCCATAGAAAATAATGTACCCCCCATAGAATATAATACAACCCACCTCCCCATAGAATATAATGTACCCCCCATAGAATATAGTACAGCCCACCTCCCCATAGAATATAATGTACCCCCCCATAGAATATAATACAACCCACCTCCCCATAGAATATAATGTACCCCCCATAGAATATAATACAACCCACCTCCCCATAGAATATAATATACCCCCCATAGAATATAGTACAGCCCACCTCCCCATAGAATATAATGTACCCCCCATAGAATATAGTACAGCCCACCTCCCCATAGAATATAATGTAGCACCCCATAGAAAATAATGTACCCCCCATAGAATATAGTACAGCCCACCTCCCCATAGAATATAATGTAGCACCCCATAGAATATAGTACAGCCCACCTCCCCATAGAATATAATGTAGCACCCCATAGAATATAGTACAGCCCACCTCCCCATAGAATATAATGTAGCACCCCATAGAAAATAATGTACCCCCCATAGAATATAGTACAGCCCACCTCCCCATAGAATATAATGTAGCACCCCACAGAATATAATGTATCTCCCCCCCGGTGTGTATATGTACACGCCGGTCTCCTCATCACCACCGGTGAAGCCGCTGCTGGCACAGAGCTGACATCGTGCAGATGGCCCCGATCACATCAGACAGCGCCGCCCTTTGCTCTCCAATAGAATAGCGTCGTAGTGCGGTATGCGCGCATGCTACGACTCCGGCGACACGGTCCGCAGGAGGATTCTGACAGAAGGACACATGTCCGGTCATATTATAGATATATAGTCACGAGCGAATGGGTTGACACCCTTTAAACTGTTCCAGAAAATGATTGCAATTTACACTTGTTTTGTTCTATACCTGTTACTTATCAAAAGGTGTGTGCAGTGCGGTGGCTGGGCGCAGGCAGGCGCACGTGGAGGGAGGGACCGCCGGAATAGGCAGCTGCTGGATCAGACTATATTGCAACATGGGCAGCTGCTGTCACCGTCACGATCCCACCAGCCTCCGAAGCCCACTGGTCTACATCCAGACACCACCGCACACATCTCTATAAGCAGACCTCAGCGCTATTTATGTCCCAGTAATGGCCAACCACTATAAATTATGGAGATTTTTTAAAATGCCACCAGAGTGATCTGCTGACAAACTGAACATCCCTGTTGTCAAAATGTCCCGCCCCTGCTGTGTATTTTGGAGAAACTAGGTGACACGTTTGTGTTTCCTGCAGCTCATTTGCATATATGGATGAGCAAGCGCTGTGATTGGCTGCTGTAGAATCCTAGTATGTTTCAGTTGGAAGAGAGGTCAAAGGCCATCGTGTCTGTCCGCCTGCTGCTCAATGCAGCAATGGCAGGATTCACTAAACCCTCTCAGACAGATGTCTGTCCAGCCTCTGGGTGAACAGTCCCACCGAAGGAGAACTCGTCACCTCCTCTGGTGGCCGCCTGTTCCACTCATTGCTCACCCTCACTGTCAAAAAGTTTTTTTCTAATGTGTATCTTTTCCCTTTCATCCCATTGCTTCTCGTGCTTCCATGTGCAAATGAGAATAAGGATGATCCCTCTACATTGGGGCAACCCTTCAGATATTGGTGTCCTCCATCTTATAGAAGGGAACGCCTTTCCGACAGAACAGGCTGACTGAACGTGACGGCCGTCGCCATGATCCCTATGGCCGGCGCATACACACTGCTATGTTGCTGATGTTGTAGCACATTACTTCAATGAAATATTAATGGTGCTGACACGTGCCGGATTATCAGACGTTGTCAGTATTAATCGTGGTGACAGGTGCCGGATTATCAGATGTTGTAAGTATTAATCGTGCTGACACGTGCCGGATTATCAGATGTTGTCAGTATTAATCGTGCTGACACGTGCCGGATTATCAGATATCATGAGTATTAATGGACCTGAAACATGTGCCAGGTTATCAGATGTTATCGGTATTAATGGTGCTTACAGATGCTGGATTATCAGATGTTATCAGTATTAATGGTGTTGACAGGTGCCGGATTATCAGACTTCATCAGTATTAATGGTGCTGACACGTGCCGGATTATCAGATGTTGTCAGTATTAATCGTGCTGACAGGTGCCGGATTATCAGATGTTGTCAGTATTAATCGTGCCGGATTATCAGATGTTGTCAGTATTAATCGTGCTGACACGTGCCGGATTATCAGATGTTGTCAGTATTAATCGTGCTGACAGGTGCCGGATTATCAGATATCATGAGTATTAATGGACCTGACAAATGCCGGATTATCAGATGTTGTCAGTATTAATCGTGGTGACAGGTGCCGGATTATCAGATGTTGTCAGTATTAATCGTGCCTACACGTGCCGGATTATCAGATGTTGTCAGTATTAATCGTGCTGACACGTGCCGGATTATCAGATATCATGAGTATTAATGGACGTGACAAATGCCAGATTATCAGATGTTATCGGTATTAATGGTGCTTACAGATGCTGGATTATCAGATGTTATCAGTATTAATGGTGTTGACAGGTGCCGGATTATCAGACTTCATCAGTATTAATGGTGCTGACACGTGCCGGATTATCAGATGTTGTCAGTATTAATCGTGCTGACAGGTGCGGGATTATCAGATGTTGTCAGTATTAATCGTGCCGGATTATCAGATGTTGTCAGTACTAATCGTGCTGACACGTGCCGATTATCAGATGTTGTCAGTACTAATCGTGCTGACTCGTGCCGGATTATCAGATGTTGTCAGTATTAATCGTGCTGACACGTGCCGGATTATCAGATGTTGTCAGTATTAATCGTGCTGACAGGTGCCGGATTATCAGATATCATGAGTATTAATGGACCTGACAAATGCCGGATTATCAGATGTTATCGGTATTAATGGTGCTTACAGATGCTGGATTATCAGATGTTATCAGTATTAATGGTGTTGACAGGTGCCGGATTATCAGACTTCATCAGTATTAACCCCTTAACCCCCAAGGGTGGTTGGCACGTTAATGTCGGGCCAATTTTGACAATTCTTACCACTGTCCCTTTAAGAGGTCATAACTCTGGAACGCTTCCATGGATCCCGCCGGTGATTCTGACATTGCTTTTTTCTCACGACATAGTGTACTTCGTAGGGATATACTATTGAAGAGAAATAGCGCAATAGTGCATTATCCAGTGTAGGTATATCAATTTAAAAATAATACACTCACCAGATGGAGCTTGTAATAAGCATGGAGGATTCGCTGCTGCAGAAACCACAGATCCACGAGGGACCAACGTAGAAGATGCAGGAGAGGAGAAAAAGTGGTCAGACAATCCGCGCTGCAAATCACTTTGAACCCCCAAAGGGCTTCACAGAAGTTTATAACGTGCAGCCATCCAATTAAAGACATCATATTTTTTCCACAAAAATGATCTTTTCACCCCCAATTTTTATTTTCCCAAGAGTAACAGGACCCCAAAAGTTATTGTGCAATTCATCCTGAGTACGCTGATACCCCATATATGGGGGTAAACCACTATTTGGGCACATGGCAGAGCTCGGAAGGGAAGCAGCGCCATTTAACTTTTTTGGCTGGAATTGAGATCGGACGCCATGTCGCGTTTGGAAAGCCCCTGAAGTGCCAAAACAGTGGAAACCCCCCAATTCTAACTCCCACCCTAACCCTAGCCCTGACCCTAGCTCTGACCCTAGCCCTAATGGGAAAATGGAAATAAATACATTTTTTTTTATTTTATTATTTTTGCCTAACTAAGGGGGTGATAAAGGGGGGGTTTGATTTACTATTTATGGCGGGTTTTAATTTTTGGCAGCTGTCATACGCTAAAAGACGCTTTTTATTGTAAAAATAGTTTATGCATCACCACATTTTGAGAGCTATAATTTTTCCTTATTTTGACCCACCGAGTCATGTGAGGTCATATTTTTTGCGGGACGAGTTGACGTTTTTATTGGTACCATTTTCGGGCACGTGACATTTTTTGGTCGCTTTTTACTCCGATTTTTGCGACGCAGTATGAACAAAAACCAGCTTTTCAGGAATTTCTTTTGGGGGGGGTGCGTTTACACCGTTCCGCGTGCGGTAAAATTGATAAAGCGCTTTTATTCTTCGGGTCAGTATGATTACAGCGATACCTCTTTTATGTCTTTTTTTATGTTTTGGCGGTTTTATGCTATGAAAATTTTTTTTTATAAAAAATAATTATTTTTGCATCGCTTTATTCTGCGAGCTATAACTTTTTTATTTTTTCTCTGATGATGCTGTGTGGAGGCTCGTTTGTTGCGGGACAAGATGTCGTTTTCAGCGGTACTATGGATATTTATATGCGTCTTTTTGATCGCGCGTTATTGCACTTTTTGTTCGTCGGTATGATAATAAATCATTAATTTTTGCGTCGTTTTTTATTTTTTAAGGGGAACGCTAAAGGGGTTAACTAATGGGACAGTTTTATAGGGTGGGTCATTACGGACGCGGCGATAACAAATAGGTGTACTTTTATTGTTTTTCTGTTTCTTTATTTTCAAAAAATGAATTTATTAGGGAATAATTTTTTTTCTTATTTATTTAACGATTTTATTAAAATTATTTTTACACTTTTTGTTTTTTACTTTATTATAATGTCCCATGGGGGACATCACTGTCCTGTGACAGATCGCTGATCTGTCACATCACAGATCGCTGTGACAGATCAGCGATCTGTCACAGGCACTGCTGCAGGCTTCCTCATGCCTGCGCTCTGCGGGCAGTGAGGAAGCCAGCTCCCTGCAGGCCCCCGAAGGTCCCCGTCGCCATATTGGATCCGGGGACCTACAGGAAAGGCGACCCCCGCAGCGGCGCTGCACATCGCGCTGCTGTGGGGGTCGCAGGGAAGCACGGAGGGAGCCCCCTCCCTGCCGATGCTTCCTTTAACCCCCGGTACACCGCGATCATGTTTGATCGCGGTGTGCCAGGGGTTAACGTGTCGGGGGCGGTCACACATTGTGCCGGGTGTCAGCTGTGATAATCAGCTGACACCCGGCCGCGATCAGCTGCGCTCCCCCCGTGAGCGCAGCTGATCGCATTAGACGTACTATTCCGTCCTTGGGACTTAGGTCCCAGGTCACATGGACGGAATAGTACGTCTAATGTAGGAAAGGGGTTGATGGACCTGACAGATATCCCGGATTATCAGATATTATCAGTATTAACATTAGGTTTTTTCATGTTTCACATAGAAGCTTATAGGGAAAAAAACACCAAAATTCGCACAGTTCAGCAGCGTCTTCAGCCTCCCAGCGATCGCAGATCGCATGAAATCACATCCACTTTTCTTGCACATATAGGCCGTAGCGTAAATGCTGTGTCTTCCGCTGATTTTTTTGGGGGGGCAGAAATTCTGCTACGTTTAACTGTGTGAATAAATGCTGGGCAGGGTGCAATAGTTGACTGCTTTGTCTCCCATCCTTATAGGACCCCTAGCATAGTCCGCTGAGCTTTGAATGATCTTTTAATAGGCTTGGATTCTGATAAATAGTTGTTGCAATAATCGCTGGAACCAAGTCCTAGTGGCAGGGCTACAACCCACCTCCCCATAAAATATAATGTACCCCCCATAAGAATATAATACAACCCACCTCCCCATAGAATATAATGTACCCCCCATAGAATATAGTACAGCCCACCTCCCCATAGAATATAATGTACCCCCCCATAGAATATAATACAACCCACCTCCCCATAGAATATAATGTACCCCCATAGAATATAGTACAGCCCACCTCCCCATAGAATATAATGTACCCCCTCATAGAATATAATACAACCCACCTCCCCATAGAATATAATGTACCCCCCATAGAATATAATACAACCCACCTCCCCATAGAATATAATGTACCCCCCATAGAATATAGTACAGCCCACCTCCCCATAGAATATAATGTACCCCCCATAGAATATAGTACAGCCCACCTCCCCATAGAATATAATGTAGCACCCCATAGAAAATAATGTACCCCCCCATAGAATATAGTACAGCCCACCTCCACATAGAATATAATGTAGCACCCCATAGAATATAGTACAGCCCACCTCCCCATAGAATATAATGTAGCACCCCATAGAATATAGTACAGCCCACCTCCCCATAGAATATAATGTACCCCCATAGAATATAGTACAGCCCACCTCCCCATAGAATATAATGTAGCACCCCACAGAATATAATGTATCTCCCCGCCGGTGTGTATATGTACACGCCGGTCTCCTCATCACCACCGGTGAAGCCGCTGCTGGCACAGAGCTGACATCGTGCAGATGGCCCCGATCACATCAGACAGCGCCGCCCTTTGCTCTCCAATAGAATAGCGTCGTAGTGCGGTATGCGCGCATGCTACGACTCCGGCGACACGGTCCGCAGGAGGATTCTGACAGAAGGACACATGTCCGGTCATATTATAGATATATAGTCACGAGCGAACGGGTTGACACCCTTTAAACTGTTCCAGAAAATGAGTGCAGTTTACACTTGTTTTGTTCTATACCTGTTACTTATCAAAAGGTGTGTGCAGTGCGGTGGCTGGGCGCAGGCAGGCGCACGTGGAGGGAGGGACCGCCGGAATAGGCAGCTGCTGGATCAGACTATATTGCAACATGGGCAGCTGCTGTCACCGTCGCGATCCCACCAGCCTCCGAAGCCCACTGGTCTACATCCAGTCACCACCGCACACATCTCTATAAGCAGACCTCAGCGCTATTTATGTCCCAGTAATGGCCAACCACTATAAATTATGGAGATTTTTTAAAATGCCACCAGAGTGATCTGCTGACAAACTGAACATCCCTGTTGTCAAAATGTCCCGCCCCTGCTGTGTATTTTGGAGAAACTAGGTGACACGTTTGTGTTTCCTGCAGCTCATTTGCATATATGGATGAGCAAGCGCTGTGATTGGCTGCTGTAGAATCCTAGTATGTTTCAG
The DNA here is from genome assembly GCF_039654945.1 of Dendrobates tinctorius. Lineage (NCBI taxonomy): Eukaryota > Metazoa > Chordata > Amphibia > Anura > Dendrobatidae > Dendrobates > Dendrobates tinctorius. The sequence goes on from NW_027361917.1 coordinate 13,695,553, forward strand.
TTGGAAGAGAGGTCAAAGGCCATCGTGTCTGTCCGCCTGCTGCTCAATGCAGCAATGGCAGGATTCACTAAACCCTCTCACACAGATGTCTGTCCAGCCTCTGGGTGAACAGTCCCACCGAAGGAGAACTCGTCACCTCCTCTGGTGGCCGCCTGTTCCACTCATTGCTCACCCTCACTGTCAAAAAGTTTTTTTCTAATGTGTATCTTTTCCCTTTCATCCCATTGCTTCTCGTGCTTCCATGTGCAAATGAGAATAAGGATGATCCCTCTACATTGGGGCAACCCTTCAGATATTGGTGTCCTCCATCTTATAGAAGGGAACGCCTTTCCGACAGAACAGGCTGACTGAACGTGACGGCCGTCGCCATGATCCCTATGGCCGGCGCATACACACTGCTATGTTGCTGATGTTGTAGCACATTACTTCAATGAAATATTAATGGTGCTGACACGTGCCGGATTATCAGACGTTGTCAGTATTAATCGTGGTGACAGGTGCCGGATTATCAGATGTTGTCAGTATTAATCGTGCTGACAGGTGCCGGATTATCAGATGTTGTCAGTATTAATCGTGCCGGATTATCAGATGTTGTCAGTATTAATCGTGCTGACACGTGCCGGATTATCAGATGTTGTCAGTATTAATCGTGCTGACAGGTGCCGGATTATCAGATATCATGAGTATTAATGGACCTGACAAATGCCGGATTATCAGATGTTGTCAGTATTAATTGTGGTGACAGGTGCCGGATTATCAGATGTTGTCAGTATTAATCGTGCCTACACGTGCCGGATTATCAGATGTTGTCAGTATTAATCGTGCTGACACGTGCCGGATTATCAGATATCATGAGTATTAATGGACCTGACAAATGCCAGATTATCAGATGTTATCGGTATTAATGGTGCTTACAGATGCTGGATTATCAGATGTTATCAGTATTAATGGTGTTGACAGGTGCCGGATTATCAGACTTCATCAGTATTAATGGTGCTGACACGTGCCGGATTATCAGATGTTGTCAGTATTAATCGTGCTGACAGGTGCGGGATTATCAGATGTTGTCAGTATTAATCGTGCCGGATTATCAGATGTTGTCAGTACTAATCGTGCTGACACGTGCCGATTATCAGATGTTGTCAGTACTAATCGTGCTGACACGTGCCGGATTATCAGATGTTGTCAGTATTAATCGTGCTGACACGTGCCGGAATAACAGATATCATGAGTATTAATGAGCCTGACAAATGCCAGATTATCAGATGTTATCGGTATTAATGGTGCTTACAGATGCTGGATTATCAGATGTTATCAGTATTAATGATGTTGACAGGTGCCGGATTATCAGACTTCATCAGTATTAATGGTGCTGACACGTGCCGGATTATCAGATGTTGTCAGTATTAATCGTGCTGACACGTGCCGGATTATCAGATGTTGTCAGTATTAATCGTGCTGACAGGTGCCGGATTATCAGATATCATGAGTATTAATGGACCTGACAAATGCCGGATTATCGGATGTTATCGGTATTAATGGTGCTTACAGATGCTGGATTATCAGATGTTATCAGTATTAATGGTGTTGACAGGTGCCGGATTATCAGACTTCATCAGTATTAACCCCTTAACCCCCAAGGGTGGTTGGCACGTTAATGACCGGGCCAATTTTGACAATTCTTACCACTGTCCCTTTAAGAGGTCATAACTCTGGAACGCTTCCATGGATCCCGCCGGTGATTCTGACATTGCTTTTTTCTCACGACATAGTGTACTTCGTAGGGATATAGTATTGAAGAGAAATAGCGCAATAGTGCATTATCCAGTGTAGGTATATCAATTTAAAAATAATACACTCACCAGATGGAGCTTGTAATAAGCATGGAGGATTCGCTGCTGCAGAAACCACAGATCCACGAGGGACCAACGTAGAAGATGCAGGAGAGGAGAAAAAGTGGTCAGACAATCCGCGCTGCAAATCACTTTGAACCCCCAAAGGGCTTCACAGAAGTTTATAACGTGCAGCCATCCAATTAAAGACATCATATTTTTTCCACAAAAATGATCTTTTCACCCCCAATTTTTATTTTCCCAAGAGTAACAGGACCCCAAAAGTTATTGTGCAATTCATCCTGAGTACGCTGATACCCCATATATGGGGGTAAACCACTATTTGGGCACATGGCAGAGCTCGGAAGGGAAGCAGCACCGTTTAACTTTTTTGGCTGGAATTGAGATCGGACGCCATGTCGCGTTTGGAAAGCCCCTGAAGTGCCAAAACAGTGGAAACCCCCCAATTCTAACTCCCACCCTAACCCTAGCCCTGACCCTAGCTCTGACCCTAGCCCTAATGGGAAAATGGAAATAAATACATTTTTTTTTTATTTTATTATTTTTGCCTAACTAAGGGGGTGATAAAGGGGGGTTTGATTTACTATTTATGGCGGGTTTTAATTTTTGGCAGCTGTCATACGCTAAAAGACGCTTTTTATTGTAAAAATAGTTTATGCATCACCACATTTTGAGAGCTATAATTTTTCCTTATTTTGACCCACCGAGTCATGTGAGGTCATATTTTTTGCGGGACGAGTTGACGTTTTTATTGGTACCATTTTCGGGCACGTGACATTTTTTGGTCGCTTTTTACTCCGATTTTTGGGACGCAGTATGAACAAAAACCAGCTTTTCAGGAATTTCTTTTGGGGGGGGGGGTGCGTTTACACCGTTCCGCGTGCGGTAAAATTGATAAGGCGCTTTTATTCTTCGGGTCAGTATGATTACAGCGATACCTCTTTTATGTCTTTTTTTATGTTTTGGCGGTTTTATGCTATGAAAATTTTTTTTTATAAAAAATAATTATTTTTGCATCGCTTTATTCTGCGAGCTATAACTTTTTTATTTTTTCTCTGATGATGCTGTGTGGTGGCTCGTTTGTTGCGGGACAAGATGTCATTTTCAGCGGTACCATGGATATTTATATGCGTCTTTTTGATCGCGCGTTATTGCACTTTTTGTTCGTCGGTATGATAATAAATCATTAATTTTTGCGTCGTTTTTTATTTTTTAAGGGGAACGCTAAAGGGGTTAACTAATGGGACAGTTTTATAGGGTGGGTCATTACGGACACGGCGATAACAAATAGGTGTACTTTTATTGTTTTTCTGTTTCTTTATTTTCAAAAAATGAATTTATTAGGGAATAATTTTTTTTCTTATTTATTTAACGATTTTATTAAAATTATTTTTACACTTTTTGTTTTTTACTTTATTATAATGTCCCATGGGGGACATCACTGTCCTGTGACAGATCGCTGATCTGTCACATCACAGATCGCTGTGACAGATCAGCGATCTGTCACAGGCACTGCTGCAGGCTTCCTCATGCCTGCGCTCTGCGGGCAGTGAGGAAGCCAGCTCCCTGCAGGCCCCCGAAGGTCCCCGTCGCCATATTGGATCCGGGGACCTTCAGGAAAGAAGGCGACCCCCGCAGCGGCGCTGCACATCGCGCTGCTGTGGGGGTCGCAGGGAAGCACGGAGGGAGCCCCCTCCCTGCCGATGCTTCCTTTAACCCCCGGTACACCGCGATCATGTTTGATCGCGGTGTGCCAGGGGTTAACGTGTCGGGGGCGGTCACACATTGTGCCGGGTGTCAGCTGTGATAATCAGCTGACACCCGGCCGCGATCAGCTGCGCTCCCCCCGTGAGCGCAGCTGATCGCATTAGACGTACTATTCCGTCCTTGGGACTTAGGTCCCAGGTCACATGGACGGAATAGTACGTCTAATGTAGGAAAGGGGTTGATGGACCTGACAGATATCCCGGATTATCAGATATTATCAGTATTAACATTAGTTTTTTTCATGTTTCACATAGAAGCTTATAGGGAAAAAAACACCAAAATTCGCACAGTTCAGCAGCGTCTTCAGCCTCCCAGCGATCGCAGATCGCATGAAATCACATCCACTTTTCTTGCACATATAGGCCGTAGCGTAAATGCTGTGTCTTCCGCTGATTTTTTGGGGGGGGCAGAAATTCTGCTACGTTTAACTGTGTGAATAAATGCTGGGCAGGGTGCAATAGTTGACTGCTTTGTCTCCCATCCTTATAGGACCCCTAGCATGGTCCGCTGAGCTTTGAATGATCTTTTAATAGGCTTGGATTCTGATAAATAGTTGTTGCAATAATCGCTGGAACCAAGTCCTAGTGGCAGGGCTACAACCCACCTCCCCATAAAATATAATGTACCCCCCATAAGAATATAATACAACCCACCTCCCCATAGAATATAATGTACCCCCTATAGAATATAGTACAGCCCACGTCCCCATAGAATATAATGTACCCCCCCATAGAATATAATACAACCCACCTCCCCACAGAATATAATGTACCCCCCATAGAATATAGTACAGCCCACCTCCCCATAGAATATAATGTACCCCCCCATAGAATATAATACAACCCACCTCCCCATAGAATATTATGTACCCCCAATAGAATATAATACAACCCACCTCCCCATAGAATATAATGTACCCCCCATAGAATATAGTACAGCCCACCTCCCCATAGAATATAATGTACCCCCCATAGAATATAGTACAGCCCACCTCCCCATAGAATATAATGTAGCACCCCATAGAAAATAATGTACCCCCCATAGAATATAGTACAGCCCACCTCCCCATAGAATATAATGTAGCACCCCATAGAATATAGTACAGCCCACCTCCCCATAGAATATAATGTAGCACCCCATAGAATATAGTACAGCCCACCTCCCCATAGAATATAATGTAGCACCCCATAGAAAATAATGTACCCCCCATAGAATATAGTACAGCCCACCTCCCCATAGAATATAATGTAGCACCCCACAGAATATAATGTATCTCCCCCCCGGTGTGTATATGTACACGCCGGTCTCCTCATCACCACCGGTGAAGCCGCTGCTGGCACAGAGCTGACATCGTGCAGATGGCCCCGATCACATCAGACAGCGCCGCCCTTGCTCTCAATAAATAGCATCGTAGTGCGGTATGCGCGCATGCTACGACTCCGGCGACACGGTCCGCAGGGGGATTCTGACAGAAGGACACATGTCCGGTCATATTATAGATATATAGTCACGAGCGAACGGGTTGACACCCTTTAAACTGTTCCAGAAAATGAGTGCAATTTACACTTGTTTTGTTCTATACCTGTTACTTATCAAAAAGTGTGTGCAGTGCAGTGGCTGAGCGCAGGCAGGCGCACGTGGAGGGAGGGACCACCGGAATAGGCAGCTGCTGGATCAGACTATATTGCAACATGGGCAGCTGCTGTCACCGTCGCGATCCCACCAGCCTCCGAAGCCCACTGGTCTACGTCCAGACACCACCGCACACATCTTTATAAGCAGACCTCAGCGCTATTTATGTCCCAGTAATGGCCAACCACTATAAATTATGGAGATTTTTTAAAATGCCACCAGAGTGATCTGCTGACAAACTGAACATCCCTGTTGTCAAAATGTCCCGCCCCTGCTGTGTATTTTGGAGAAACTAGGTGACACGTTTGTGTTTCCTGCAGCTCATTTGCATATATGGATGAGCAAGCGCTGTGATTGGCTGCTGTAGAATCCTAGTATGTTTCAGTTGGAAGAGAGGTCAAAGGCCATCGTGTCTGTCCGCCTGCTGCTCAATGCAGCAATGGCAGGATTCACTAAACCCTCTCACACAGATGTCTGTCCAGCCTCTGGGTGAACAGTCCCACCGAAGGAGAACTCGTCACCTCCTCTGGTGGCCGCCTGTTCCACTCATTGCTCACCCTCACTGTCAAAAAGTTTTTTTCTAATGTGTATCTTTTCCCTTTCATCCCATTGCTTCTCGTGCTTCCATGTGCAAATGAGAATAAGGATGATCCCTCTACATTGGGGCAACCCTTCAGATATTGGTGTCCTCCATCTTATAGAAGGGAACGCCTTTCCGACAGAACAGGCTGACTGAACGTGACGGCCGTCGCCATGATCCCTATGGCCGGCGCATACACACTGCTATGTTGCTGATGTTGTAGCACATTACTTCAATGAAATATTAATGGTGCTGACACGTGCCGGATTATCAGACGTTGTCAGTATTAATCGTGGTGACAGGTGCCGGATTATCAGATGTTGTCAGTATTAATCGTGCTGACAGGTGCCGGATTATCAGATGTTGTCAGTATTAATCGTGCCGGATTATCAGATGTTGTCAGTATTAATCGTGCTGACACGTGCCGGATTATCAGATGTTGTCAGTATTAATCGTGCTGACAGGTGCCGGATTATCAGATATCATGAGTATTAATGGACCTGACAAATGCCGGATTATCAGATGTTGTCAGTATTAATTGTGGTGACAGGTGCCGGATTATCAGATGTTGTCAGTATTAATCGTGCCTACACGTGCCGGATTATCAGATGTTGTCAGTATTAATCGTGCTGACACGTGCCGGATTATCAGATATCATGAGTATTAATGGACCTGACAAATGCCAGATTATCAGATGTTATCGGTATTAATGGTGCTTACAGATGCTGGATTATCAGATGTTATCAGTATTAATGGTGTTGACAGGTGCCGGATTATCAGACTTCATCAGTATTAATGGTGCTGACACGTGCCGGATTATCAGATGTTGTCAGTATTAATCGTGCTGACAGGTGCGGGATTATCAGATGTTGTCAGTATTAATCGTGCCGGATTATCAGATGTTGTCAGTACTAATCGTGCTGACACGTGCCGATTATCAGATGTTGTCAGTACTAATCGTGCTGACACGTGCCGGATTATCAGATGTTGTCAGTATTAATCGTGCTGACACGTGCCGGAATAACAGATATCATGAGTATTAATGAGCCTGACAAATGCCAGATTATCAGATGTTATCGGTATTAATGGTGCTTACAGATGCTGGATTATCAGATGTTATCAGTATTAATGATGTTGACAGGTGCCGGATTATCAGACTTCATCAGTATTAATGGTGCTGACACGTGCCGGATTATCAGATGTTGTCAGTATTAATCGTGCTGACACGTGCCGGATTATCAGATGTTGTCAGTATTAATCGTGCTGACAGGTGCCGGATTATCAGATATCATGAGTATTAATGGACCTGACAAATGCCGGATTATCGGATGTTATCGGTATTAATGGTGCTTACAGATGCTGGATTATCAGATGTTATCAGTATTAATGGTGTTGACAGGTGCCGGATTATCAGACTTCATCAGTATTAACCCCTTAACCCCCAAGGGTGGTTGGCACGTTAATGACCGGGCCAATTTTGACAATTCTTACCACTGTCCCTTTAAGAGGTCATAACTCTGGAACGCTTCCATGGATCCCGCCGGTGATTCTGACATTGCTTTTTTCTCACGACATAGTGTACTTCGTAGGGATATAGTATTGAAGAGAAATAGCGCAATAGTGCATTATCCAGTGTAGGTATATCAATTTAAAAATAATACACTCACCAGATGGAGCTTGTAATAAGCATGGAGGATTCGCTGCTGCAGAAACCACAGATCCACGAGGGACCAACGTAGAAGATGCAGGAGAGGAGAAAAAGTGGTCAGACAATCCGCGCTGCAAATCACTTTGAACCCCCAAAGGGCTTCACAGAAGTTTATAACGTGCAGCCATCCAATTAAAGACATCATATTTTTTCCACAAAAATGATCTTTTCACCCCCAATTTTTATTTTCCCAAGAGTAACAGGACCCCAAAAGTTATTGTGCAATTCATCCTGAGTACGCTGATACCCCATATATGGGGGTAAACCACTATTTGGGCACATGGCAGAGCTCGGAAGGGAAGCAGCACCGTTTAACTTTTTTGGCTGGAATTGAGATCGGACGCCATGTCGCGTTTGGAAAGCCCCTGAAGTGCCAAAACAGTGGAAACCCCCCAATTCTAACTCCCACCCTAACCCTAGCCCTGACCCTAGCTCTGACCCTAGCCCTAATGGGAAAATGGAAATAAATACATTTTTTTTTTATTTTATTATTTTTGCCTAACTAAGGGGGTGATAAAGGGGGGTTTGATTTACTATTTATGGCGGGTTTTAATTTTTGGCAGCTGTCATACGCTAAAAGACGCTTTTTATTGTAAAAATAGTTTATGCATCACCACATTTTGAGAGCTATAATTTTTCCTTATTTTGACCCACCGAGTCATGTGAGGTCATATTTTTTGCGGGACGAGTTGACGTTTTTATTGGTACCATTTTCGGGCACGTGACATTTTTTGGTCGCTTTTTACTCCGATTTTTGGGACGCAGTATGAACAAAAACCAGCTTTTCAGGAATTTCTTTTGGGGGGGGGGGTGCGTTTACACCGTTCCGCGTGCGGTAAAATTGATAAGGCGCTTTTATTCTTCGGGTCAGTATGATTACAGCGATACCTCTTTTATGTCTTTTTTTATGTTTTGGCGGTTTTATGCTATGAAAATTTTTTTTTATAAAAAATAATTATTTTTGCATCGCTTTATTCTGCGAGCTATAACTTTTTTATTTTTTCTCTGATGATGCTGTGTGGTGGCTCGTTTGTTGCGGGACAAGATGTCATTTTCAGCGGTACCATGGATATTTATATGCGTCTTTTTGATCGCGCGTTATTGCACTTTTTGTTCGTCGGTATGATAATAAATCATTAATTTTTGCGTCGTTTTTTATTTTTTAAGGGGAACGCTAAAGGGGTTAACTAATGGGACAGTTTTATAGGGTGGGTCATTACGGACACGGCGATAACAAATAGGTGTACTTTTATTGTTTTTCTGTTTCTTTATTTTCAAAAAATGAATTTATTAGGGAATAATTTTTTTTCTTATTTATTTAACGATTTTATTAAAATTATTTTTACACTTTTTGTTTTTTACTTTATTATAATGTCCCATGGGGGACATCACTGTCCTGTGACAGATCGCTGATCTGTCACATCACAGATCGCTGTGACAGATCAGCGATCTGTCACAGGCACTGCTGCAGGCTTCCTCATGCCTGCGCTCTGCGGGCAGTGAGGAAGCCAGCTCCCTGCAGGCCCCCGAAGGTCCCCGTCGCCATATTGGATCCGGGGACCTTCAGGAAAGAAGGCGACCCCCGCAGCGGCGCTGCACATCGCGCTGCTGTGGGGGTCGCAGGGAAGCACGGAGGGAGCCCCCTCCCTGCCGATGCTTCCTTTAACCCCCGGTACACCGCGATCATGTTTGATCGCGGTGTGCCAGGGGTTAACGTGTCGGGGGCGGTCACACATTGTGCCGGGTGTCAGCTGTGATAATCAGCTGACACCCGGCCGCGATCAGCTGCGCTCCCCCCGTGAGCGCAGCTGATCGCATTAGACGTACTATTCCGTCCTTGGGACTTAGGTCCCAGGTCACATGGACGGAATAGTACGTCTAATGTAGGAAAGGGGTTGATGGACCTGACAGATATCCCGGATTATCAGATATTATCAGTATTAACATTAGTTTTTTTCATGTTTCACATAGAAGCTTATAGGGAAAAAAACACCAAAATTCGCACAGTTCAGCAGCGTCTTCAGCCTCCCAGCGATCGCAGATCGCATGAAATCACATCCACTTTTCTTGCACATATAGGCCGTAGCGTAAATGCTGTGTCTTCCGCTGATTTTTTGGGGGGGGCAGAAATTCTGCTACGTTTAACTGTGTGAATAAATGCTGGGCAGGGTGCAATAGTTGACTGCTTTGTCTCCCATCCTTATAGGACCCCTAGCATGGTCCGCTGAGCTTTGAATGATCTTTTAATAGGCTTGGATTCTGATAAATAGTTGTTGCAATAATCGCTGGAACCAAGTCCTAGTGGCAGGGCTACAACCCACCTCCCCATAAAATATAATGTACCCCCCATAAGAATATAATACAACCCACCTCCCCATAGAATATAATGTACCCCCTATAGAATATAGTACAGCCCACGTCCCCATAGAATATAATGTACCCCCCCATAGAATATAATACAACCCACCTCCCCACAGAATATAATGTACCCCCCATAGAATATAGTACAGCCCACCTCCCCATAGAATATAATGTACCCCCCCATAGAATATAATACAACCCACCTCCCCATAGAATATTATGTACCCCCAATAGAATATAATACAACCCACCTCCCCATAGAATATAATGTACCCCCCATAGAATATAGTACAGCCCACCTCCCCATAGAATATAATGTACCCCCATAGAATATAGTACAGCCCACCTCCCCATAGAATATAATGTAGCACCCCATAGAAAATAATGTACCCCCCATAGAATATAGTACAGCCCACCTCCCCATAGAATATAATGTAGCACCCCATAGAATATAGTACAGCCCACCTCCCCATAGAATATAATGTAGCACCCCATAGAATATAGTACAGCCCACCTCCCCATAGAATATAATGTAGCACCCCATAGAAAATAATGTACCCCCCATAGAATATAGTACAGCCCACCTCCCCATAGAATATAATGTAGCACCCCACAGAATATAATGTATCTCCCCCCCGGTGTGTATATGTACACGCCGGTCTCCTCATCACCACCGGTGAAGCCGCTGCTGGCACAGAGCTGACATCGTGCAGATGGCCCCGATCACATCAGACAGCGCCGCCCTTGCTCTCAATAAATAGCATCGTAGTGCGGTATGCGCGCATGCTACGACTCCGGCGACACGGTCCGCAGGGGGATTCTGACAGAAGGACACATGTCCGGTCATATTATAGATATATAGTCACGAGCGAACGGGTTGACACCCTTTAAACTGTTCCAGAAAATGAGTGCAATTTACACTTGTTTTGTTCTATACCTGTTACTTATCAAAAAGTGTGTGCAGTGCAGTGGCTGAGCGCAGGCAGGCGCACGTGGAGGGAGGGACCACCGGAATAGGCAGCTGCTGGATCAGACTATATTGCAACATGGGCAGCTGCTGTCACCGTCGCGATCCCACCAGCCTCCGAAGCCCACTGGTCTACGTCCAGACACCACCGCACACATCTTTATAAGCAGACCTCAGCGCTATTTATGTCCCAGTAATGGCCAACCACTATAAATTATGGAGATTTTTTAAAATGCCACCAGAGTGATCTGCTGACAAACTGAACATCCCTGTTGTCAAAATGTCCCGCCCCTGCTGTGTATTTTGGAGAAACTAGGTGACACGTTTGTGTTTCCTGCAGCTCATTTGCATATATGGATGAGCAAGCGCTGTGATTGGCTGCTGTAGAATCCTAGTATGTTTCAGTTGGAAGAGAGGTCAAAGGCCATCGTGTCTGTCCGCCTGCTGCTCAATGCAGCAATGGCAGGATTCACTAAACCCTCTCAGACAGATGTCTGTCCAGCCTCTGGGTGAACAGTCCCACCGAAGGAGAACTCGTCACCTCCTCTGGTGGCCGCCTGTTCCACTCATTGCTCACCCTCACTGTCAAAAAGTTTTTTTCTAATGTGTATCTTTTCCCTTTCATCCCATTGCTTCTCGTGCTTCCATGTGCAAATGAGAATAAGGATGATCCCTCTACATTGGGGCAACCCTTCAGATATTGGTGTCCTCCATCTTATAGAAGGGAACGCCTTTCCGACAGAACAGGCTGACTGAACGTGACGGCCGTCGCCATGATCCCTATGGCCGGCGCATACACACTGCTATGTTGCTGATGTTGTAGCACATTACTTCAATGAAATATTAATGGTGCTGACACGTGCCGGATTATCAGACGTTGTCAGTATTAATCGTGGTGACAGGTGCCGGATTATCAGATGTTGTCAGTATTAATCGTGCTGACACGTGCCGGATTATCAGATGTTGTCAGTATTAATCGTGCCGGATTATCAGATGTTGTCAGTATTAATCGTGCTGACACGTGCCGGATTATCAGATGTTGTCAGTGTTAATCGTGCTGACAGGTGCCGGATTATCAGATATCATGAGTATTAATGGACCTGACAAATGCCGGATTATCAGATGTTGTCAGTATTAATCGTGGTGACAGGTGCCGGATTATCAGATGTTGTCAGTATTAATCGTGCCTACACGTGCCGGATTATCAGATGTTGTCAGTATTAATCGTGCTGACACGTGCCGGATTATCAGATATCATGAGTATTAATGGACCTGACAAATGCCAGATTATCAGATGTTATCGGTATTAATGGTGCTTACAGATGCTGGATTATCAGATGTTATCAGTATTAATGGTGTTGACAGGTGCCGGATTATCAGACTTCATCAGTATTAATGGTGCTGACACGTGCCGGATTATCAGATGTTGTCAGTATTAATTGTGCTGACAGGTGCGGGATAATCAGATGTTGTCAGTATTAATCGTGCCGGATTATCAGATGTTGTCAGTACTAATCGTGCTGACACGTGCCGGATTATCAGATGTTGTCAGTACTAATCGTGCTGACACGTGCCGGATTATCAGATGTTGTCAGTATTAATCGTGCTGACACATGCCGGATTATCAGATGTTGTCAGTATTAATCGTGCTGACAGGTGCCGGATCATCAGATATCATGAGTATTAATGGACCTGACAAATGCCGGATTATCAGATGTTATCGGTATTAATGGTGCTTACAGATGCTGGATTATCAGATGTTATCAGTATTAATGGTGTTGACAGGTGCCAGATTATCAGACTTCATCAGTATTAACCCCTTAACCCCCAAGGGTGGTTGGCACGTTAATGACCGGGCCAATTTTGACAATTCTTACCACTGTCCCTTTAAGAGGTCATAACTCTGGAACGCTTCCATGGATCCCGCCGGTGACTCTGACATTGCTTTTTTCTCACGACATAGTGTACTTCGTAGGGATATACTATTGAAGAGAAATAGCGCAATAGTGCATTATCCAGTGTAGGTATATCAATTTAAAAATAATACACTCACTAGATGGAGCTTGTAATAAGCATGGAGGATTCGCTGCTGCAGAAACCACAGATCCACGAGGGACCAACGTAGAAGATGCAGGAGAGGAGAAAAAGTGGTCAGACAATCCGCGCTGCAAATCACTTTGAACCCCCAAAGGGCTTCACAGAAGTTTATAACGTGCAGCCATCCAATTAAAGACATCATATTTTTTCCACAAAAATGATCTTTTCACCCCCAATTTTTATTTTCCCAAGAGTAACAGGACCCCAAAAGTTATTGTGCAATTCATCCTGAGTACGCTGATACCCCATATATGGGGGTAAACCACTATTTGGGCACATGGCAGAGCTCGGAAGGGAAGCAGCGCCATTTAACTTTTTTGGCTGGAATTGAGATCGGACGCCATGTCGCGTTTGGAAAGCCCCTGAAGTGCCAAAACAGTGGAAACCCCCCAATTCTAACTCCCACCCTAACCCTAGCCCTGACCCTAGCCCTAATGGGAAAATGGAAATAAATACATTTTTTTTTATTTTATTATTTTTGCCTAACTAAGGGGGTGATAAAGGGGGGGTTTGATTTACTATTTATGGCGGGTTTTAAATTTTGGCAGCTGTCATACGCTAAAAGACGCTTTTTATTGTAAAAATAGTTTATGCATCACCACATTTTGAGAGCTATAATTTTTCCTTATTTTGACCCACCGAGTCATGTGAGGTCATATTTTTTGCGGGACGAGTTGACGTTTTTATTGGTACCATTTTCGGGCACGTGACATTTTTTGGTCGCTTTTTACTCCGATTTTTGGGACGCAGTATGAACAAAAACCAGCTTTTCAGGAATTTCTTTTGGGGGGGGTGCGTTTACACCGTTCCGCGTGCGGTAAAATTGATAAGGCGCTTTTATTCTTCGGGTCAGTATGATTACAGCGATACCTCTTTTATGTCTTTTTTTATGTTTTGGCGGTTTTATGCTATGAAAATTTTTTTTTATAAAAAATAATTATTTTTGCATCGCTTTATTCTGCGAGCTATAACTTTTTTATTTTTTCTCTGATGATGCTGTGTGGTGGCTCGTTTGTTGCGGGACAAGATGTCGTTTTCAGCGGTACTATGGATATTTATATGCGTCTTTTTGATCGCGCGTTATTGCACTTTTTGTTCGTCGGTATGATAATAAATCATTAATTTTTGCGTCGTTTTTTTATTTTTTAAGGGGAACGCTAAAGGGGTTAACTAATGGGACAGTTTTATAGGGTGGGTCATTACGGACGCGGCGATAACAAATAGGTGTACTTTTATTGTTTTTCTGTTTCTTTATTTTCAAAAAATGAATTTATTAGGGAATAATTTTTTTTCTTATTTATTTAACGATTTTATTAAAATTATTTTTACACTTTTTGTTTTTTACTTTATTATAATGTCCCATGGGGGACATCACTGTCCTGTGACAGATCGCTGATCTGTCACATCACAGATCGCTGTGACAGATCAGCGATCTGTCACAGGCACTGCTGCAGGCTTCCTCATGCCTGCGCACTGCGGGCAGTGAGGAAGCCAGCTCCCTGCAGGCCCCCGAAGGTCCCCGTCGCCATATTGGATCCGGGGACCTGCAGGAAAGGCGACCCCCGCAGCGACGCTGCACATCGCGCTGCTGTGGGGGTCGCAGGGAAGCACGGAGGGAGCCCCCTCCCTGCCGATGCTTCCTTTAACTCCCGGTACACCGCGATCATGTTTGATCGCGGTGTGCCAGGGGTTAACGTGTCGGGGGCGGTCACACATTGTGCCGGGTGTCAGCTGTGATAATCAGCTGACACCCGGCCGCGATCAGCTGCGCACCCCCCGTGAGCGCAGCTGATCGCATTAGACGTACTATTCCGTCCTTGGGACTTAGGTCCCAGGTCACATGGACGGAATAGTACGTCTAATGTAGGAAAGGGGTTGATGGACCTGACAGATACCGGATTATCAGATATTATCAGTATTAACATTAGTTTTTCTCATGTTTCACATAGAAGCTTATAGGGAAAAAAACACCAAAATTCGCACAGTTCAGCAGCGTCTTCAGCCTCCCAGCGATCGCAGATCGCATGAAATCACATCCACTTTTCTTGCACATATAGGCCGTAGCGTAAATGCTGTGTCTTCCGCTGATTTTTTTGGGGGGGCAGAAATTCTGCTACGTTTAACTGTGTGAATAAATGCTGGGCAGGGTGCAATAGTTGACTGCTTTGTCTCCCATCCTTATAGGACCCCTAGCATGGTCCGCTGAGCTTTGAATGATCTTTTAATAGGCTTGGATTCTGATAAATAGTTGTTGCAATAATCGCTGGAACCAAGTCCTAGTGGCAGGGCTACAACCCACCTCCCCATAAAATATAATGTACCCCCCATAAGAATATAATACAACCCACCTCCCCATAGAATATAATGTACCCCCCATAGAATATAGTACAGCCCACCTCCCCATAGAATATAATGTACCCCCCCATAGAATATAATACAACCCACCTCCCCATAGAATATAATGTACCCCCCATAGAATATAGTACAGCCCACCTCCCCATAGAATATAATGTACCCCCCCATAGAATATAATACAACCCACCTCCCCATAGAATATAATGTACCCCCCATAGAATATAATACAACCCACCTCCCCATAGAATATAATGTACCCCCCATAGAATATAGTACAGCCCACCTCTCCATAGAATATAATGTACCCCCCATAGAATATAGTACAGCCCACCTTCCCATAGAATATAATGTAGCACCCCATAGAAAATAATGTACCCCCCATAGAATATAGTACAGCCCACCTCCCCATAGAATATAATGTAGCACCCCATAGAATATAGTACAGCCCACCTCCCCATAGAATATAATGTAGCACCCCATAGAATATAGTACAGCCCACCTCCCCATAGAATATAATGTACCCCCATAGAATATAGTACAGCCCACCTCCCCATAGAATATAATGTAGCACCCCACAGAATATAATGTATCTCCCCCCCGGTGTGTATATGTACACGCCGGTCTCCTCATCACCACCGGTGAAGCCGCTGCTGGCACAGAGCTGACATCATGCAGATGGCCCCGATCACATCAGACAGCGCCGCCCTTTGCTCTCCAATAGAATAGCGTCGTAGTGCGGTATGCGCGCATGCTACGACTCCGGCGACACGGTCCGCAGGAGGATTCTGACAGAAGGACACATGTCCGGTCATATTATAGATATATAGTCACGAGCGAACGGGTTGACACCCTTTAAACTGTTCCAGAAAATGAGTGCAATTTACACTTGTTTTGTTCTATACCTGTTACTTATCAAAAGGTGTTTGCGGTGCGGTGGCTGGGCGCAGGCAGGCGCACGTGGAGGGAGGGACCGCCGGAATAGGCAGCTGCTGGATCAGACTATATTGCAACATGGGCAGCTGCTGTCACCGTCGCGATCCCACCAGCCTCCGAAGCCCACTGGTCTACATCCAGACACCACCGCACACATCTCTATAAGCAGACCTCAGCGCTATTTATGTCCCAGTAATGGCCAACCACTATAAATTATGGAGATTTTTTAAAATGCCACCAGAGTGATCTGCTGACAAACTGAACATCCCTGTTGTCAAAATGTCCCGCCCCTGCTGTGTATTTTGGAGAAACTAGGTGACACGTTTGTGTTTCCTGCAGCTCATTTGCATATATGGATGAGCAAGCGCTGTGATTGGCTGCTGTAGAATCCTAGTATGTTTCAGTTGGAAGAGAGGTCAAAGGCCATCGTGTCTGTCCGCCTGCTGCTCAATGCAGCAATGGCAGGATTCACTAAACCCTCTCAGACAGATGTCTGTCCAGCCTCTGGGTGAACAGTCCCACCGAAGGAGAACTCGTCACCTCCTCTGGTGGCCGCCTGTTCCACTCATTGCTCACCCTCACTGTCAAAAAGTTTTTTTCTAATGTGTATCTTTTCCCTTTCATCCCATTGCTTCTCGTGCTTCCATGTGCAAATGAGAATAAGGATGATCCCTCTACATTGGGGCAACCCTTCAGATATTGGTGTCCTCCATCTTATAGAAGGGAACGCCTTTCCGACAGAACAGGCTGACTGAACGTGACGGCCGTCGCCATGATCCCTATGGCCGGCGCATACACACTGCTATGTTGCTGATGTTGTACCACATTACTTCAATGAAATATTAATGGTGCTGACACGTGCCGGATTATCAGACGTTGTCAGTATTAATCGCGGTGACAGGTGCCGGATTATCAGATGTTGTCAGTATTAATCGTGCTGACACGTGCCGGATTATCAGATGTTGTCAGTATTAATCGTGCTGACACGTGCCGGATTATCAGATATCATGAGTATTAATGGACCTGAAACATGTGCCAGATTATCAGATGTTATCGGTATTAATGGTGCTTACAAATGCTGGATTATCAGATGTTATCAGTATTAATGGTGTTGACAGGTGCCGGATTATCAGACTTCATCAGTATTAATGGTGCTGACACGTGCCGGATTATCAGATGTTGTCAGTATTAATCGTGCTGACAGGTGCCGGATTATCAGATGTTGTCAGTATTAATCGTGCCGGATTATCAGATGTTGTCAGTATTAATCGTGCTGACAGGTGCCGGATTATCAGATATCATGAGTATTAATGGACCTGACAAATGCCGGATTATCAGATGTTGTCAGTATTAATCGTGGTGACAGGTGCCGGATTATCAGATGTTGTCAGTATTAATCGTGCCTACACGTGCCGGATTATCAGATGTTGTCAGTATTAATCGTGCTGACACGTGCCGGATTATCAGATATCATGAGTATTAATGGACCTGACAAATGCCAGATTATCAGATGTTATCGGTATTAATGGTGCTTACAGATGCTGGATTATCAGATGTTATCAGTATTAATGGTGTTGACAGGTGCCGGATTATCAGACTTCATCAGTATTAATGGTGCTGACACGTGCCGGATTATCAGATGTTGTCAGTATTAATCGTGCTGACAGGTGCGGGATTATCAGATGTTGTCAGTATTAATCGTGCCGGATTATCAGATGTTGTCAGTACTAATCGTGCTGACACGTGCCGGATTATCAGATGTTGTCAGTACTAATCGTGCTGACACGTGCCGGATTATCAGATGTTGTCAGTATTAATCGTGCTGACACGTGCCGGAATAACAGATATCATGAGTATTAATGAGCCTGACAAATGCCAGATTATCAGATGTTATCGGTATTAATGGTGCTTACAGATGCTGGATTATCAGATGTTATCAGTATTAATGGTGTTGACAGGTGCCGGATTATCAGACTTCATCAGTATTAATGGTGCTGACACGTGCCGGATTATCAGATGTTGTCAGTATTAATCGTGCTGACACGTGCCGGATTATCAGATGTTGTCAGTATTAATCGTGCTGACAGGTGCCGGATTATCAGATATCATGAGTATTAATGGACCTGACAAATGCCGGATTATCAGATGTTATCGGTATTAATGGTGCTTACAGATGCTGGATTATCAGATGTTATCAGTATTAATGGTGTTGACAGGTGCCGGATTATCAGACTTCATCAGTATTAACCCCTTAACCCCCAAGGGTGGTTGGCACGTTAATGACCGGGCCAATTTTGACAATTCTTACCACTGTCCCTTTAAGAGGTCATAACTCTGGAACGCTTCCATGGATCCCGCCGGTGATTCTGACATTGCTTTTTTCTCACGACATAGTGTACTTCGTAGGGATATACTATTGAAGAGGAATAGCGCAATAGTGCATTATCCAGTGTAGGTATATCAATTTAAAAATAATACACTCACCAGATGGAGCTTGTAATAAGCATGGAGGATTCGCTGCTGCAGAAACCACAGATCCACGAGGGACCAACGTAGAAGATGCAGGAGAGGAGAAAAAGTGGTCAGACAATCCGCGCTGCAAATCACTTTGAACCCCCAAAGGGCTTCACAGAAGTTTATAACGTGCAGCCATCCAATTAAAGACATCATATTTTTTCCACAAAAATGATCTTTTCACCCCCAATTTTTATTTTCCCAAGAGTAACAGGACCCCAAAAGTTATTGTGCAATTCATCCTGAGTACGCTGATACCCCATATATGGGGGTAAACCACTATTTGGGCACATGGCAGAGCTCGGAAGGGAAGCAGCGCCATTTAACTTTTTTGGCTGGAATTGAGATCGGACTCCATGTCGCGTTTGGAAAGCCCCTGAAGTGCCAAAACAGTGGAAACCCCCCAATTCTAACTCCCACCCTAACCCTAGCCCTGACCCTAGCCCTAATGGGAAAATGGAAATAAATACATTTTTTTTTTATTTTATTATTTTTGCCTAACTAAGGGGGTGATAAAGGGGGGGTTTGATTTACTATTTATGGCGGGTTTTAATTTTTGGCAGCTGTCATACGCTAAAAGACGCTTTTTATTGTAAAAATAGTTTATGCATCACCACATTTTGAGAGCTATAATTTTTCCTTATTTTGACCCACCGAGTCATGTGAGGTCATATTTTTTGCGGGACGAGTTGACGTTTTTATTGGTACCATTTTCGGGCACGTGACATTTTTTGGTCGCTTTTTACTCCGATTTTTGGGACGCAGTATGAACAAAAACCAGCTTTTCAGGAATTTCTTTTGGGGGGGGGGGTGCGTTTACACCGTTTCGCGTGCGGTAAAATTGATAAGGCGCTTTTATTCTTCGGGTCAGTATGATTACAGCGATACCTCTTTTATGTCTTTTTTTATGTTTTGGCGGTTTTATGCTATGAAAATTTTTTTTTTATAAAAAATTATTATTTTTGCATCGCTTTATTCTGCGAGCTATAACTTTTTTATTTTTTCTCTGATGATGCTGTGTGGTGGCTCGTTTGTTGCGGGACAAGATGTCGTTTTCAGCGGTACCATGGATATTTATATGCGTCTTTTTGATCGCGCGTTATTGCACTTTTTGTTCGTCGGTATGATAATAAATCATTAATTTTTGCGTCGTTTTTTATTTTTTAAGGGGAACGCTAAAGGGGTTAACTAATGGGACAGTTTTATAGGGTGGGTCATTACGGACGCGGCGATAACAAATAGGTGTACTTTTATTGTTTTTCTGTTTCTTTATTTTCAAAAAATGAATTTATTAGGGAATAATTTTTTTTCTTATTTATTTAACAATTTTATTAAAATTATTTTTACACTTTTTGTTTTTTACTTTATTATAATGTCCCATGGGGGACATCACTGTCCTGTGACAGATCGCTGATCTGTCACATCACAGATCGCTGTGACAGATCAGCGATCTGTCACAGGCACTGCTGCAGGCTTCCTCATGCCTGCGCTCTGCGGGCAGTGAGGAAGCCAGCTCCCTGCAGGCCCCCGAAGGTCCCCGTCGCCATATTGGATCCGGGGACCTGCAGGAAAGGCGACCCCCGCAGCGGCGCTGCACATCGCGCTGCTGTGGGGGTCGCAGGGAAGCACGGAGGGAGCCCCCTCCCTGCGTGTGCGTCCTTTAACCCCCGGTACACCGCGATCATGTTTGATCGCGGTGTGCCAGGGGTTAACGTGTCGGGGGCGGTCACACATTGTGCCGGGTGTCAGCTGCGATAATCAGCTGACACCCGGCCGCGATCAGCTGCGCTCCCCCCGTGAGCGCAGCTGATCGCATTAGACGTACTATTCCGTCCTTGGGACTTAGGTCCCAGGTCACATGGACGGAATAGTACGTCTAATGTAGGAAAGGGGTTGATGGACCTGACAGATACCGGATTATCAGATATTATCAGTAATAACATTAGTTTTTTTCATGTTTCACATAGAAGCTTATAGGGAAAAAAACACCAAAATTCGCACAGTTCAGCAGCGTCTTCAGCCTCCCAGCGATCGCAGATCGCATGAAATCACATCCACTTTTCTTGCACATATAGGCCGTAGCGTAAATGCTGTGTCTTCCGCTGATTTTTTTGGGGGGGCAGAAATTCTGCTACGTTTAACTGTGTGAATAAATGCTTGGCAGGGTGCAATAGTTGACTGCTTTGTCTCCCATCCTTATAGGACCCCTAGCATGGTCCGCTGAGCTTTGAATGATCTTTTAATAGGCTTGGATTCTGATAAATAGTTGTTGCAATAATCGCTGGAACCAAGTCCTAGTGGCAGGGCTACAACCCACCTCCCCATAAAATATAATGTACCCCCCATAAGAATATAATACAACCCACCTCCCCATAGAATATAATGTACCCCCCATAGAATATAGTACAGCCCACCTCCCCATAGAATATAATGTACCCCCCATAGAATATAATACAACCCACCTCCCCATAGAATATAATGTACCCCCCATAGAATATAGTACAGCCCACCTCCCCATAGAATATAATGTACCCCCCCATAGAATATAATACAACCCACCTCCCCATAGAATATAATGTACCCCCCATAGAATATAATACAACCCACCTCCCCATAGAATATAATGTACCCCCCATAGAATATAGTACAGCCCACCTCCCCATAGAATATAATGTACCCCCCATAGAATATAGTACAGCCCACCTCCCCATAGAATATAATGTAGCACCCCATAGAAAATAATGTACCCCCCATAGAATATAGTACAGCCCACCTCCCCATAGAATATAATGTAGCACCCCATAGAATATAGTACAGCCCACCTCCCCATAGAATATAATGTAGCACCCCATAGAATATAGTACAGCCCACCTCCCCATAGAATATAATGTAGCACCCCATAGAAAATAATGTACCCCCCATAGAATATAGTACAGCCCACCTCCCCATAGAATATAATGTAGCACCCCACAGAATATAATGTATCTCCCCCCCGGTGTGTATATGTACACGCCGGTCTCCTCATCATCACCGGTGAAGCCGCTGCTGGCACAGAGCTGACATCGTGCAGATGGCCCCCGATCACATCAGACAGCGCCGCCCTTTGCTCTCCAATAGAATAGCGTCGTAGTGCGGTATGCGCGCATGCTACGACTCCGGCGACACGGTCCGCAGGAGGATTCTGACAGAAGGACACATGTCCGGTCATATTATAGATATATAGTCACGAGCGAACGGGTTGACACCCTTTAAACTGTTCCAGAAAATGAGCGCAATTTACACTTGTTTTGTTCTATACCTGTTACTTATCAAAAGGTGTGTGCAGTGCGGTGGCTGGGCGCAGGCAGGCGCACGTGGAGGGAGGGACCGCCGGAATGGGCAGCTGCTGTCACCGTCGCGATCCCACCAGCCTCCGAAGCCCACTGGTCTACATCCAGACACCACCGCACACATCTCTATAAGCAGACCTCAGCGCTATTTATGTCCCAGTAATGGCCAACCACTATAAATTATGGAGATTTTTTAAAATGCCACCAGAGTGATCTGCTGACAAACTGAACATCCCTGATGTCAAAATGTCCCGCCCCTGCTGTGTATTTTGGAGAAACTAGGTGACACGTTTGTGTTTCCTGCAGCTCATTTGCATATGTGGATGAGCAAGCGCTGTGATTGGCTGCTGTAGAATCCTAGTATGTTTCAGTTGGAAGAGAGGTCAAAGGCCATCGTGTCTGTCCGCCTGCTGCTCAATGCAGCAATGGCAGGATTCACTAAACCCTCTCAGACAGATGTCTGTCCAGCCTCTGGGTGAACAGTCCCACCGAAGGAGAACTCGTCACCTCCTCTGGTGGCCGCCTGTTCCACTCATTGCTCACCCTCACTGTCAAAAAGTTTTTTTCTAATGTGTATCTTTTCCCTTTCATCCCATTGCTTCTCGTGCTTCCATGTGCAAATGAGAATAAGGATGATCCCTCTACATTGGGGCAACCCTTCAGATATTGGTGTCCTCCATCTTATAGAAGGGAACGCCTTTCCGACAGAACAGGCTGACTGAACGTGACGGCCGTCGCCATGATCCCTATGGCCGGCGCATACACACTGCTATGTTGCTGATGTTGTAGCACATTACTTCAATGAAATATTAATGGTGCTGACACGTGCCGGATTATCAGACGTTGTCAGTATTAATCGTGGTGACAGGTGCCGGATTATCAGATGTTGTAAGTATTAATCGTGCTGACACGTGCCGGATTATCAGATGTTGTCAGTATTAATCGTGCTGACACGTGCCGGATTATCAGATGTTGTCAGTATTAATCGTGCCTACACGTGCCGGATTATCAGATGTTGTCAGTATTAATCGTGCCTACACGTGCCGGATTATCAGATATCATGAGTATTAATGGACCTGACAAATGCCGGATTATCAGATGTTGTCAGTATTAATCGTGGTGACAGGTGCCGGATTATCAGATGTTGTCAGTATTAATCGTGCCTACACGTGCCGGATTATCAGATGTTGTCAGTATTAATCGTGCTGACACGTGCCGGATTATCAGATATCATGAGTATTAATGGACCTGACAAATGCCAGATTATCAGATGTTATCGGTATTAATGGTGCTTACAGATGCTGGATTATCAGATGTTATCAGTATTAATGGTGTTGACAGGTGCCGGATTATCAGACTTCATCAGTATTAATGGTGCTGACACGTGCCGGATTATCAGATGTTGTCAGTATTAATCGTGCTGACAGGTGCGGGATTATCAGATGTTGTCAGTATTAATCGTGCCGGATTATCAGATGTTGTCAGTACTAATCGTGCTGACACGTGCCGGATTATCAGATGTTGTCAGTACTAATCGTGCTGACACGTGCCGGATTATCAGATGTTGTCAGTATTAATCGTGCTGACACGTGCCGGAATAACAGATATCATGAGTATTAATGAGCCTGACAAATGCCAGATTATCAGATGTTATCGGTATTAATGGTGCTTACAGATGCTGGATTATCAGATGTTATCAGTATTAATGGTGTTGACAGGTGCCGGATTATCAGACTTCATCAGTATTAATGGTGCTGACACGTGCCGGATTATCAGATGTTGTCAGTATTAATCGTGCTGACACGTGCCGGATTATCAGATGTTGTCAGTATTAATCGTGCTGACAGGTGCCGGATTATCAGATATCATGAGTATTAATGGACCTGACAAATGCCGGATTATCAGATGTTATCGGTATTAATGGTGCTTACAGATGCTGGATTATCAGATGTTATCAGTATTAATGGTGTTGACAGGTGCCGGATTATCAGACTTCATCAGTATTAACCCCTTAACCCCCAAGGGTGGTTGGCACGTTAATGACCGGGCCAATTTTGACAATTCTTACCACTGTCCCTTTAAGAGGTCATAACTCTGGAACGCTTCCATGGATCCCGCCGGTGATTCTGACATTGCTTTTTTCTCACGACATAGTGTACTTCGTAGGGATATACTATTGAAGAGAAATAGCGCAATAGTGCATTATCCAGTGTAGGTATATCAATTTAAAAATAATACACTCACCAGATGGAGCTTGTAATAAGCATGGAGGATTCGCTGCTGCAGAAACCACAGATCCACGAGGGACCAACGTAGAAGATGCAGGATAGGAGAAAAAGTGGTCAGACAATCCGCGCTGCAAATCACTTTGAACCCCCAAAGGGCTTCACAGAAGTTTATAACGTGCAGCCATCCAATTAAAGACATCATATTTTTTCCACAAAAATGATCTTTTCACCCCCAATTTTTATTTTCCCAAGAGTAACAGGACCCCAAAAGTTATTGTGCAATTCATCCTGAGTACGCTGATACCCCATATATGGGGGTAAACCACTATTTGGGCACATGGCAGAGCTCGGAAGGGAAGCAGCGCCATTTAACTTTTTTGGCTGGAATTGAGATCGGACGCCATGTCGCGTTTGGAAAGCCCCTGAAGTGCCAAAACAGTGGAAACCCCCCAATTCTAACTCCCACCCTAACCCTAGCCCTGACCCTAGCTCTGACCCTAGCCCTAATGGGAAAATGGAAATAAATACATTTTTTTTTTATTTTATTATTTTTGCCTAACTAAGGGGGTGATAAAGGGGGGGTTTGATTTACTATTTATGGCGGGTTTTAATTTTTGGCAGCTGTCATACGCTAAAAGACCCTTTTTATTGTAAAAATAGTTTATGCATCACCACATTTTGAGAGCTATAATTTTTCCTTATTTTGACCCACCGAGTCATGTGAGGTCATATTTTTTGCGGGACGAGTTGACGTTTTTATTGGTACCATTTTCGGGCACGTGACATTTTCTGGTCGCTTTTTACTCCGATTTTTGGGACGCAGTATGAACAAAAACCAGCTTTTCAGGAATTTCTTTTGGGGGGGGGGTGCGTTTACACCGTTCCGCGTGCGGTAAAATTGATAAGGCGCTTTTATTCTTCGGGTCAGTATGATTACAGCGATACCTCTTTTATGTCTTTTTTTATGTTTTGGCGGTTTTATGCTATGAAATTTTTTTTTTATAAAAAATAATTATTTTTGCATCGCTTTATTCTGCGAGCTATAACTTTTTTATTTTTTCTCTGATGATGCTGTGTGGTGGCTCGTTTGTTGCGGGACAAGATGTCGTTTTCAGCGGTACCATGGATATTTATATGCGTCTTTTTGATCGCGCGTTATTGCACTTTTTGTTCGTCGGTATGATAATAAATCATTAATTTTTGCGTCGTTTTTTATTTTTTAAGGGGAACGCTAAAGGGGTTAACTAATGGGACAGTTTTATAGGGTGGGTCATTACGGACGCGGCGATAACAAATAGGTGTACTTTTATTGTTTTTCTGTTTCTTTATTTTCAAAAAATGAATTTATTAGGGAATAATTTTTTTTCTTATTTATTTAACGATTTTATTAAAATTATTTTTACACTTTTTTTGTTTTTTACTTTATTATAATGTCCCATGGGGGACATCACTGTCCTGTGACAGATCGCTGATCTGTCACATCACAGATCGCTGTGACAGATCAGCGATCTGTCACAGGCACTGCTGCAGGCTTCCTCATGCCTGCGCTCTGCGGGCAGTGAGGAAGCCAGCTCCCTGCAGGCCCCCGAAGGTCCCCGTCGCCATATTGGATCCGGGGACCTGCAGGAAAGGCGACCCCCGCAGCGGCGCTGCACATCGCGCTGCTGTGGGGGTCGCAGGGAAGCACGGAGGGAGCCCCCTCCCTGCCGATGCTTCCTTTAACCCCCGGTACACCGCGATCATGTTTGATCGCGGTGTCCCAGGGGTTAACGTGTCGGGGGCGGTCACACATTGTGCCGGGTGTCAGCTGTGATAATCAGCTGACACCCGGCCGCGATCAGCTGCGCTCCCCCCCGTGAGCGCAGCTGATCGCATTAGACGTACTATTCCGTCCTTGGGACTTAGGTCCCAGGTCACATGGACGGAATAGTACGTCTAATGTAGGAAAGGGGTTGATGGACCTGACAGATACCGGATTATCAGATATTATCAGTATTAACATTAGTTTTTTTCATGTTTCACATAGAAGCTTATAGGGAAAAAAACACCAAAATTCGCACAGTTCAGCAAAGTCTTCAGCCTCCCAGCGATCGCAGATCGCATGAAATCACATCCACTTTTCTTGCACATATAGGCCGTAGCGTAAATGCTGTGTCTTCCGCTGATTTTTTGGGGGGGGCAGAAATTCTGCTACGTTTAACTGTGTGAATAAATGCTGGGCAGGGTGCAATAGTTGACTGCTTTGTCTCCCATCCTTATAGGACCCCTAGCATGGTCCGCTGAGCTTTGAATGATCTTTTAATAGGCTTGGATTCTGATAAATAGTTGTTGCAAAAATCGCTGGAACCAAGTCCTAGTGGCAGGGCTACAACCCACCTCCCCATAAAATATAATGTACCCCCCATAAGAATATAATACAACCCACCTCCCCATAGAATATAATGTACCCTCCATAGAATATAGTACAGCCCACCTCCCCATAGAATATAATGTACCCCCCCATAGAATATAATACAACCCACCTCCCCATAGAATATAATGTACCCCCCATAGAATATAGTACAGCCCACCTCCCCATAGAATATAATGTACCCCCCCATAGAATATAATACAACCCACCTCCCCATAGAATATAATGTAGCACCCCATAGAAAATAATGTACCCCCCATAGAATATAGT
Organism: Dendrobates tinctorius; assembly: GCF_039654945.1. Lineage (NCBI taxonomy): Eukaryota > Metazoa > Chordata > Amphibia > Anura > Dendrobatidae > Dendrobates > Dendrobates tinctorius. Next base: position 13,722,557 of record NW_027361917.1, read on the forward strand.
ACAGCCCACCTCCCAATAGAATATAATGTACCCCCCATAGAATATAGTACAGCCCACCTCCCCATAGAATATAATGTAGCACCCCATAGAAAATAATGTACCCCCCATAGAATATAGTACAGCCCACCTCCCCATAGAATATAATGTAGCACCCCATAGAATATAGTACAGCCCACCTCCCCATAGAATATAATGTAGCACCCCATAGAATATAGTACAGCCCACCTCCCCATAGAATATAATGTAGCACCCCATAGAAAATAATGTACCCCCCATAGAATATAGTACAGCCCACCTCCCCATAGAATATAATGTAGCACCCCACAGAATATAATGTATCTCCCCCCCGGTGTGTATATGTACACGCCGGTCTCCTCATCATCACCGGTGAAGCCGCTGCTGGCACAGAGCTGACATCGTGCAGATGGCCCCGATCACATCAGACAGCGCCGCCCTTTGCTCTCCAATAGAATAGCGTCGTAGTGCGGTATGCGCGCATGCTACGACTCCGGCGACACGGTCCGCAGGAGGATTCTGACAGAAGGACACATGTCCGGTCATATTATAGATATATAGTCACGAGCGAACGGGTTGACACCCTTTAAACTGTTCCAGAAAATGAGTGCAATTTACACGTGTTTTGTTCTATACCTGTTACTTATCAAAAAGTGTGTGCAGTGCGATGGCTGGGCGCAGGCAGGCGCACGTGGAGGGAGGGACTGCCGGAATAGGCAGCTGCTGGATCAGCCTATATTGCAACATGGGCAGCTGCTGTCACCGTCGCGAGTCCACCAGCCTCCAAAGCCCACTGGTCTACATCCAGACACCACCGCACACATCTCTATAAGCAGACCTCAGCGCTATTTATGTCCCAGTAATGGCCTACCACTATAAATTATGGAGATTTTTTAAAATGCCACCAGAGTGATCTGCTGACAAACTGAACATCCCTGTTGTCAAAATGTCCCGCCCCTGCTGTGTATTTTGGAGAAACTAGGTGACACGTTTGTGTTTCCTGCAGCTCATTTGCATATATGGATGAGCAAGCGCTGTGATTGGCTGCTGTAGAATCCTAGTATGTTTCAGTTGGAAGAGAGGTCAAAGGCCATCGTGTCTGTCCGCCTGCTGCTCAATGCAGCAATGGCAGGATTCACTAAACCCTCTCAGACAGATGTCTGTCCAGCCTCTGGGTGAACAGTCCCACCGAAGGAGAACTCGTCACCTCCTCTGGTGGCCGCCTGTTCCACTCATTGCTCACCCTCACTGTAAAAAAGTTTTTTTCTAATGTGTATCTTTTCCCTTTCATCCCATTGATTCTCGTGCTTCCATGTGCAAATGAGAATAAGGATGATCCCTCTACATTGGGGCAACCCTTCAGATATTGGTGTCCTCCATCTTATAGAAGGGAACGCCTTTCCGACAGAACAGGCTGACTGAACGTGACGGCCGTCGCCATGATCCCTATGGCCGGCGCATACACACTGCTATGTTGCTGATGTTGTAGCACATTACTTCAATGAAATATTAATGGTGCTGACACGTGCCGGATTATCAGACGTTGTCAGTATTAATCGTGGTGACACGTGCCGGATTATCAGATGTTGTCAGTATAAATCGTGCTGACACGTGCTGGATTATCAGATGTTGTCAGTATTAATCGTGCTGACACGTGCCGGATTATCAGATATCATGAGTATTAATGGACCTGAAACATGTGCCAGATTATCAGATGTTATCGGTATTAATGGTGCTTACAGATGCTGGATTATCAGATGTTATCAGTATTAATGGTGTTGACAGGTGCCGGATTATCAGACTTCATCAGTATTAATGGTGCTGACACGTGCCGGATTATCAGATGTTGTCAGTATTAATCGTGCTGACAGGTGCCGGATTATCAGATGTTGTCAGTATTAATCGTGCCGGATTATCAGATGTTGTCAGTATTAATCGTGCTGACACGTGCCGGATTATCAGATGTTGTCAGTATTAATCGTGCTGACAGGTGCCGGATTATCAGATATCATGAGTATTAATGGACCTGACAAATGCCGGATTATCAGATGTTGTCAGTATTAATCGTGGTGACAGGTGCCGGATTATCAGATGTTGTCAGTATTAATCGTGCCTACACGTGCCGGATTATCAGATGTTGTCAGTATTAATCGTGCTGACACGTGCCGGATTATCAGATATCATGAGTATTAATGGACCTGACAAATGCCAGATTATCAGATGTTATCGGTATTAATGGTGCTTACAGATGCTGGATTATCAGATGTTATCAGTATTAATGGTGTTGACAGGTGCCGGATTATCAGACTTCATCAGTATTAATGGTGCTGACACGTGCCGGATTATCAGATGTTGTCAGTATTTATTGTGCCGGATTATCAGATGTTGTCAGTACTAATCGTGCTGACATGTGCCGGATTATCAGATGTTGTCAGTACTAATCGTGCTGACACGTGCCGGATTATCAGATGTTGTCAGTATTAATCGTGCTGACACGTGCCGGAATAACAGATATCATGAGTATTAATGAGCCTGACAAATGCCAGATTATCAGATGTTATCGGTATTAATGGTGCTTACAGATGCTGGATTATCAGATGTTATCAGTATTAATGGTGTTGACAGGTGCCGGATTATCAGACTTCATCAGTATTAATGGTGCTGACACGTGCCGGATTATCAGATGTTGTCAGTATTAATCGTGCTGACACGTGCCGGATTATCAGATGTTGTCAGTATTAATCGTGCTGACAGGTGCCGGATTATCAGATATCATGAGTATTAATGGACCTGACAAATGCCGGATTATCAGATGTTATCGGTATTAATGGTGCTTACAGATGCTGGATTATCAGATGTTATCAGTATTAATGGTGTTGACAGGTGCCGGATTATCAGACTTCATCAGTATTAACCCCTTAACCCCCAAGGGTGGTTGGCACGTTAATGACCGGGCCAATTTTGACAATTCTTACCACTGTCCCTTTAAGAGGTCATAACTCTGGAACGCTTCCATGGATCCCGCCGGTGATTCTGACATTGCTTTTTTCTCACGACATAGTGTACTTCGTAGGGATATACTATTGAAGAGAAATAGCGCAATAGTGCATTATCCAGTGTAGGTATATCAATTTAAAAATAATACACTCACCAGATGGAGCTTGTAATAAGCATGGAGGATTCGCTGCTGCAGAAACCACAGATCCACGAGGGACCAACGTAGAAGATGCAGGAGAGGAGAAAAAGTGGTCAGACAATCCGCGCTGCAAATCACTTTGAACCCCCAAAGGGCTTCACAGAAGTTTATAACGTGCAGCCATCCAATTAAAGACATCATATTTTTTCCACAAAAATGATCTTTTCACCCCCAATTTTTATTTTCCCAAGAGTAACAGGACCCCAAAAGTTATTGTGCAATTCATCCTGAGTAAGCTGATACCCCATATATGGGGGTAAACCACTATTTGGGCACATGGCAGAGCTCGGAAGGGAAGCAGCGCCATTTAACTTTTTTGGCTGGAATTGAGATCGGACGCCATGTCGCGTTTGGAAAGCCCCTGAAGTGCCAAAACAGTGGAAACCCCCCAATTCTAACTCCCACCCTAACCCTAGCCCTGACCCTAGCTCTGACCCTAGCCCTAATGGGAAAATGGAAATAAATACATTTTTTTTTTATTTTATTATTTTTGCCTAACTAAGGGGGTGATAAAGGGGGGGTTTGATTTACTATTTATGGCGGGTTTTAATTTTTGGCAGCTGTCATACGCTAAAAGACGCTTTTTATTGTAAAAATAGTTTATGCATCACCACATTTTGAGAGCTATAATTTTTCCTTATTTTGACCCACCGAGTCATGTGAGGTCATATTTTTTGCGGGACGAGTTGACGTTTTTATTGGTACCATTTTCGGGCACGAGACATTTTTTGGTCGCTTTTTACTCCGATTTTTGGGACGCAGTATGAACAAAAACCAGCTTTTCAGGAATTTCTTTTGGGGGGGGGGTGCGTTTACACCGTTCCGCGTGCGGTAAAATTGATAAGGCGCTTTTATTCTTCGGGTCAGTATGATTACAGCGATACCTCTTTTATGTCTTTTTTTATGTTTTGGCGGTTTTATGCTATGAAATTTTTTTTTTATAAAAAATAATTATTTTTGCATCGCTTTATTCTGCGAGCTATAACTTTTTTATTTTTTCTCTGATGATGCTGGGTGGTGGCTCGTTTGTTGCGGGACAAGATGTCGTTTTCAGCGGTACCATGGATATTTATATGCGTCTGTTTGATCGCGCGTTATTGCACTTTTTGTTCGTCGGTATGATAATAAATCATTAATTTTTGCGTCGTTTTTTATTTTTTAAGGGGAACGCTAAAGGGGTTAACTAATGGGACAGTTTTATAGGATGGGTCATTACGGACGCGGCGATAACAAATAGGTGTACTTTTATTGTTTTTCTGTTTCTTTATTTTCAAAAAATGAATTTATTAGGGAATAATTTTTTTTCTTATTTATTTAACGATTTTATTAAAATTATTTTTACAACTTTTTGTTTTTTACTTTATTATAATGTCCCATGGGGGACATCACTGTCCTGTGACAGATCGCTGATCTGTCACATCACAGATCGCTGTGACAGATCAGCGATCTGTCACAGGCACTGCTGCAGGCTTCCTCATGCCTGCGCTCTGCGGGCAGTGAGGAAGCCAGCTCCCTGCAGGCCCCCGAAGGTCCCCGTCGCCATATTGGATCCGGGGACCTGCAGGAAAGGCGACCCCCGCAGCGGCGCTGCACATCGCGCTGCTGTGGGGGTCGCAGGGAAGCACGGAGGGAGCCCCCTCCCTGCCGATGCTTCCTTTAACCCCCGGTACACCGCGATCATGTTTGATCGCGGTGTGCCAGGGGTTAACGTGTCGGGGGCGGTCACACATTGTGCCGGGTGTCAGCTGTGATAATCAGCTGACACCCGGCCGCGATCAGCTGCGCTCCCCCCGTGAGCGCAGCTGATCGCATTAGACGTACTATTCCGTCCTTGGGACTTAGGTCCCAGGTCACATGGACGGAATAGTACGTCTAATGTAGGAAAGGGGTTGATGGACCTGACAGATATCCCGGATTATCAGATATTATCAGTATTAACATTAGTTTTTTTCATGTTTCACATAGAAGCTTATAGGGAAAAAAAACACCAAAATTTGCACAGTTCAGCAGCGTCTTCAGCCTCCCAGCGATCGCAGATCGCATGAAATCACATCCACTTTTCTTGCACATATAGGCCGTAGCGTAAATGCTGTGTCTTCCGCTGATTTTTTTGGGGGGGCAGAAATTCTGCTACGTTTAACTGTGTGAATAAATGCTGGGCAGGGTGCAATAGTTGACTGCTTTGTCTCCCATCCTTATAGGACCCCTAGCATGGTCCGCTGAGCTTTGAATGATCTTTTAATAGGCTTGGATTCTGATAAATAGTTGTTGCAATAATCGCTGGAACCAAGTCCTAGTGGCAGGGCTACAACCCACCTCCCCATAAAATATAATGTACCCCCCATAAGAATATAATACAACCCACCTCCCCATAGAATATAATGTACCCCCCATAGAATATAGTACAGCCCACCTCCCCATAGAATATAATGTACCCCCCCATAGAATATAATACAACCCACCTCCCCATAGAATATAATGTACCCCCCATAGAATATAGTACAGCCCACCTCCCCATAGAATATAATGTACCCCCCCATAGAATATAATACAACCCACCTCCCCATAGAATATAATGTACCCCCCATAGAATATAATACAACCCACCTCTCCATAGAATATAATGTACCCCCCATAGAATATAGTACAGCCCACCTCCCCATAGAATATAATGTAGCACCCCATAGAAAATAATGTACCCCCCATAGAATATAGTACAGCCCACCTCCCCATAGAATATAATGTAGAACCCCATAGAATATAGTACAGCCCACCTCCCCATAGAATATAATGTAGCACCCCATAGAATATAGTACAGCCCACCTCCCCATAGAATATAATGTAGCACCCCATAGAAAATAATGTACCCCCCATAGAATATAGTACAGCCCACCTCCCCATAGAATATAATGTAGCACCCCACAGAATATAATGTATCTCCCCCCCGGTGTGTATATGTACACGCCGGTCTCCTCATCACCACCGGTGAAGCCGCTGCTGGCACAGAGCTGACATCGTGCAGATGGCCCCGATCACATCAGACAGCGCCGCCCTTTGCTCTCCAATAGAATAGCGTCATAGTGCGGTATGCGCGCATGCTACGACTCCGGCGACACGGTCCGCAGGAGGATTCTGACAGAAGGACACATGTCCGGTCATATTATAGATATATAGTCACGAGCGAACGGGTTGACACCCTTTAAACTGTTCCAGAAAATGAGTGCAATTTACACTTGTTTTGTTCTATACCTGTTACTTATCAAAAAGTGTGTGCAGTGCGGTGGCTGAACGCAGGCAGGCGCATGTGGAGGGAGGGACCGCCGGAATAGGCAGCTGCTGGATCAGACTATATTGCAACATGGGCAGCTGCTGTCACCGTCGCAATCCCACCAGCCTCCGAAGCCCACTGGTCTACATCCAGACAATACCGCACACATCTCTATAAGCAGACCTCAGCGCTATTTATGTCCCAGTAATGGCCAACCACTATAAATTATGGAGATTTTTTAAAATGCCACCAGAGTGATCTGCTGACAAACTGAACATCCCTATTGTCAAAATGTCCCGCCCCTGCTGTGTATTTTGGAGAAACTAGGTGACACGTTTGTGTTTCCTGCAGCTCATTTGCATATATGGATGAGCAAGCGCTGTGATTGGCTGCTGTAGAATCCTAGTATGTTTCAGTTGGAAGAGAGGTCAAAGGCCATCGTGTCTGTCCGCCTGCTGCTCAATGCAGCAATGGCAGGATTCACTAAACCCTCTCAGACAGATGTCTGTCCAGCCTCTGGGTGAACAGTCCCACCGAAGGAGAACTCGTCACCTCCTCTGGTGGCCGCCTGTTCCACTCATTGCTCACCCTCACTGTCAAAAAGTTTTTTTCTAATGTATATCTTTTCCCTTTCATCCCATTGCTTCTCGTGCTTCCATGTGCAAATGAGAATAAGGATGATCCCTCTACATTGGGGCAACCCTTCAGATATTGGTGTCCTCCATCTTATAGAAGGGAACGCCTTTCCGACAGAACAGGCTGACTGAACGTGACGGCCGTCGCCATGATCCCTATGGCCGGCGCATACACACTGCTATGTTGCTGATGTTGTAGCACATTACTTCAATGAAATATTAATGGTGCTGACACGTGCCGGATTATCAGACGTTGTCAGTATTAATCGTGGTGACAGGTGCCGGATTATCAGATGTTGTAAGTATTAATCGTGCTGACACGTGCCGGATTATCAGATATCATGAGTATTAATGGACCTGAAACATGTGCCAGATTATCAGATGTTATCGGTATTAATGGTGCTTACAGATGCTGGATTATCAGATGTTATCAGTATTAATGGTGTTGACAGGTGCCGGATTATCAGACTTCATCAGTATTAATGGTGCTGACACGTGCCGGATTATCAGATGTTGTCAGTATTAATCGTGCTGACAGGTGCCGGATTATCAGATGTTGTCAGTATTAATCGTGCCGGATTATCAGATGTTGTCAGTATTAATCGTGCTGACACGTGCCGGATTATCAGATGTTGTCAGTATTAATCGTGCTGACAGGTGCCGGATTATCAGATATCATGAGTATTAATGGACCTGATAAATGCCGGATTATCAGATGTTGTCAGTATTAATCGTGGTGACAGGTGCCGGATTATCAGATGTTGTCAGTATTAATCGTGCCTACACGTGCCGGATTATCAGATGTTGTCAGTATTAATCGTGCTGACACGTGCCGGATTATCAGATATCATGAGTATTAATGGACCTGACAAATGCCAGATTATCAGATGTTATCGGTATTAATGGTGCTTACAGATGCTGGATTATCAGATGTTATCAGTATTAATGGTGTTGACAGGTGCCGGATTATCAGACTTCATCAGTATTAATGGTGCTGACACGTGCCGGATTATCAGATGTTGTCAGTATTTATTGTGCCGGATTATCAGATGTTGTCAGTACTAATCGTGCTGACATGTGCCGGATTATCAGATGTTGTCAGTACTAATCGTGCTGACACGTGCCGGATTATCAGATGTTGTCAGTATTAATCGTGCTGACACGTGCCGGAATAACAGATATCATGAGTATTAATGAGCCTGACAAATGCCAGATTATCAGATGTTATCGGTATTAATGGTGCTTACAGATGCTGGATTATCAGATGTTATCAGTATTAATGGTGTTGACAGGTGCCGGATTATCAGACTTCATCAGTATTAATGGTGCTGACACGTGCCGGATTATCAGATGTTGTCAGTATTAATCGTGCTGACACGTGCCGGATTATCAGATGTTGTCAGTATTAATCGTGCTGACAGGTGCCGGATTATCAGATATCATGAGTATTAATGGACCTGACAAATGCCGGATTATCAGATGTTATCGGTATTAATGGTGCTTACAGATGCTGGATTATCAGATGTTATCAGTATTAATGGTGTTGACAGGTGCCGGATTATCAGACTTCATCAGTATTAACCCCTTAACCCCCAAGGGTGGTTGGCACGTTAATGACCGGGCCAATTTTGACAATTCTTACCACTGTCCCTTTAAGAGGTCATAACTCTGGAACGCTTCCATGGATCCCGCCGGTGATTCTGACATTGCTTTTTTCTCACGACATAGTGTACTTCGTAGGGATATACTATTGAAGAGAAATAGTGCAATAGTGCATTATCCAGTGTAGGTATATCAATTTAAAAATAATACACTCACCAGATGGAGCTTGTAATAAGCATGGAGGATTCGCTGCTGCAGAAACCACAGATCCACGAGGGACCAACGTAGAAGATGCAGGAGAGGAGAAAAAGTGGTCAGACAATCCGCGCTGCAAATCACTTTGAACCCCCAAAGGGCTTCACAGAAGTTTATAACGTGCAGCCATCCAATTAAAGACATCATATTTTTTCCACAAAAATGATCTTTTCACCCCCAATTTTTATTTTCCCAAGAGTAACAGGACCCCAAAAGTTATTGTGCAATTCATCCTGAGTAAGCTGATACCCCATATATGGGGGTAAACCACTATTTGGGCACATGGCAGAGCTCGGAAGGGAAGCAGCGCCATTTAACTTTTTTGGCTGGAATTGAGATCGGACGCCATGTCGCGTTTGGAAAGCCCCTGAAGTGCCAAAACAGTGGAAACCCCCCAATTCTAACTCCCACCCTAACCCTAGCCCTGACCCTAGCTCTGACCCTAGCCCTAATGGGAAAATGGAAATAAATACATTTTTTTTTTATTTTATTATTTTTGCCTAACTAAGGGGGTGATAAAGGGGGGGTTTGATTTACTATTTATGGCGGGTTTTAATTTTTGGCAGCTGTCATACGCTAAAAGACGCTTTTTATTGTAAAAATAGTTTATGCATCACCACATTTTGAGAGCTATAATTTTTCCTTATTTTGACCCACCGAGTCATGTGAGGTCATATTTTTTGCGGGACGAGTTGACGTTTTTATTGGTACCATTTTCGGGCACGAGACATTTTTTGGTCGCTTTTTACTCCGATTTTTGGGACGCAGTATGAACAAAAACCAGCTTTTCAGGAATTTCTTTTGGGGGGGGGGTGCGTTTACACCGTTCCGCGTGCGGTAAAATTGATAAGGCGCTTTTATTCTTCGGGTCAGTATGATTACAGCGATACCTCTTTTATGTCTTTTTTTATGTTTTGGCGGTTTTATGCTATGAAATTTTTTTTTTATAAAAAATAATTATTTTTGCATCGCTTTATTCTGCGAGCTATAACTTTTTTATTTTTTCTCTGATGATGCTGGGTGGTGGCTCGTTTGTTGCGGGACAAGATGTCGTTTTCAGCGGTACCATGGATATTTATATGCGTCTGTTTGATCGCGCGTTATTGCACTTTTTGTTCGTCGGTATGATAATAAATCATTAATTTTTGCGTCGTTTTTTATTTTTTAAGGGGAACGCTAAAGGGGTTAACTAATGGGACAGTTTTATAGGATGGGTCATTACGGACGCGGCGATAACAAATAGGTGTACTTTTATTGTTTTTCTGTTTCTTTATTTTCAAAAAATGAATTTATTAGGGAATAATTTTTTTTCTTATTTATTTAACGATTTTATTAAAATTATTTTTACAACTTTTTGTTTTTTACTTTATTATAATGTCCCATGGGGGACATCACTGTCCTGTGACAGATCGCTGATCTGTCACATCACAGATCGCTGTGACAGATCAGCGATCTGTCACAGGCACTGCTGCAGGCTTCCTCATGCCTGCGCTCTGCGGGCAGTGAGGAAGCCAGCTCCCTGCAGGCCCCCGAAGGTCCCCGTCGCCATATTGGATCCGGGGACCTGCAGGAAAGGCGACCCCCGCAGCGGCGCTGCACATCGCGCTGCTGTGGGGGTCGCAGGGAAGCACGGAGGGAGCCCCCTCCCTGCCGATGCTTCCTTTAACCCCCGGTACACCGCGATCATGTTTGATCGCGGTGTGCCAGGGGTTAACGTGTCGGGGGCGGTCACACATTGTGCCGGGTGTCAGCTGTGATAATCAGCTGACACCCGGCCGCGATCAGCTGCGCTCCCCCCGTGAGCGCAGCTGATCGCATTAGACGTACTATTCCGTCCTTGGGACTTAGGTCCCAGGTCACATGGACGGAATAGTACGTCTAATGTAGGAAAGGGGTTGATGGACCTGACAGATATCCCGGATTATCAGATATTATCAGTATTAACATTAGTTTTTTTCATGTTTCACATAGAAGCTTATAGGGAAAAAAAACACCAAAATTTGCACAGTTCAGCAGCGTCTTCAGCCTCCCAGCGATCGCAGATCGCATGAAATCACATCCACTTTTCTTGCACATATAGGCCGTAGCGTAAATGCTGTGTCTTCCGCTGATTTTTTTGGGGGGGCAGAAATTCTGCTACGTTTAACTGTGTGAATAAATGCTGGGCAGGGTGCAATAGTTGACTGCTTTGTCTCCCATCCTTATAGGACCCCTAGCATGGTCCGCTGAGCTTTGAATGATCTTTTAATAGGCTTGGATTCTGATAAATAGTTGTTGCAATAATCGCTGGAACCAAGTCCTAGTGGCAGGGCTACAACCCACCTCCCCATAAAATATAATGTACCCCCCATAAGAATATAATACAACCCACCTCCCCATAGAATATAATGTACCCCCCATAGAATATAGTACAGCCCACCTCCCCATAGAATATAATGTACCCCCCCATAGAATATAATACAACCCACCTCCCCATAGAATATAATGTACCCCCCATAGAATATAGTACAGCCCACCTCCCCATAGAATATAATGTACCCCCCCATAGAATATAATACAACCCACCTCCCCATAGAATATAATGTACCCCCCATAGAATATAATACAACCCACCTCTCCATAGAATATAATGTACCCCCCATAGAATATAGTACAGCCCACCTCCCCATAGAATATAATGTAGCACCCCATAGAAAATAATGTACCCCCCATAGAATATAGTACAGCCCACCTCCCCATAGAATATAATGTAGAACCCCATAGAATATAGTACAGCCCACCTCCCCATAGAATATAATGTAGCACCCCATAGAATATAGTACAGCCCACCTCCCCATAGAATATAATGTAGCACCCCATAGAAAATAATGTACCCCCCATAGAATATAGTACAGCCCACCTCCCCATAGAATATAATGTAGCACCCCACAGAATATAATGTATCTCCCCCCCGGTGTGTATATGTACACGCCGGTCTCCTCATCACCACCGGTGAAGCCGCTGCTGGCACAGAGCTGACATCGTGCAGATGGCCCCGATCACATCAGACAGCGCCGCCCTTTGCTCTCCAATAGAATAGCGTCATAGTGCGGTATGCGCGCATGCTACGACTCCGGCGACACGGTCCGCAGGAGGATTCTGACAGAAGGACACATGTCCGGTCATATTATAGATATATAGTCACGAGCGAACGGGTTGACACCCTTTAAACTGTTCCAGAAAATGAGTGCAATTTACACTTGTTTTGTTCTATACCTGTTACTTATCAAAAAGTGTGTGCAGTGCGGTGGCTGAACGCAGGCAGGCGCATGTGGAGGGAGGGACCGCCGGAATAGGCAGCTGCTGGATCAGACTATATTGCAACATGGGCAGCTGCTGTCACCGTCGCAATCCCACCAGCCTCCGAAGCCCACTGGTCTACATCCAGACAATACCGCACACATCTCTATAAGCAGACCTCAGCGCTATTTATGTCCCAGTAATGGCCAACCACTATAAATTATGGAGATTTTTTAAAATGCCACCAGAGTGATCTGCTGACAAACTGAACATCCCTATTGTCAAAATGTCCCGCCCCTGCTGTGTATTTTGGAGAAACTAGGTGACACGTTTGTGTTTCCTGCAGCTCATTTGCATATATGGATGAGCAAGCGCTGTGATTGGCTGCTGTAGAATCCTAGTATGTTTCAGTTGGAAGAGAGGTCAAAGGCCATCGTGTCTGTCCGCCTGCTGCTCAATGCAGCAATGGCAGGATTCACTAAACCCTCTCAGACAGATGTCTGTCCAGCCTCTGGGTGAACAGTCCCACCGAAGGAGAACTCGTCACCTCCTCTGGTGGCCGCCTGTTCCACTCATTGCTCACCCTCACTGTCAAAAAGTTTTTTTCTAATGTATATCTTTTCCCTTTCATCCCATTGCTTCTCGTGCTTCCATGTGCAAATGAGAATAAGGATGATCCCTCTACATTGGGGCAACCCTTCAGATATTGGTGTCCTCCATCTTATAGAAGGGAACGCCTTTCCGACAGAACAGGCTGACTGAACGTGACGGCCGTCGCCATGATCCCTATGGCCGGCGCATACACACTGCTATGTTGCTGATGTTGTAGCACATTACTTCAATGAAATATTAATGGTGCTGACACGTGCCGGATTATCAGACGTTGTCAGTATTAATCGTGGTGACAGGTGCCGGATTATCAGATGTTGTAAGTATTAATCGTGCTGACACGTGCCGGATTATCAGATATCATGAGTATTAATGGACCTGAAACATGTGCCAGATTATCAGATGTTATCGGTATTAATGGTGCTTACAGATGCTGGATTATCAGATGTTATCAGTATTAATGGTGTTGACAGGTGCCGGATTATCAGACTTCATCAGTATTAATGGTGCTGACACGTGCCGGATTATCAGATGTTGTCAGTATTAATCGTGCTGACAGGTGCCGGATTATCAGATGTTGTCAGTATTAATCGTGCCGGATTATCAGATGTTGTCAGTATTAATCGTGCTGACACGTGCCGGATTATCAGATGTTGTCAGTATTAATCGTGCTGACAGGTGCCGGATTATCAGATATCATGAGTATTAATGGACCTGACAAATGCCGGATTATCAGATGTTGTCAGTATTAATCGTGGTGACAGGTGCCGGATTATCAGATGTTGTCAGTATTAATCGTGCCTACACGTGCCGGATTATCAGATGTTGTCAGTATTAATCGTGCTGACACGTGCCGGATTATCAGATATCATGAGTATTAATGGACCTGACAAATGCCAGATTATCAGATGTTATCGGTATTAATGGTGCTTACAGATGCTGGATTATCAGATGTTATCAGTATTAATGGTGTTGACAGGTGCCGGATTATCAGACTTCATCAGTATTAATGGTGCTGACACGTGCCGGATTATCAGATGTTGTCAGTATTAATCGTGCTGACAGGTGCGGGATTATCAGATGTTGTCAGTATTAATCGTGCCGGATTATCAGATGTTGTCAGTACTAATCGTGCTGACACGTGCCGGATTATCAGATGTTGTCAGTACTAATCGTGCTGACACATGCCGGATTATCAGATGTTGTCAGTATTAATCGTGCTGACACGTGCCGGAATAACAGATATCATGAGTATTAATGAGCCTGACAAATGCCAGATTATCAGATGTTATCGGTATTAATGGTGCTTACAGATGCTGGATTATCAGATGTTATCAGTATTAATGGTGTTGACAGGTGCCGGATTATCAGACTTCATCAGTATTAATGGTGCTGACACGTGCCGGATTATCAGATGTTGTCAGTATTAATCGTGCTGACATGTGCCGGATTATCAGATGTTGTCAGTATTAATCGTGCTGACAGGTGCCGGATTATCAGATATCATGAGTATTAATGGACCTGACAAATGCCGGATTATCAGATGTTATCGGTATTAATGGTGCTTACAGATGCTGGATTATCAGATGTTATCAGTATTAATGGTGTTGACAGGTGCCGGATTATCAGATTTCATCAGTATTAACCCCTTAACCCCCAAGGGTGGTTGGCACGTTAATGACCGGGCCAATTTTGACAATTCTTACCACTGTCCCTTTAAGAGGTCATAACTCTGGAACGCTTCCATGGATCCCGCCGGTGATTCTGACATTGCTTTTTTCTCACGACATAGTGTACTTCGTAGGGATATACTATTGAAGAGAAATAGCGCAATAGTGCATTATCCAGTGTAGGTATATCAATTTAAAAATAATACACTCACCAGATGGAGCTTGTAATAAGCATGGAGGATTCGCTGCTGCAGAAACCACAGATCCACGAGGGACCAACGTAGAAGATGCAGGAGAGGAGAAAAAGTGGTCAGACAATCCGCGCTGCAAATCACTTTGAACCCCCAAAGGGCTTCACAGAAGTTTATAACGTGCAGCCATCCAATTAAAGACATCATATTTTTTCCACAAAAATGATCTTTTCACCCCCAATTTTTATTTTCCCAAGAGTAACAGGACCCCAAAAGTTATTGTGCAATTCATCCTGAGTACGCTGATACCCCATATATGGGGGTAAACCACTATTTGGGCACATGGCAGAGCTCGGAAGGGAAGCAGCGCCATTTAACTTTTTTGGCTGGAATTGAGATCGGACGCCATGTCGCGTTTGGAAAGCCCCTGAAGTGCCAAAACAGTGGAAACCCCCCAATTCTAACTCCCACCCTAACCCTAGCCCTGACCCTAGCTCTGACCCTAGCCCTAATGGGAAAATGGAAATAAATACATTTTTTTTTTATTTTATTATTTTTGCCTAACTAAGGGGGTGATAAAGGGGGGGTTTGATTTACTATTTATGGCGGGTTTTAATTTTTGGCAGCTGTCATACGCTAAAAGACGCTTTTTATTGTAAAAATAGTTTATGCATCACCACATTTTGAGAGCTATAATTTTTCCTTATTTTGACCCACCGAGTCATGTGAGGTCATATTTTTTGCGGGACGAGTTGACGTTTTTATTGGTACCATTTTCGGGCACGTGACATTTTTTGGTCGCTTTTTACTCCGATTTTTGGGACGCAGTATGAACAAAAACCAGCTTTTCAGGAATTTCTTTTGGGGGGGGGGTGCGTTTACACCGTTACGCGTGCGGTAAAATTGATAAGGCGCTTTTATTCTTCGGGTCAGTATGATTACAGCGATACCTCTTTTATGTCTTTTTTTATGTTTTGGCGGTTTTATGCTATGAAAATTTTTTTTTAGAAAAAATAATTATTTTTGCATCGCTTTATTCTGCGAGCTATAACTTTTTTATTTTTTCTCTGATGATGCTGTGTGGTGGCTCGTTTGTTGCGGGACAAGATGTCGTTTTCAGCGGTACCATGGATATTTATATGCGTCTTTTTGATCGCGCGTTATTGCACTTTTTGTTCGTCGGTATGATAATAAATCATTAATTTTTGCGTCGTTTTTTATTTTTTAAGGGGAACGCTAAAGGGGTTAACTAATGGGACAGTTTTATAGGGTGGGTCATTACGGACGCGGCGATAACAAATAGGTGTACTTTTATTGTTTTTCTGTTTCTTTATTTTCAAAAAATGAATTTATTAGGGAATAATTTTTTTTCTTATTTATTTAACGATTTTATTAAAATTATTTTTACACTTTTTGTTTTTTACTTTATTATAATGTCCCATGGGGACATCACTGTCCTGTGACAGATCGCTGATCTGTCACATCACAGATCGCTGTGACAGATCAGCGATCTGTCACAGGCACTGCTGCAGGCTTCCTCATGCCTGCGCTCTGCGGGCAGTGAGGAAGCCAGCTCCCTGCAGGCCCCCGAAGGTCCCCGTCGCCATATTGGATCCGGGGACCTACAGGAAAGGCGACCCCCGCAGCGGCGCTGCACATCGCGCTGCTGTGGGGGTCGCAGGGAAGCACGGAGGGAGCCCCCTCCCTGCCGATGCTTCCTTTAACCCCCGGTACACCGCGATCATGTTTGATCGCGGTGTGCCAGGGGTTAACGTGTCGGAGGCGGTCACACATTGTGCCGGGTGTCAGCTGTGATAATCAGCTGACACCCGGCCGCGATCAGCTGCGCTCCCCCCGTGAGCGCAGCTGATCGCATTAGACGTACTATTCCGTCCTTGGGACTTAGGTCCCAGGTCACATAGACGGAATAGTACGTCTAATGTAGGAAAGGGGTTGATGGACCTGACAGATACCGGATTATCAGATATTATCAGTATTAACATTAGTTTTTTTCATGTTTCACATAGAAGCTTATAGGGAAAAAAACACCAAAATTCGCACAGTTCAGCAGCGTCTTCAGCCTCCCAGCGATCGCAGATCGCATGAAATCACATCCACTTTTCTTGCACATATAGGCCGTAGCGTAAATGCTGTGTCTTCCGCTGATTTTTTTGGGGGGGCAGAAATTCTGCTACGTTTAACTGTGTGAATAAATGCTGGGCAGGGTGCAATAGTTGACTGCTTTGTCTCCCATCCTTATAGGACCCCTAGCATGGTCCGCTGAGCTTTGAATGATCTTTTAATAGGCTTGGATTCTGATAAATAGTTGTTGCAATAATCGCTGGAACCAAGTCCTAGAGGCAGGGCTACAACCCACCTCCCCATAAAATATAATGTACCCCCCATAAGAATATAATACAACCCACCTCCCCATAGAATATAATGTACCCCCCATAGAATATAGTACAGCCCACCTCCCCATAGAATATAATGTACCCCCCCATAGAATATAATACAACCCACCTCCCCATAGAATATAATGTACCCCCCATAGAATATAGTACAGCCCACCTCCCCATAGAATATAATGTACCCCCCCATAGAATATAATACAACCCACCTCCCCATAGAATATAATGTACCCCCCATAGAATATAATACAACCCACCTCCCCATAGAATATAATGTACCCCCCATAGAATATAGTACAGCCCACCTCCCCATAGAATATAATGTACCCCCCATAGAATATAGTACAGCCCACCTCCCCATAGAATATAATGTAGCACCCCATAAAATATAATGTACCCCCCATAAGAATTTAATACAACCCACCTCCCCATAGAATATAATGTACCCCCCATAGAATATAGTACAGCCCACCTCCCCATAGAATATAATGTACCCCCCCATAGAATATAATACAACCCACCTCCCCATAGAATATAATGTACCCCCCATAGAATATAGTACAGCCCACCTCCCCATAGAATATAATGTACCCCCCCCATAGAATATAATACAACCCACCTCCCCATAGAATATAATGTACCCCCCATAGAATATAATACAACCCACCTCCCCATAGAATATAATGTACCCCCCATAGAATATAGTACAGCCCACCTCCCCATAGAATATAATGTACCCCCCATAGAATATAGTACAGCCCACCTCCCCATAGAATATAATGTACCCCCCATAGAATATAGTACAGCCCACCTCCCCATAGAATATAATGTAGCACCCCATAGAATATAGTACAGCCCACCTCCCCATAAAATATAATGTAGCACCCCATAGAATATAGTATAGACCACCTCCCCATAGAATATAATGTACCCCCCATAGAATATAGTACAGCCCACCTCCCCATAGAATATAATGTAGCACCCCACAGAATATAATGTATCTCCCCCCCGGTGTGTATATGTACACGCCGGTCTCCTCATCACCACCGGTGAAGCCGCTGCTGGCACAGAGCTGACATCGTGCAGATGGCCCCGATCACATCAGACAGCGCCGCCCTTTGCTCTCCAATAGAATATCGTCGTAGTGCGGTATGCGCGCATGCTACGACTCCGGCGACACGGTCCGCAGGAGGATTCTGACAGAAGGACACATGTCCGGTCATATTATAGATATATAGTCACGAGCGAACGGGTTGACACCCTTTAAACTGTTCCAGAAAATGAGTGCAATTTACACTTGTTTTGTTCTATACCTGTTACTTATCAAAAGGTGTGTGCAGTGCGGTGGCTAGGCGCAGACAGGCGCACGTGGAGGGAGGGACCGCCGGAATAGGCAGCTGCTGGATCAGACTATATTGCAACATGGGCAGCTGCTGTCACCGTCGCGATCCCACCAGCCTCCGAAGCCCACTGGTCTACATCCAGACACCACCGCACACATCTCTATAAGCAGACCTAAGCGCTATTTATGTCCCAGTAATGGCCAACCACTATAAATTATGGAGATATTTTAAAATGCCACCAGAGTGATCTTCTGACAAACTGAACATCCCTGTTGTCAAAATGTCCCGCCACTGCTGTGTATTTTGGAGAAACTAGGTGACACGTTTGTGTTTCCTGCAGCTCATTTGCATATATGGATGAGCAAGCGCTGTGATTGGCTGCTGTAGAATCCTAGTATGTTTCAGTTGGAAGAGAGGTCAAAGGCCATCGTGTCTGTCCGCCTGCTGCTCAATGCAGCAATGGCAGGATTCACTAAACCCTCTCAGACAGATGTCTGTCCAGCCTCTGGGTGAACAGTCCCACCGAAGGAGAACTCGTCACCTCCTCTGGTGGCCGCCTGTTCCACTCATTGCTCACCCTCACTGTCAAAAAGTTTTTTTCTAATGTGTATCTTTTCCCTTTCATCCCATTGCTTCTCGTGCTTCCATGTGCAAATGAGAATAAGGATGATCCCTCTACATTGGGGCAACCCTTCAGATATTGGTGTCCTCCATCTTATAGAAGGGAACGCCTTTCCGACAGAACAGGCTGACTGAACGTGACGGCCGTCGCCATGATCCCTATGGCCGGCGCATACACACTGCTATGTTGCTGATGTTGTAGCACATTACTTCAATGAAATATTAATGGTGCAGACACGTGCCGGATTATCAGACGTTGTCAGTATTAATCGTGGTGACAGGTGCCGGATTATCAGATGTTGTAAGTATTAATCGTGCTGACACGTGCCGGATTATCAGATGTTGTAAGTATTAATCGTGCTGACACGTGCCGGATTATCAGATATCATGAGTATTAATGGACCTGAAACATGCCAGATTATCAGATGTTATCGGTATTAATGGTGCTTACAGATGCTGGATTATCAGATGTTATCAGTATTAATGGTGTTGACAGGTGCCGGATTATCAGACTTCATCAGTATTAATGGTGCTGACACGTGCCGGATTATCAGATGTTGTCAGTATTAATCGTGCTGACAGGTGCCGGATTATCAGATGTTGTCAGTATTAATCGTGCCGGATTATCAGATGTTGTCAGTATTAATCGTGCTGACACGTGCCGGATTATCAGATGTTGTCAGTATTAATCGTGCTGACAGGTGCCGGATTATCAGATATCATGAGTATTAATGGACCTGACAAATGCCGGATTATCAGATGTTGTCAGTATTAATCGTGGTGACAGGTGCCGGATTATCAGATGTTGTCAGTATTAATCGTGCCTACACGTGCCGGATTATCAGATGTTGTCAGTATTAATCGTGCTGACACGTGCCGGATTATCAGATATCATGAGTATTAATGGACCTGACAAATGCCAGATTATCAGATGTTAACGGTATTAATGGTGCTTACAGATGCTGGATTATCAGATGTTATCAGTATTAATGGTGTTGACAGGTGCCGGATTATCAGACTTCATCAGTATTAATGGTGCTGACACGTGCCGGATTATCAGATGTTGTCAGTATTTATCGTGCCGGATTATCAGATGTTGTCAGTACTAATCGTGCTGACACGTGCCGGAATATCAGATGTTGTCAGTACTAATCGTGCTGACACGTGCCGGATTATCAGATGTTGTCAATATTAATCGTGCTGACACGTGCCGGAATAACAGATATCATGAGTATTAATGAGCCTGACAAATGCCAGATTATCAGATGTTATCGGTATTAATGGTGCTTACAGATGCTGGATTATCAGATGTTATCAGTATTAATGGTGTTGACAGGTGCCGGATTATCAGACTTCATCAGTATTAATGGTGCTGACACGTGCCGGATTATCAGATGTCAGTATTAATCGTGCTGACACGTGCCGGATTATCAGATATCATGAGTATTAATGGACCTGACAAATGCCGGATTATCAGATGTTATCGGTATTAATGGTGCTTACAGATGCTGGATTATCAGATGTTATCAGTATTAATGGTGTTGACAGGTGCCGGATTATCAGACTTCATCAGTATTAACCCCTTAACCCCCAAGGGTGGTTGGCACGTTAATGACCGGGCCAATTTTGACAATTCTTACCACTGTCCCTTTAAGAGGTCATAACTCTGGAACGCTTCCATGGATCCCGCCGGTGATTCTGACATTGCTTTTTTCTCACGACATAGTGTACTTCGTAGGGATATACTATTGAAGAGAAATAGCGCAATAGTGCATTATCCAGTGTAGGTATATCAATTTAAAAATAATACACTCACCAGATGGAGCTTGTAATAAGCATGGAGGATTCGCTGCTGCAGAAACCACAGATCCACGAGGGACCAACGTAGAAGATGCAGGAGAGGAGAAAAAGTGGTCAGACAATCCGCGCTGCAAATCACTTTGAACCCCCAAAGGGCTTCACAGAAGTTTATAACGTGCAGCCATCCAATTAAAGACATCATATTTTTTCCACAAAAATGATCTTTTCACCCCCAATTTTTATTTTCCCAAGAGTAACAGGACCC
This sequence comes from Dendrobates tinctorius, assembly GCF_039654945.1. Taxonomy (NCBI): domain Eukaryota; kingdom Metazoa; phylum Chordata; class Amphibia; order Anura; family Dendrobatidae; genus Dendrobates; species Dendrobates tinctorius. Next base: position 13,743,717 of record NW_027361917.1, read on the forward strand.
CAAAAGTTATTGTGCAATTCATCCTGAGTACGCTGATACCCCATATATGGGGGTAAACCACTATTTGGGCACATGGCAGAGCTCGGAAGGGAAGCAGCGCCATTTAACTTTTTTGGCTGGAATTGAGATCGGACGCCATGTCGCGTTTGGAAAGCCCCTGAAGTGCCAAAACAGTGGAAACCCCCCAATTCTAACTCCCACCCTAACCCTAGCCCTGACCCTAGCTCTGACCCTAGCCCTAATGGGAAAATGGAAATAAATACATTTTTTTTTTATTTTATTATTTTTGCCTAACTAAGGGGGTGATAAAGGGGGGGTTTGATTTACTATTTATGGCGGGTTTTAATTTTTGGCAGCTGTCATACGCTAAAAGACCCTTTTTATTGTAAAAATAGTTTATGCATCACCACATTTTGAGAGCTATAATTTTTCCTTATTTTGACCCACCGAGTCATGTGAGGTCATATTTTTTGCGGGACGAGTTGACGTTTTTATTGGTACCATTTTCGGGCACGTGACATTTTTTTGGTCGCTTTTTACTCCGATTTTTGGGACGCAGTATGAACAAAAACCAGCTTTTCAGGAATTTCTTTTGGGGGGGGGTGCGTTTACACCGTTCCGCGTGCGGTAAAATTGATAAGGCGCTTTTATTCTTCGGGTCAGTATGATTACAGCGATACCTCTTTTATGTCTTTTTTTATGTTTTGGCGGTTTTATGCTAAGAAAATTTTTTTTTATAAAAAATAATTATTTTTGCATCGCTTTATTCTGCGAGCTATAACTTTTTTATTTTTTCTCTGATGATGCTGTGTGGTGGCTCGTTTGTTGCGGGACAAGATGTCGTTTTCAGCGGTACCATGGATATTTATATGCGTCTTTTTGATCGCGCGTTATTGCACTTTTTGTTCGTCGGTATGATAATAAATCATTAATTTTTGCGTCGTTTTTTATTTTTTAAGGGGAACGCTAAAGGGGTTAACTAATGGGACAGTTTTATAGGGTGGGTCATTACGGACGCGGCGATAACAAATAGGTGTACTTTTATTGTTTTTCTGTTTCTTTATTTTCAAAAAATGAATTTATTAGGGAATAATTTTTTTTCTTATTTATTTAACGATTTTATTAAAATTATTTTTACACTTTTTGTTTTTTACTTTATTATAATGTCCCATGGGGGACATCACTGTCCTGTGACAGATCGCTGATCTGTCACATCACAGATCGCTGTGACAGATCAGCGATCTGTCACAGGCACTGCTGCAGGCTTCCTCATGCCTGCGCTCTGCGGGCAGTGAGGAAGCCAGCTCCCTGCAGGCCCCCGAAGGTCCCCGTCGCCATATTGGATCCGGGGACCTGCAGGAAAGGCGACCCCCGCAGCGGCGCTGCACATCGCGCTGCTGTGGGGGTCGCAGGGAAGCACGGAGGGAGCCCCCTCCCTGCCGATGCTTCCTTTAACCCCCGGTACACCGCGATCATGTTTGATCGCGGTGTGCCAGGGGTTAACGTGTCGGGGGCGGTCACACATTGTGCCGGGTGTCAGCTGTGATAATCAGCTGACACCCGGCCGCGATCAGTTGCGCTCCCCCCGTGAGTGCAGCTGATCGCATTAGACGTACTATTCCGTCCTTGGGACTTAGGTCCCAGGTCACATGGACGGAATAGTACGTCTAATGTAGGAAAGGGGTTGATGGACCTGACAGATACCGGATTATCAGATATTATCAGTATTAACATTAGTTTTTTTCATGTTTCACATAGAAGCTTATAGGGAAAAAAACACCAAAATTCGCACAGTTCAGCAGCGTCTTCAGCCTCCCAGCGATCGCAGATCGCATGAAATCACATCCACTTTTCTTGCACATATAGGCCGTAGCGTAAATGCTGTGTCTTCCGCTGATTTTTTGGGGGGGGCAGAAATTCTGCTACGTTTAACTGTGTGAATAAATGCTGGGCAGGGTGCAATAGTTGACTGCTTTGTCTCCCATCCTTATAGGACCCCTAGCATGGTCCGCTGAGCTTTGAATGATCTTTTAATAGGCTTGGATTCTGATAAATAGTTGTTGCAATAATCGCTGGAACCAAGTCCTAGAGGCAGGGCTACAACCCACCTCCCCATAAAATATAATGTACCCCCCATAAGAATATAATACAACCCACCTCCCCATAGAATATAATGTACCCCCCATAGAATATAGTACAGCCCACCTCCCCATAGAATATAATGTACCCCCCCATAGAATATAATACAACCCACCTCCCCATAGAATATAATGTACCCCCCATAGAATATAGTACAGCCCACCTCCCCATAGAATATAATGTACCCCCCCATAGAATATAATACAACCCACCTCCCCATAGAATATAATGTACCCCCCATAGAATATAGTACAGCCCACCTCCCCATAGAATATAATGTACCCCCCCATAGAATATAATACAACCCACCTCCCCATAGAATATAATGTACCCCCCATAGAATATAATACAACCCACCTCCCCATAGAATATAATGTACCCCCCATAGAATATAGTACAGCCCACCTCCCCATAGAATATAATGTACCCCCCATAGAATATAGTACAGCCCACCTCCCCATAGAATATAATGTACCCCCCATAGAATATAGTACAGCCCACCTCCCCATAGAATATAATGTAGCACCCCACAGAATATAATGTATCTCCCCCCCGGTGTGTATATGTACACGCCGGTCTCCTCATCACCACCGGTGAAGCCGCTGCTGGCACAGAGCTGACATCGTGCAGATGGCCCCGATCACATCAGACAGCGCCGCCCTTTGCTCTCCAATAGAATAGCGTCGTAGTGCGGATGCGCGCATGCTACGACTCCGGCGACACGGTCCGCAGGAGGATTCTGACAGAAGGACACATGTCCGGTCATATTATAGATATATAGTCACGAGCGAACGGGTTGACACCCTTTAAACTGTTCCAGAAAATGAGTGCAATTTACACTTGTTTTGTTCTATACCTGTTACTTATCAAAAAGTGTGTGCAGTGCAGTGGCTGAGCGCAGGCAGGCGCACGTGGAGGGAGGGACCGCCGGAATAGGCAGCTGCTGGATCAGACTATATTGCAACATGGGCAGCTGCTGTCACCGTCGTGATCCCACCAGCCTCCGAAGCCCACTGGTCTACATCCAGACACCACCGCACACATCTCTATAAGCAGACCTCAGCGCTACTTATGTCCCAGTAATGGCCAACCACTATAAATTATGGAGATTTTTTAAAATGCCACCAGAGTGATCTGCTGACAAACTGAATATCCCTGTTGTCAAAATGTCCCGCCCCTGCTGTGTATTTTGGAGAAACTAGGTGACACGTTTGTGTTTCCTGCAGCTCATTTGCATATATGGATGAGCAAGCGCTGTGATTGGCTGCTGTAGAATCCTAGTATGTTTCAGTTGGAAGAGAGGTCAAAGGCCATCGTGTCTGTCCGCCTGCTGCTCAATGCAGCAATGGCAGGATTCACTAAACCCTCTCAGACAGATGTCTGTCCAGCCTCTGGGTGAACAGTCCCACCGAAGGAGAACTCGTCACCTCCTCTGGTGGCCGCCTGTTCCACTCATTGCTCACCCTCACTGTCAAAAAGTTTTTTTCTAATGTGTATCTTTTCCCTTTCATCCCATTGCTTCTCGTGCTTCCATGTGCAAATGAGAATAAGGATGATCCCTCTACATTGGGGCAACCCTTCAGATATTGGTGTCCTCCATCTTATAGAAGGGAACGCCTTTCCGACAGAACAGGCTGACTGAACGTGACGGCCGTCGCCATGATCCCTATGGCCGGCGCATACACACTGCTATGTTGCTGATGTTGTAGCACATTACTTCAATGAAATATTAATGGTGCTGACACGTGCCGGATTATCAGACGTTGTCAGTATTAATCGTGGTGACAGGTGCCGGATTATCAGACGTTGTAAGTATTAATCGTGCTGACACCTGCCGGATTATCAGATGTTGTCAGTATTAATCGTGCTGACACGTCCCGGATTATCAGATATCAAGAGTATTAATGGACCTGAAACATGTGCCAGATTATCAGATGTTATCGGTATTAATGGTGCTTACAGATGCTGGATTATCAGATGTTATCAGTATTAATGGTGTTGACAGGTGCCGGATTATCAGACTTCATCAGTATTAATGGTGCTGACACGTGCCGGATTATCAGATGTTGTCAGTATTAATCGTGCTGACAGGTGCCGGATTATCAGATGTTGTCAGTATTAATCGTGCCGGATTATCAGATGTTGTCAGTATTAATCGTGCTGACACGTGCCGGATTATCAGATGTTGTCAGTATTAATCGTGCTGACAGGTGCCGGATTATCAGATATCATGAGTATTAATGGACCTGACAAATGTCAGATTATCAGATGTTGTCAGTATTAATCGTGGTGACAGGTGCCGGATTATCAGATGTTGTCAGTATTAATCGTGCCTACACGTGCCGGATTATCAGATGTTGTCAGTATTAAATGTGCCGACACGTGCCGGATTATCAGATGTTGTCAGTATTAATCGTGCCTACACGTGCCGGATTATCAGATGTTATCAGTATTAATGGTGTTGACAGGTGCCGGATTATCAGACTTCATCAGTATTAATGGTGCTGACACGTGCCGGATTATCAGATGTTGTCAGTATTAATCGTGCTGACACGTGCCGGATTATCAGATGTTGTCAGTATTAATCGTGCTGACAGGTGCCGGATTATCAGATATCATGAGTATTAATGGACCTGACAAATGCTGGATTATCAGATGTTATCGGTATTAATGGTGCTTACAGATGCTGGATTATCAGATGTTATAAGTATTAATGGTGTTGACAGGTGCCGGATTATCAGACTTCATCAGTATTAACCCCTTAACCCCCAAGGGTGGTTGGCACGTTAATGACCGGGCCAATTTTGACAATTCTTACCCCTGTCCCTTTAAGAGGTCATAACTCTGGAACGCTTCCATGGATCCCGCCGGTGATTCTGACATTGCTTTTTTCTCACGACATAGTGTACTTCGTAGGGATATACTATTGAAGAGAAATAGCGCAATAGTGCATTATCCAGTGTAGGTATATCAATTTAAAAATAATACACTCACCAGATGGAGCTTGTAATAAGCATGGAGGATTCGCTGCTGCAGAAACCACAGATCCACGAGGGACCAACGTAGAAGATGCAGGAGAGGAGAAAAAGTGGTCAGACAATCCGCGCTGCAAATCACTTTGAACCCCCAAAGGGCTTCACAGAAGTTTATAACGTGCAGCCATCCAATTAAAGACATCATATTTTTTCCACAAAAATGATCTTTTCACCCCCAATTTTTATTTTCCCAAGAGTAACAGGACCCCAAAAGTTATTGTGCAATTCATCCTGAGTACGCTGATACCCCATACATGGGGGTAAACCACTATTTGGGCACATGGCAGAGCTCGGAAGGGAAGCAGCGCCATTTAACTTTTTTGGCTGGAATTGAGAGCGGACGCCATGTCGCGTTTGGAAAGCCCCTGAAGTGCCAAAACAGTGGAAACCCCCCAATTCTAACTCCCACCCTAACCCTAGCCCTGACCCTAGCTCTGACCCTAGCCCTAATGGGAAAATGGAAATAAATACATTTTTTTTTTATTTTATTATTTTTGCCTAACTAAGGGGGTGATAAAGGGGGGGTTTGATTTACTATTTATGGCGGGTTTTAATTTTTGGCAGCTGTCATACGCTAAAAGACGCTTTTTATTGTAAAAATAGTTTATGCATCACCACATTTTGAGAGCTATAATTTTTCCTTATTTTGACCCACCGAGTCATGTGAGGTCATATTTTTTGCGGGTCGAGTTGACGTTTTTATTGGTACCATTTTCGGGCACGTGACATTTTTTGGTCGCTTTTTACTCCGATTTTTGGGACGCAGTATGAACAAAAACCAGCTTTTCAGGAATTTCTTTTGGGGGGGGGGGTGCGTTTACACCGTTCCGCGTGCGGTAAAATTGATAAGGCGCTTTTATTCTTCGGGTCAGTATGATTACAGCGATACCTCTTTTATGTCTTTTTTTACGTTTTGGCGGTTTTATGCTATGAAAATTTTTTTTTATAAAAAATAATTATTTTTGCATCGCTTTATTCTGCGAGCTATAACTTTTTTATTTTTTCTCTGATGATGCTGTGTGGTCGCTCGTTTGTTGCGGGACAAGATGTCGTTTTCAGCGGTACCATGGATATTTATATGCGTCTTTTTGATCGCGCGTTATTGCACTTTTTGTTCGTCGGTATGATAATAAATCATTAATTTTTGCGTCGTTTTTTATTTTTTAAGGGGAACGCTAAAGGGGTTAACTAATGGGACAGTTTTATAGGGTGGGTCATTACGGACGCGGCGATAACAAATAGGTGTACTTTTATTGTTTTTCTGTTTCTTTATTTTCAAAAAATGAATTTATTAGGGAATAATTTTTTTTCTTATTTATGTAACGATTTTATTAAAATTATTTTTACACTTTTTGTTTTTTACTTTATTATAATGTCCCATGGGGGACATCACTGTCCTGTGACAGATCGCTGATCTGTCACATCACAGATCGCTGTGACAGATCAGCGATCTGTCACAGGCACTGCTGCAGGCTTCCTCATGCCTGCGCTCTGCGGGCAGTGAGGAAGCCAGCTCCCTGCAGGCCCCCGAAGGTCCCCGTCGCCATATTGGATCCGGGAACCTGCAGGAAAGGCGACCCCCGCAGCGGCGCTGCACATCGCGCTGCTGTGGGGGTCGCAGGGAAGCACGGAGGGAGCCCCCTCCCTGCCGATGCTTCCTTTAACCCCCGGTACACCGCGATCATGTTTGATCGCGGTGTCCCAGGGGTTAACGTGTCGGGGGCGGTCACACATTGTGCCGGGTGTCAGCTGTGATAATCAGCTGACACCCGGCCGCGATCAGCTGCGCTCCCCCCGTGAGCGCAGCTGATCGCATTAGACGTACTATTCCGTCCTTGGGACTTAGGTCCCAGGTCACATGGACGGAATAGTACGTCTAATGTAGGAAAGGGGTTGATGGACCTGACAGATACCGGATTATCAGATATTATCAGTATTAACATTAGTTTTTTTCATGTTTCACATAGAAGCTTATAGGGAAAAAAACACCAAAATTCGCACAGTTCAGCAGCGTCTTCAGCCTCCCAGCGATCGCAGATCGCATGAAATCACATCCACTTTTCTTGCACATATAGGCCGTAGCGTAAATGCTGTGTCTTCCGCTGATTTTTTTGGGGGGGCAGAAATTCTGCTACGTTTAACTGTGTGAATAAATGCTGGGCAGGGTGCAATAGTTGACTGCTTTGTCTCCCATCCTTATAGGACCCCTAGCATGGTCCGCTGAGCTTTGAATGATCTTTTAATAGGCTTGGATTCTGATAAATAGTTGTTGCAATAATCGCTGGAACCAAGTCCTAGTGGCAGGGCTACAACCCACCTCCCCATAAAATATAATGTACCCCCCATAAGAATATAATACAACCCACCTCCCCATAGAATATAATGTACCCCCCATAGAATATAGTACAGCCCACCTCCCCATAGAATATAATGTACCCCCCCATAGAATATAATACAACCCACCTCCCCATAGAATATAATGTACCCCCCATAGAATATAGTACAGCCCACCTCCCCATAGAATATAATGTACCCCCCCATAGAATATAATACAACCCACCTCCCCATAGAATATAATGTACCCCCCATAGAATATAATACAACCCACCTCCCCATAGAATATAATGTACCCCCCATAGAATATAGTACAGCCCACCTCCCCATAGAATATAATGTACCCCCCATAGAATATAGTACAGCCCACCTCCCCATAGAATATAATGTAGCACCCCATAGAAAATAATGTACCCCCCATAGAATATAGTACAGCCCACCTCCCCATAGAATATAATGTAGCACCCCATAGAATATAGTACAGCCCACCTCCCCATAGAATATAATGTAGCACCCCATAGAATATAGTACAGCCCACCTCCCCATAGAATATAATGTAGCACCCCATAGAATATAGTACAGCCCACCTCCCCATAGAATATAATGTACCCCCCATAGAATATAGTACAGCCCACCTCCCCATAGAATATAATGTAGCACCCCACAGAATATAATGTATCTCCCCCCCGGTGTGTATATGTACACGCCGGTCTCCTCATCACCACCGGTGAAGCCGCTGCTGGCACAGAGCTGACATCGTGCAGATGGCCCCGATCACATCAGACAGCGCCGCCCTTTGCTCTCCAATAGAATAGCGTCGTAGTGCGGTATGCGCGCATGCTACGACTCCGGCGACACGGTCCGCAGGAGGATTCTGACAGAAGGACACATGTCCGGTCATATTATAGATATATAGTCACGAGCGAACGGGTTGACACCCTTTAAACTGTTCCAGAAAATGAGTGCAATTTACACTTGTTTTGTTCTATACCTGTTACTTATCAAAAAGTGTGTGCAGTGCGGTGGCTGGGCGCAAGCAGGCGCACGTGGAGGGAGGGACCGCCGGAATGGGCAGCTGCTGGATCAGACTATATTGCAACATGGGCAGCTGCTGTCACCGTCGCGATCCCACCAGCCTCCGAAGCCCACTGGTCTACATCCAGACACCACCGCACACATCTCTATAAGCAGACCTAAGCGCTATTTATGTCCCAGTAATGGCCAACCACTATAAATTATGGAGATTTTTTAAAATGCCACCAGAGTGATCTTCTGACAAACTGAACATCCCTGTTGTCAAAATGTCCCGCCCCTGCTGTGTATTCTGGAGAAACTAGGTGACACGTTTGTGTTTCCTGCAGCTCATTTGCATATATGGATGAGCAAGCGCTGTGATTGGCTGCTGTAGAATCCTAGTATGTTTCAGTTGGAAGAGAGGTCAAAGGCCATCGTGTCTGTCCGCCTGCTGCTCAATGCAGCAATGGCAGGATTCACTAAACCCTCTCAGACAGATGTCTGTCCAGCCTCTGGGTGAACAGTCCCACCGAAGGAGAACTCGTCACCTCCTCTGGTGGCCGCCTGTTCCACTCATTGCTCACCCTCACTGTCAAAAAGTTTTTTTCTAATGTGTATCTTTTCCCTTTCATCCCATTGCTTCTCGTGCTTCCATGTGCAAATGAGAATAAGGATGATCCCTCTACATTGGGGCAACCCTTCAGATATTGGTGTCCTCCATCTTATAGAAGGGAACGCCTTTCCGACAGAACAGGCTGACTGAACGTGACGGCCGTCGCCATGATCCCTATGGCCGGCGCATACACACTGCTATGTTGCTGATGTTGTAGCACATTACTTCAATGAAATATTAATGGTGCTGACACGTGCCGGATTATCAGACGTTGTCAGTATTAATCGTGGTGACAGGTGCCGGATTATCAGATGTTGTAAGTATTAATCGTGCTGACACGTGCCGGATTATCAGATGTTGTCAGTATTAATCGTGCTGACACGTGCCGGATTATCAGATATCATGAGTATTAATGGACCTGAAACATGTGCCAGATTATCAGATGTTATCGGTATTAATGGTGCTTACAGATGCTGGATTATCAGATGTTATCAGTATTAATGGTGTTGACAGGTGCCGGATTATCAGACTTCATCAGTATTAATGGTGCTGACACGTGCTGGATTATCAGATGTTGTCAGTATTAATCGTGCTGACAGGTGCCGGATTATCAGATGTTGTCAGTATTAATCGTGCCGGATTATCAGATGTTGTCAGTATTAATCGTGCTGACACGTGCCGGATTATCAGATGTTGTCAGTATTAATCGTGCTGACAGGTGCCGGATTATCAGATATCATGAGTATTAATGGACCTGACAAATGCCGGATTATCAGATGTTGTCAGTATTAATCGTGGTGACAGGTGCCGGATTATCAGATGTTGTCAGTATTAATCGTGCCTACACGTGCCGGATTATCAGATGTTGTCAGTATTAATCGTGCTGACACGTGCCGGATTATCAGATATCATGAGTATTAATGGACCTGACAAATGCCAGATTATCAGATGTTATCGGTATTAATGGTGCTTACAGATGCTGGATTATCAGATGTTATCAGTATTAATGGTGTTGACAGGTGCCGGATTATCAGACTTCATCAGTATTAATGGTGCTGACACGTGCCGGATTATCAGATGTTGTCAGTATTAATCGTGCTGACAGGTGCGGGATTATCAGATGTTGTCAGTATTAATCGTGCCGGATTATCAGATGTTGTCAGTACTAATCGTGCTGACACGTGCCGGATTATCAGATGTTGTCAGTACTAATCGTGCTGACACGTGCCGGATTATCAGATGTTGTCAGTATTAATCGTGCTGACACGTGCCGGAATAACAGATATCATGAGTATTAATGAGCCTGACAAATGCCAGATTATCAGATGTTATCGGTATTAATGGTGCTTACAGATGCTGGATTATCAGATGTTATCAGTATTAATGGTGTTGACAGGTGCCGGATTATCAGACTTCATCAGTATTAATGGTGCTGACACGTGCCGGATTATCAGATGTTGTCAGTATTAATCGTGCTGACACGTGCCGGATTATCAGATGTTGTCAGTATTAATCGTGCTGACAGGTGCCGGATTATCAGATATCATGAGTATTAATGGACCTGACAAATGCCGGATTATCAGATGTTATCGGTATTAATGGTGCTTACTGATGCTGGATTATCAGATGTTATCAGTATTAATGGTGTTGACAGGTGCCGGATTATCAGACTTCATCAGTATTAACCCCTTAACCCCCAAGGGTGGTTGGCACGTTAATGACCGGGCCAATTTTGACAATTCTTACCACTGTCCCTTTAAGAGGTCATAACTCTGGAACGCTTCCATGGATCCCGCCGGTGATTCTGACATTGCTTTTTTCTCACGACATAGTGTACTTCGTAGGGATATACTATTGAAGAGAAATAGCGCAATAGTGCATTATCCAGTGTAGGTATATCAATTTAAAAATAATACACTCACCAGATGGAGCTTGTAATAAGCATGGAGGATTCGCTGCTGCAGAAACCACAGATCCACGAGGGACCAACGTAGAAGATGCAGGAGAGGAGAAAAAGTGGTCAGACAATCCGCGCTGCAAATCACTTTGAACCCCCAAAGGGCTTCACAGAAGTTTATAACGTGCAGCCATCCAATTAAAGACATCATATTTTTTCCACAAAAATGATCTTTTCACCCCCAATTTTTATTTTCCCAAGAGTAACAGGACCCCAAAAGTTATTGTGCAATTCATCCTGAGTACGCTGATACCCCATATATGGGGGTAAACCACTATTTGGGCACATGGCAGAGCTCGGAAGGGAAGCAGCGCCATTTAGCTTTTTTGGCTGGAATTGAGATCGGACGTCATGTCGCGTTTGGAAAGCCCCTGAAGTGCCAAAACAGTGGAAACCCCCCAATTCTAACTCCCACCCTAACCCTAGCCCTGACCCTAGCTCTGACCCTAGCCCTAATGGGAAAATGGAAATAAATACATTTTTTTTTTATTTTATTATTTTTGCCTAAGTAAGGGGGTGATAAAGGGGGGGTTTGATTTACTATTTAAGGCGGGTTTTAATTTTTGGCAGCTGTCATACGCTAAAAGACGCTTTTTATTGTAAAAATAGTTTATGCATCACCACATTTTGAGAGCTATAATTTTTCCTTATTTTGACCCACCGAGTCATGTGAGGTCATATTTTTTGCGGGACGAGTTGACGTTTTTATTGGTACCATTTTCGGGCACGTGACATTTTTTGGTCGCTTTTTACTCCGATTTTTGGGACGCAGTATGAACAAAAACCAGCTTTTCAGGAATTTCTTTTGGGGGGGGTGCGTTTACACCGTTCCGCGTGCGGTAAAATTGATAAGGCGCTTTTATTCTTCGGGTCATTATGATTACAGCGATACCTCTTTTATGTCTTTTTTTATGTTTTGGCGGTTTTATGCTATGAAATTTTTTTTTTATAAAAAATAATTATTTTTGCATCGCTTTATTCTGCGAGCTATAACTTTTTTATTTTTTCTCTGATGATGCTGTGTGGTGGCTCGTTTGTTGCGGGACAAGATGTCGTTTTCAGCGGTACCATGGATATTTATATGCGTCTTTTTTATCGCGCGTTATTGCACTTTTTGTTCGTCGGTATGATAATAAATCATTAATTTTTGCGTCGTTTTTTATTTTTTAAGGGGAACGCTAAAGGGGTTAACTAATGGGACAGTTTTATAGGGTGGGTCATTACGGACGCGGCGATAACAAATAGGTGTACTTTTATTGTTTTTCTGTTTCTTTATTTTCAAAAAATGAATTTATTAGGGAATAATTTTTTTTCTTATTTATTTAACGATTTTATTAAAATTATTTTTACACTTTTTGTTTTTTACTTTATTATAATGTCCCATGGGGGACATCACTGTCCTGTGACAGATCGCTGATCTGTCACATCACAGATCGCTGTGACAGATCAGCGATCTGTCACAGGCACTGCTGCAGGCTTCCTCATGCCTGCGCTCTGCGGGCAGTGAGGAAGCCAGCTCCCTGCAGGCCCCCGAAGGTCCCCGTCGCCATATTGGATCCGGGAACCTGCAGGAAAGGCGACCCCCGCAGCGGCGCTGCACATCGCGCTGCTGTGGGGGTCGCAGGGAAGCACGGAGGGAGCCCCCTCCCTGCCGATGCTTCCTTTAACCCCCGGTACACCGCGATCATGTTTGATCGCGGTGTCCCAGGGGTTAACGTGTCGGGGGCGGTCACACATTGTGCCGGGTGTCAGCTGTGATAATCAGCTGACACCCGGCCGCGATCAGCTGCGCTCCCCCCGTGAGCGCAGCTGATCGCATTAGACGTACTATTCCGTCCTTGGGACTTAGGTCCCAGGTCACATGGACGGAATAGTACGTCTAATGTAGGAAAGGGGTTGATGGACCTGACAGATACCGGATTATCAGATATTATCAGTATTAACATTAGTTTTTTTCATGTTTCACATAGAAGCTTATAGGGAAAAAAACACCAAAATTCGCACAGTTCAGCAGCGTCTTCAGCCTCCCAGCGATCGCAGATCGCATGAAATCACATCCACTTTTCTTGCACATATAGGCCGTAGCGTAAATGCTGTGTCTTCCGCTGATTTTTTGGGGGGGGCAGAAATTCTGCTACGTTTAACTGTGTGAATAAATGCTGGGCAGGGTGCAATAGTTGACTGCTTTGTCTCCCATCCTTATAGGACCCCTAGCATGGTCCGCTGAGCTTTGAATGATCTTTTAATAGGCTTGGATTCTGATAAATAGTTGTTGCAATAATCGCTGGAACCAAGTCCTAGTGGCAGGGCTACAACCCACCTCCCCATAAAATATAATGTACCCCCCATAAGAATATAATACAACCCACCTCCCCATAGAATATAATGTACCCCCCATAGAATATAGTACAGCCCACCTCCCCATAGAATATAATGTACCCCCCCATAGAATATAATACAACCCACCTCCCCATAGAATATAATGTACCCCCCATAGAATATAGTACAGCCCACCTCCCCATAGAATATAATGTACCCCCCCATAGAATATAATACAACCCACCTCCCCATAGAATATAATGTACCCCCCATAGAATATAATACAACCCACCTCCCCATAGAATATAATGTACCCCCCATAGAATATAGTACAGCCCACCTCCCCATAGAATATAATGTACCCCCCATAGAATATAGTACAGCCCACCTCCCCATAGAATATAATGTAGCACCCCATAGAAAATAATGTACCCCCCATAGAATATAGTACAGCCCACCTCCCCATAGAATATAATGTAGCACCCCATAGAATATAGTACAGCCCACCTCCCCATAGAATATAATGTAGCACCCCATAGAATATAGTACAGCCCACCTCCCCATAGAATATAATGTACCCCCCATAGAATATAGTACAGCCCACCTCCCCATAGAATATAATGTAGCACCCCACAGAATATAATGTATCTCCCCCCCGGTGTGTATATGTACACGCCGGTCTCCTCATCACCACCGGTGAAGCCGCTGCTGGCACAGAGCTGACATCGTGCAGATGGCCCCGATCACATCAGACAGCGCCGCCCTTTGCTCTCCAATAGAATAGCGTCGTAGTGCGGTATGCGCGCATGCTACGACTCCGGCGACACGGTCCGCAGGAGGATTCTGACAGAAGGACACATGTCCGGTCATATTATAGATATATAGTCACGAGCGAACGGGTTGACACCCTTTAAACTGTTCCAGAAAATGAGTGCAATTTACACTTGTTTTGTTCTATACCTGTTACTTATCAAAAAGTGTGTGCAGTGCGGTGGCTGGGCGCAAGCAGGCGCACGTGGAGGGAGGGACCGCCGGAATGGGCAGCTGCTGGATCAGACTATATTGCAACATGGCCAGCTGCTGTCACCGTCGCGATCCCACCAGCCTCCGAAGCCCACTGGTCTACATCCAGACACCACCGCACACATCTCTATAAGCAGACCTCAGCGCTATTTATGTCCCAGTAATGGCCAACCACTATAAATTATGGAGATTTTTTAAAATGCCACCAGTGTGATCTTCTGACAAACTGAACATCCCTGTTGTCAAAATGTACCGCCCCTGCTGTGTATTCTGGAGAAACTAGGTGACACGTTTGTGTTTCCTGCAGCTCATTTGCATATATGGATGAGCAAGCGCTGTGATTGGCTGCTGTAGAATCCTAGTATGTTTCAGTTGGAAGAGAGGTCAAAGGCCATCGTGTCTGTCCGCCTGCTGCTCAATGCAGCAATGGCAGGATTCCCTAAACCCTCTCAGACAGATGTCTGTCCAGCCTCTGGGTGAACAGTCCCACCGAAGGAGAACTCGTCACCTCCTCTGGTGGCCGCCTGTTCCACTCATTGCTCACCCTCACTGTCAAAAAGTTTTTTTTCTAATGTGTATATTTTCCCTTTCATCCCATTGCTTCTCGTGCTTCCATGTGCAAATGAGAATAAGGATGATCCCTCTACATTGGGGCAACCCTTCAGATATTGGTGTCCTCCATCTTATAGAAGGGAACGCCTTTCCGACAGAACAGGCTGACTGAACGTGACGGCCGTCGCCATGATCCCTATGGCCGGCGCATACACACTGCTATGTTGCTGATGTTGTAGCACATTACTTCAATGAAATATTAATGGTGCTGACACGTGCCGGATTATCAGACGTTGTCAGTATTAATCGTGGTGACAGGTGCCGGATTATCAGATGTTGTAAGTATTAATCGTGCTGACACGTGCCGGATTATCAGATGTTGTCAGTATTAATCGTGCTGACACGTGCCGGATTATCAGATATCATGAGTATTAATGGACCTGAAACATGTGCCAGATTATCAGATGTTATCGGTATTAATGGTGCTTACAGATGCTGGATTATCAGATGTTATCAGTATTAATGGTGTTGACAGGTGCCGGATTATCAGACTTCATCAGTATTAATGGTGCTGACACGTGCTGGATTATCAGATGTTGTCAGTATTAATCGTGCTGACAGGTGCCGGATTATCAGATGTTGTCAGTATTAATCGTGCCGGATTATCAGATGTTGTCAGTATTAATCGTGCTGACACGTGCCGGATTATCAGATGTTGTCAGTATTAATCGTGCTGACAGGTGCCGGATTATCAGATATCATGAGTATTAATGGACCTGACAAATGCCGGATTATCAGATGTTGTCAGTATTAATCGTGGTGACAGGTGCCGGATTATCAGATGTTGTCAGTATTAATCGTGCCTACACGTGCCGGATTCTCAGATGTTGTCAGTATTAATCGTGCTGACACGTGCCGGATTATCAGATATCATGAGTATTAATGGACCTGACAAATGCCAGATTATCAGATGTTATCGGTATTAATGGTGCTTACAGATGCTGGATTATCAGATGTTATCAGTATTAATGGTGTTGACAGGTGCCGGATTATCAGACTTCATCAGTATTAATGGTGCTGACACGTGCCGGATTATCAGATGTTGTCAGTATTAATCGTGCTGACACGTGCCGGATTATCAGATGTTGTCAGTATTAATCGTGCTGACAGGTGCCGGATTATCAGATATCATGAGTATTAATGGACCTGACAAATGCCGGATTATCAGATGATATCGGTATTAATGGTGCTTACAGATGCTGGATTATCAGATGTTATCAGTATTAATGGTGTTGACAGGTGCCGGATTATCAGACTTCATCAGTATTAACCCCTTAACCCCCAAGGGTGGTTGGCACGTTAATGACCGGGCCAATTTTGACAATTCTTACCCCTGTCCCTTTAAGAGGTCATAACTCTGGAACGCTTCCATGGATCCCGCCGGTGATTCTGACATTGCTTTTTTCTCACGACATAGTGTACTTCGTAGGGATATACTATTGAAGAGAAATAGCGCAATAGTGCATTATCCAGTGTAGGTATATCAATTTAAAAATAATACACTCACCAGATGGAGCTTGTAATAAGCATGGAGGATTCGCTGCTGCAGAAACCACAGATCCACGAGGGACCAACGTAGAAGATGCAGGAGAGGAGAAAAAGTGGTCAGACAATCCGCGCTGCAAATCACTTTGAACCCCCAAAGGGCTTCACAGAAGTTTATAACGTGCAGCCATCCAATTAAATACATCATATTTTTTCCACAAAAATGATCTTTTCACCCCCAATTTTTATTTTCCCAAGAGTAACAGGACCCCAAAAGTTATTGTGCAATTCATCCTGAGTACGCTGATACCCCATATATGGGGGTAAACCACTATTTGGGCACATGGCAGAGCTCGGAAGGGAAGCAGCGCCATTTAACTTTTTTGGCTGGAATTGAGATCGGACGCCATGTCGCGTTTGGAAAGCCCCTGAAGTGCCAAAACAGTGGAAACCCCCCAATTCTAACTCCCACCCTAACCCTAGCCCTGACCCTAGCCCTGACCCTAGCTCTAATGGGAAAATGGAAATAAATACATTTTTTTTTTATTTTATTATTTTTGCCTAACTAAGGGGGTGATAAAGGGGGGGTTTGATTTACTATTTATGGCGGGTTTTAATTTTTGGCAGCTGTCATACGCTAAAAGACGCTTTTTATTGTAAAAATAGTTTATGCATCACCACAATTGAGAGCTATAATTTTTCCTTATTTTGACCCACCGAGTCATGTGAGGTCATATTTTTTGCGGGACGAGTTGACGTTTTTATTGGTACCATTTTCGGGCACGTGACATTTTTTGGTCGCTTTTTACTCCGATTTTTGGGACGCAGTATGAATAAAAACCAGCTTTTCAGGAATTTCTTTTGGGGGGGAGTGCGTTTACACCGTTCCGCGTGCGGTAAAATTGATAAGGCGCTTTTATTCTTCGGGTCAGTATGATTACAGCGATACCTCTTTTATGTCTTTTTTTATGTTTTGGCGGTTTTATGCTATGAAAATTTTTTTTTATAAAAAATAATTATTTTTGCATCGCTTTATTCTGCGAGCTATAACTTTTTTATTTTTTCTCTGATGATGCTGTGTGGTGGCTCGTTTGTTGCGGGACAAGATGTCGTTCTCAGCGGTACCATGGATATTTATATGCGTCTTTTTGATTGCGCGTTATTGCACTTTTTGTTCGTCGGTATGATAATAAATCATTAATTTTTGCGTCGTTTTTTATTTTTTAAGGGGAACGCTAAAGGGGTTAACTAATGGGACAGTTTTATAGGGTGGGTCATTACGGACACGGCGATAACAAATAGGTGTACTTTTATTGTTTTTCTGTTTCTTTATTTTCAAAAAATGAATTTATTAGGGAATAATTTTTTTTCTTATTTATTTAACGATTTTATTAAAATTATTTTTACACTTTTTGTTTTTTACTTTATTATAATGTCCCATGGGGGACATCACTGTCCTGTGACAGATCGCTGATCTGTCACATCACAGATCGCTGTGACAGATCAGCGATCTGTCACAGGCACTGCTGCAGGCTTCCTCATGCCTGCGCTCTGCGGGCAGTGAGGAAGCCAGCTCCCTGCAGGCCCCCGAAGGTCCCCGTCGCCATATTGGATCCGGGGACCTGCAAGAAAGGCGACCCCCGCAGCGGCGCTGCACATCGCGCTGCTGTGGGGGTCGCAGGGAAGCACGGAGGGAGCCCCCTCCCTGCCGATGCTTCCTTTAACCCCCGGTACACCGCGATCATGTTTGATCGCGGTGTGCCAGGGGTTAACGTGTCAGGGGCGGTCACACATTGTGCCGGGTGTCAGCTGTGATAATCAGCTGACACCCGGCCGCGATCAGCTGCGCTCCCCCCGTGAGCGCAGCTGATCGCATTAGACGTACTATTCCGTCCTTGGGACTTAGGTCCCAGGTCACATGGACGGAATAGTACGTCTAATGTAGGAAAGGGGTTGATGGACCTGACAGATACCGGATTATCAGATATTATCAGTATTAACATTAGTTTTTTTCATGTTTCACATAGAAGCTTATAGGGAAAAAAACACCAAAATTCGCACAGTTCAGCAGCGTCTTCAGCCTCCCAGCGATCGTAGATCGCATGAAATCACATCCACTTTTCTTGCACATATAGGCCGTAGCGTAAATGCTGTGTCTTCCGCTGATTTTTTGGGGGGGGCAGAAATTCTGCTACGTTTAACTGTGTGAATAAATGCTGGGCAGGGTGCAATAGTTGACTGCTTTGTCTCCCATCCTTATAGGACCCCTAGCATGGTCCGCTGAGCTTTGAATGATCTTTTAATAGGCTTGGATTCTGATAAATAGTTGTTGCAATAATCGCTGGAACCAAGTCCTAGTGGCAGGGCTACAACCCACCTCCCCATAAAATATAATGTACCCCCCATAAGAATATAATACAACCCACCTCCCCATAGAATATAATGTACCCCCCATAGAATATAGTACAGCCCACCTCCCCATAGAATATAATGTACCCCCCCATAGAATATAATACAACCCACCTCCCCATAGAATATAATGTACCCCCCATAGAATATAGTACAGCCCACCTCCCCATAGAATATAATGTACCCCCCCCATAGAATATAATACATCCACCTCCCCATAGAATATAATGTACCCCCCATAGAATATAATACAACCCACCTCCCCATAGAATATAATGTACCCCCCATAGAATAGTACAGCCCACCTCCCCATAGAATATAATGTACCCCCCATAGAATATAGTACAGCCCACCTCCCCATAGAATATAATGTAGCACCCCATAGAAAATAATGTACCCCCCATAGAATATAGTACAGCCCACCTCCCCATAGAATATAATGTAGCACCCCATAGAATATAGTACAGCCCACCTCCCCATAGAATATAATGTAGCACCCCATAGAATATAGTACAGCCCACCTCCCCATAGAATATAATGTAGCACCCCATAGAAAATAATGTACCCCCCATAGAATATAGTACAGCCCTCCTCCCCATAGAATATAATGTAGCACCCCACAGAATATAATGTATCTCCCCCCCGGTGTGTATATGTACACGCCGGTCTCCTCATCACCACCGGTGAAGCCGCTGCTGGCACAGAGCTGACATCGTGCAGATGGCCCCGATCACATCAGACAGCGCCGCCCTTTGCTCTCCAATAGAATAGCGTCGTAGTTCGGTATGCGCGCATGCTACGACTCCGGCGACACGGTCCGCAGGAGGATTCTGACAGAAGGACACATGTCCGGTCATTTTATAGATATATAGTCACGAGCGAACGGGTTTACACCCTTTAAACTGTTCCAGAAAATGAGTGCAATTTACACTTGTTTTGTTCTATACCTGTTACTTATCAAAAGGTGTGTGCAGTGCGGTGGCTGGGCGCAGGCAGGCGCACGTGGAGGGAGGGACCGCCGGAATGGGCAGCTGCTGGATCAGACTATATTGCAATATGGGCAGCTGCTGTCACCGTCGCGATCCCACCAGCCTCCGAAGCCCACTGGTCTACATCCAGACACCACCGCACACATCTCTATAAGCAGACCTCAGCTCTATTTATGTCCCAGTAATGGCCAACCACTATAAATTATGGAGATTTTTTAAAATGCCACCAGAGTGATCTTCTGACAAACTGAACATCCCTGTTGTCAAAATGTCCCGCCCCTGCTGTGTATTTTGGAGAAACTAGGTGACACGTTTGTGTTTCCTGCAGCTCATTTGCATATATGGATGAGCAAGCGCTGTGATTGGCTGCTGTAGAATCCTAGTATGTTTCAGTTGGAAGAGAGGTCAAAGGCCATCGTGTCTGTCCGCCTGCTGCTCAATGCAGCAATGGCAGGATTCACTAAACCCTCTCAGACAGATGTCTGTCCAGCCTCTGGGTGAACAGTCCCACCGAAGGAGAACTCGTCACCTCCTCTGGTGGCCGCCTGTTCCACTCATTGCTCACCCTCACTGTCAAAAAGTTTTTTTCTAATGTGTATCTTTTCCCTTTCATCCCATTGCTTCTCGTGCTTCCATGTGCAAATGAGAATAAGGATGATCCCTCTACATTGGGGCAACCCTTCAGATATTGGTGTCCTCCATCTTATAGAAGGGAACGCCTTTCCGACAGAACAGGCTGACTGAACGTGACGGCCGTCGCCATGATCCCTATGGCCGGCGCATACACACTGCTATGTTGCTGATGTTGTAGCACATTACTTCAATGAAATATTAATGGTGCAGACACGTGCCGGATTATCAGACGTTGTCAGTATTAATCGTGGTGACAGGTGCCGGATTATCAGATGTTGTAAGTATTAATCGTGCTGACACGTGCCGGATTATCAGATGTTGTCAGTATTAATCGTGCTGACACGTTCCGGATTATCAGATATCATGAGTATTAATGGACCTGAAACATGTGCCAGATTATCAGATGTTATCGGTATTAATGGTGCTTACAGATGCTGGATTATCAGATGTTATCAGTATTAATGGTGTTGACAGGTGCCGGATTATCAGACTTCATCAGTATTAATGGTGCTGACACGTGCCGGATTATCAGATGTTGTCAGTATTAATCGTGCTGACAGGTGCCGGATTATCAGATGTTGTCAGTATTAATCGTGCCGGATTATCAGATGTTGTCAGTATTAATCGTGCTGACACGTGCCGGATTATCAGATGTTGTCAGTATTAATCGTGCTGACAGGTGCCGGATTATCAGATATCATGAGTATTAATGGACCTGACAAATGCCGGATTGTCAGATGTTGTCAGTATTAATCGTGGTGACAGGTGCCGGATTATCAGATGTTGTCAGTATTAATCGTGCCTACACGTGCCGGATTATCAGATGTTGTCAGTATTAATCCTGCTGACACGTGCCGGATTATCAGATATCATGAGTATTAATGGACCTGACAAATGCCAGATTATCAGATGTTATCGGTATTAATGGTGCTTACAGATGCTGGATTATCAGATGTTATCAGTATTAATGGTGTTGACAGGTGCCGGATTATCAGACTTCATCAGTATTAATGGTGCTGACACGTGCCGGATTATCAGATGTTGTCAGTATTTATCGTGCCGGATTATCAGATGTTGTCAGTACTAATCGTGCTGACACGTGCCGGATTATCAGATGTTGTCAGTACTAATCGTGCTGACACGTGCCGGATTATCAGATGTTGTCAGTATTAATCGTGCTGACACATGCCGGAATAACAGATATCATGAGTATTAATGAGCCTGACAAATGCCAGATTATCAGATGTTATCGGTATTAATGGTGCTTACAGATGCTGGATTATCAGATGTTATCAGTATTAATGGTGTTGACAGGTGCCGGATTATCAGACTTCATCAGTATTAATGGTGCTGACACGTGCCGGATTATCAGATGTTGTCAGTATTAATCGTGCTGACAGGTGCCGGATTATCAGATATCATGAGTATTAATGGACCTGACAAATGCCGGATTATCAGATATTATCGGTATTAATGGTGCTTACAGATGCTGGATTATCAGATGTTATCAGTATTAATGGTGTTGACAGGTGCCGGATTATCAGACTTCATCAGTATTAACCCCTTAACCCCCAAGGGTGGTTGGCACGTTAATGACCGGGCCAATTTTGACAATTCTTACCACTGTCCCTTTAAGAGGTCATAACTCTGGAACGCTTATTATTATTATTATTATTATTTATTGTTATAGCGCCATTTATTCCATGGCGCTTTACATGTGAGGGGGGTATGCATAAAAACAAGTACAATAATCTTAAACAATACAAGTCATAACTGGTACAGGAGGAGAGAGGACCCTGCCCGCGAGGGCTCACAATCTTCAAGGGATGGGTGATAATACAGTAGGCGAGGGTAGAGCTGGTCGTGCAGCGGTTTGGTCGATCGGTGGTTACTGCAGGTTATAGGCTTGTCGGAAGAGGTGGGTCTTCAGGCTCTTTTTGAAGGTTTCGATGGTAGGTGAGAGTCTGATATGTTGTGGTAGAGAGTTCCAGAGTAGGGGAGATGCGCGAGAGAAATCTTGTATGCGATTGTGGGAAGAGGAGATAAGAGGGGAGTAGAGAAGGAGATCTTGTGAGGATCGGAGGTTGCGTGCAGGAAAGTACCGGGAGACGAGGTCACAGATGTATGGAGGAGACAAGTTGTGGATGGCTTTGTATGTCATGGTTAGGGTTTTGTAATGGAGTCTCTGGGCAATTGGGAGCCAGTGAAGGGATTGACAGAGGGGAGAAGCTGGGGAATAGCGGGGGGACAGGTGGATTAGTCGGGCAGCAGAGTTTAGAATAGATTGGAGGGGTGCGAGAGTGTTTGAGGGGAGGCCGCAGAGCATGAGGTTGCAGTAGTCAAGGCAAGAGATGATGAGGGCATGGACTAGGGTTTTTGCAGATTCTTGGGTGAGGAATGAACGGATGCGTGAAATATTTTTGAGTTGAAGTCGGCAGGAAGTGGAAAGGGTTTGGATATGTGGTTTGAAGGAGAGATCAGCATCAAGGATTACTCCGAGGCAGCGAGCTTGTGGGACTGGGGAGAGTGGGCAGTCATTTACTGTAATTGATAGGTTCGTAGGGGGGGTCACGTGAGATGGGGGAAAGATGATGAATTCTGTTTTGTCCATGTTGAGTTTCAGATATCTAGTGGAGAAGAAGGATGAAATAGTGGACAGACATTGAGGGATTCTGGTTAGTAGGGAGGTGATATCTGGTCCAGAGATGTAGATCTGTGTGTCATCAGCATAAAGATGATACTGAAAGCCATGAGATTCTATGAGCTGTCCCAGGCCAAAGGTGTAAATAGAGAACAGCAGGGGCCCTAGGACTGAACCTTGTGGGACTCCGACAGATAGGGGGCGAGGTGAGGAGGTGGTGTGTGAGTGGGAGACGCTGAATGTCCGGTCTGTTAGGTATGATGAGATCCAGGAGAGGGCCAAGTCTGTGATGCCGAGGGATGAGAGGGTCTGTAATAATAGGGAATGGTCCACGGTGTCAAAGGCAGCCGACAGGTACAGGAGGAGGAGGACAGAGTAGTGTCGCTTGCTCTTGGCAGTTAAGAGGTCATTGGTGACCTTAGTAAGGGCAGTTTCAGTGGAGTGGTGTGACCGGAAGCCAGATTGTAAGCGGTCGAAGAGGGAGCAAGAAGAGAGATGGGAGGACAGTTCAAGGTAGACGTGTTGTTCCAGTAGCTTGGAGGCGTATGGGAGAAGTGATATAGGGCGATAGCTAGATACAGAGGATGGGTCAAGAGAGGGCTTTTTGAGGATAGGTGTGATGGAGGCATGTTTAAAGCTTGAGGGGAAAACACCAGTTGTTAGTGATAGGTTGAAGAGATGGGTTAGGGTTGGGATGAAGACTGTGGTGAGGTTTGGGATGACCCGCCGGTGATTCTGACATTGCTTTTTTCTCACGACATAGTGTACTTCGTAGGGATATACTATTGAAGAGAAATAGCGCAATAGTGCATTATCCAGTGTAGGTATATCAATTTAAAAATAATACACTCACCAGATGGAGCTTGTAATAAGCATGGAGGATTCGCTGCTGCAGAAACCACAGATCCACGAGGGACCAACGTAGAAGATGCAGGAGAGGAGAAAAAGTGGTCAGACAATCCGCGCTGCAAATCACTTTGAACCCCCAAAGGGCTTCACAGAAGTTTGTAACGTGCAGCCATCCAATTAAAGACATCATATTTTTTCCACAAAAATGATCTTTTCACCCCCAATTTTTATTTTCCCAAGAGTAACAGGACCCCAAAAGTTATTGTGCAATTCATCCTGAGTACGCTGATACCCCATATATGGGGGTAAACCACTATTTGGGCACATGGCAGAGCTCGGAAGGGAAGCAGCGCCATTTAACTTTTTTGGCTGGAATTGAGATCGGACGCCATGTCGCGTTTGGAAAGCCCCTGAAGTGCCAAAACAGTGGAAACCCCCCAATTCTAACTCCCACCCTAACCCTAGCCCTGACCGTAGCTCTGACCCTAGCCCTAATGGGAAAATGGAAATAAATACATTTTTTTTTTATTTTATTATTTTTGCCTAACTAAGGGGGTGATAAAGGGGGGGTTTGATTTACTATTTATGGCGGGTTTTAATTTTTGGCAGCTGTCATACGCTAAAAGACGCTTTTTATTGTAAAAATAGTTTATGCATCACCACATTTTGAGAGCTATAATTTTTCCTTATTTTGACCCACCGAGTCATGTGAGGTCATATTTTTTGCGGGACGAGTTGACGTTTTTATTGGTACCATTTTCGGGCACGTGACATTTTTTGGTCGCTTTTTACTCCGATTTTTGGGACGCAGTATGAACAAAAACCAGCTTTTCAGGAATTTCTTTTGGGGGGTGCGTTTACACCGTTCCGCGTGCGGTAAAATTGATAAGGCGCTTTTATTCTTCGGGTCAGTATGATTACAGCGATACCTCTTTTATGTCTTTTTTTATGTTTTGGCGGTTTTATGCTATGAAAATTTTTTTTTATAAAAGATAATTATTTTTGCATCGCTTTATTCTGCGAGCTATAACTTTTTTATTTTTTCTCTGATGATGCTGTGTGGTGGCTCGTTTGTTGTGGGACAAGATGTCGTTTTCAGCGGTACCATGGATATTTATATGCGTCTTTTTGATCGCGCGTTATTGCACTTTTTGTTCGTCGGTATGATAATAAATCATTAATTTTTGCGTCTTTTTTATTTTTTAAGGGGAACGCTAAAGGGGTTAACTAATGGGACAGTTTTATAGGGTGGGTCATTACGGACGCGGCGATAACAAATAGGTGTACTTTTATTGTTTTTCTGTTTCTTTATTTTCAAAAAATGAATTTATTAGGTAATAATTTTTTTTCTTATTTATTTAACAATTTTATTAAAATTATTTTTACACTTTTTGTTTTTTACTTTATTATAATGTCCCATGGGGGACATCACTGTCCTGTGACAGATCGCTGATCTGTCACATCACAGATCGCTGTGACAGATCAGCGATCTGTCACAGGCACTGCTGCAGGCTTCCTCATGCCTGCGCTCTGCGGGCAGTGAGGAAGCCAGCTCCCTGCAGGCCCCCGAAGGTCCCCGTCGCCATATTGGATCCGGGGACCTGCAGGAAAGGCGACCCCCGCAGCGGCGCTGCACATCGCGCTGCTGTGGGGGTCGCAGGGAAGCACGGAGGGAGCCCCCTCCCTGCCGATGCTTCCTTTAACCCCCGGTACACCGCGATCATGTTTGATCGCGGTGTCCCAGAGGTTAACGTGTCGGGGGCGGTCACACATTGTGCCGGGTGTCAGCTGTGATAATCAGCTGACACCCGGCCGCGATCAGCTGCGCTCCCCCCTGAGAGCGCAGCTGATCGCATTAGACGTACTATTCCGTCCTTGGGACTTAGGTCCCAGGTCACATGGACGGAATAGTACGTCTAATGTAGGAAAGGGGTTGATGGACCTGACAGATACCGGATTATCAGATATTATCAGTATTAACATTAGTTTTTTTCATGTTTCACATAGAAGCTTATAGGGAAAAAACACCAAAATTCGCACAGTTCAGCAGCGTCTTCAGCCTCCCAGCGATCGCAGATCGCATGAAATCACATCCACTTTTCTTGCACATATAGGCCGTAGCGTAAATGCTGTGTCTTCCGCTGATTTTTTGGGGGGGGCAGAAATTCTGCTACGTTTAACTGTGTGAATAAATGCTGGGCAGGGTGCAATAGTTGACTGCTTTGTCTCCCATCCTTATAGGACCCCTAGCATGGTCCGCTGAGCTTTGAATGATCTTTTAATAGGCTTGGATTCTGATAAATAGTTGTTGCAATAATCGCTGGAACCAAGTCCTAGTGGCAGGGCTACAACCCACCTCCCCATAAAATATAATGTACCCCCCATAAGAATATAATACAACCCACCTCCCCATAGAATATAATGTACCCCCCATAGAATATAGTACAGCCCACCTCCCCATAGAATATAATGTACCCCCCCATAGAATATAATACAACCCACCTCCCCATAGAATATAATGTACCCCCCATAGAATATAGTACAGCCCACCTCCCCATAGAATATAATGTACCCCCCCATAGAATATAATACAACCCACCTCCCCATAGAATATAATGTACCCCCCATAGAATATAGTACAGCCCACCTCCCCATAGAATATAATGTACCCCCCATAGAATATAGTACAGCCCACCTCCCCATAGAATATAATGTAGCACCCCATAGAAAATAATGTACCCCCCATAGAATATAGTACAGCCCACCTCCCCATAGAATATAATGTAGCACCCCATAGAATATAGTACAGCCCACCTCCCCATAGAATATAATGTACCCCCCATAGAATATAGTACAGCCCACCTCCCCATAGAATATAATGTAGCACCCCACAGAATATAATGTATCTCCCCCCCGGTGTGTATATGTACACGCCGGTCTCCTCATCACCACCGGTGAAGCCGCTGCTGGCACAGAGCTGACATCGTGCAGATGGCCCCGATCACATCAGACAGCGCCGCCCTTTGCTCTCCAATAGAATAGCGTCGTAGTGCGGTATGCGCGCATGCTACGACTCCGGCGACACGGTCCGCAGGAGGATTCTGACAGAAGGACACATGTCCGGTCATATTATAGATATATAGTCACGAGCGAACGGGTTGACACCCTTTAAACTGTTCCAGAAAATGAGTGCAATTTACACTTGTTTTGTTCTATACCTGTTACTTATCAAAAGGTGTGTGCAGTGCGGTGGCTGGGCGCAGGCAGGCGCACGTGGAGGGAGGGACCGCCGGAATAGGCAGCTGCTGGATCAGACTATATTGCAACATGGGCAGCTGCTGTCACCGTCGCGATCCCACCAGCCTCCGAAGCCCACTGGTCTACATCCAGACACCACCGCACACATCTCTATAAGCAGACCTCAGCGCTATTTATGTCCCAGTAATGCCCAACCACTATAAATTATGAAGATTTTTTAAAATGCCACCAGAGTGATCTTCTGACAAACTGAACATCCCTGTTGTCAAAATGTCCCGCCCCTGCTGTGTATTTTGGAGAAACTAGGTGACACGTTTGTGTTTCCTGCAGCTCATTTGCATATATGGATGAGCAAGCGCTGTGATTGGCTGCTGTAGAATCCTAGTATGTTTCAGTTGGAAGAGAGGTCAAAGGCCATTGTGTCTGTCCGCCTGCTGCTCAATGCAGCAATGGCAGGATTCACTAAACCCTCTCAGACAGATGTCTGTCCAGCCTCTGGGTGAACAGTCCCACCGAAGGAGAACTCGTCACCTCCTCTGGTGGCCGCCTGTTCCACTCATTGCTCACCCTCACTGTCAAAAAGTTTTTTTCTAATGTGTATCTTTTCCCTTTCATCCCATTGCTTCTCGTGCTTCCATGTGCAAATGAGAATAAGGATGATCCCTCTACATTGGGGCAACCCTTCAGATATTGGTGTCCTCCATCTTATAGAAGGGAACGCCTTTCCGACAGAACAGGCTGACTGAACGTGACGGCCGTCGCCATGATCCCTATGGCCGGCGCATACACACTGCTATGTTGCTGATGTTGTAGCACATTACTTCAATGAAATATTAATGGTGCTGACACGTGCCGGATTATCAGACGTTGTCAGTATTAATCGTGCTGACACGTGCCGTATTATCAGATGTTGTCAGTATTAATCGTGCTGACACGTGCCGGATTATCAAATATCATGAGTATTAATGGACCTGAAACATGTGCCAGATTATCAGATGTTATCGGTATTAATGGTGCTTACAGATGCTGGATTATCAGATGTTATCAGTATTAATGGTGTTGACAGGTGCCGGATTATCAGACTTCATCAGTATTAATGGTGCTGACACGTGCCGGATTATCAGATGTTGTCAGTATTAATCGTGCTGACAGGTGCCGGATTATCAGATGTTGTCAGTATTAATCGTGCCGGATTATCAGATGTTGTCAGTATTAATCGTGCTGACACGTGCCGGATTATCAGATGTTGTCAGTATTAATCGTGCTGACAGGTGCCGGATTATCAGATATCATGAGTATTAATGGACCTGACAAATGCCGGATTATCAGATGTTGTCAGTATTAATCGTGGTGACAGGTGCCGGATTATCAGATGTTGTCAGTATTAATCGTGCCTACACGTGCCGGATTATCAGATGTTGTCAGTATTAATCGTGCTGACAGGTGCCGGATTATCAGATATCATGAGTATTAATGGACCTGACAAATGCCAGATTATCAGATGTTATCGGTATTAATGGTGCTTACAGATGCTGGATTATCAGATGTTATCAGTATTAATGGTGTTGACAGGTGCCGGATTATCAGACTTCATCAGTATTAATGGTGCTGACACGTGCCGGATTATCAGATGTTGTCAGTATTAATCGTGCTGACAGGTGCGGGATTATCAGATGTTGTCAGTATTAATCGTGCCGGATTATCAGATGTTGTCAGTACTAATCGTGCTGACACGTGCCGGATTATCAGATGTTGTCAGTACTAATCGTGCTGACACGTGCCGGATTATCAGATGTTGTCAGTATTAATCGTGCTGACACGTGCCGGAATAACAGATATCATGAGTATTAATGAGCCTGACAAATGCCAGATTATCAGATATTATCGGTATTAATGGTGCTTACAGATGCTGGATTATCAGATGTTATCAGTATTAATGGTGTTGACAGGTGCCGGATTATCAGACTTCATCAGTATTAATGGTGCTGACACGTGCCGGATTATCAGATGTTTTCAGTATTAATCGTGCTGACACGTGCCGGATTATCAGATGTTGTCAGTATTAATCGTGCTGACAGGTGCCGGATTATCAGATATCATGAGTATTAATGGACCTGACAAATGCCGGATTATCAGATGTTATCGGTATTAATGGTGCTTACAGATGCTGGATTATCAGATGTTATCAGTATTAATGGTGTTGACAGGTGCCGGATTATCAGACTTCATCAGTATTAACCCCTTAACCCCCAAGGGTGGTTGGCACGTTAATGACCGGGCCAATTTTGACAATTCTTACCACTGTCCCTTTAAGAGGTCATAACTCTGGAACGCTTCCATGGATCCCGCCGGTGATTCTGACATTGCTTTTTTCTCACGACATAGTGTACTTCGTAGGGATATACTATTGAAGAGAAATAGCGCAATAGTGCATTATCCAGTGTAGGTATATCAATTTAAAAATAATACACTCACCAGATGGAGCTTGTAATAAGCATGGAGGATTCGCTGCTGCAGAAACCACAGATCCACGAGGGACCAACGTAGAAGATGCAGGAGAGGAGAAAAAGTGGTCAGACAATCCGCGCTGCAAATCACTTTGAACCCCCAAAGGGCTTCACAGAAGTTTATAACGTGCAGCCATCCAATTAAAGACATCATATTTTTTCCACAAAAATGATCGTTTCACCCCCAAGTTTAATTTTCCAAAGAGTAACAGGACCCCAAAAGTTATTGTGCAATTCTTCCTGAGTACGCTGATACGCCATATATGGGGGTAAACCACTATTTGGGCACATGGCAGAGCTCAGAAGGGAAGCAGCGCCATTTAACTTTTTTGGCTGGAATTGAGATCGGACGCCATGTCGCGTTTGGAAAGCCCCTGAAGTGCCAAAACAGTGGAAACCCCCCAATTCTAACTCCCACCCTAACCCTAGCCCTGACCCTAGCTCTGACCCTAGCCCTAATGGGAAAATGGAAATAAATACATTTTTTTTTTATTTTATTATTTTTGCCTAACTAAGGGGGTGATAAAGGGGGGGTTTGATTTACTATTTATGGCGGGTTTTAATTTTTGGCAGCTGTCATACGCTAAAAGACGCTTTTTATTGTAAAAATAGTTTATGCATCACCACATTTTGAGAGCTATAATTTTTCCTTATTTTGACCCACCGAGTCATGTGAGGTCATATTTTTTGCGGGACGAGTTGACGTTTTTATTGGTACCATTTTCGGGCACGTGACATTTTTTGGTCGCTTTTTACTCCGATTTTTGGGACGCAGTATGAACAAAAACCAGCTTTTCAGGAATTTCTTTTGGGGGGGGGTGCGTTTACACCGTTCTGCGTGCAGTAAAATTGATAAGGCGCTTTTATTCTTCGGGTCAGTATGATTACAGCGATACCTCTTTTATGTCTTTTTTTATGTTTTGGCGGTTTTATGCTATGAAAATTTTTTTTTATAAAAAATAATTATTTTTGCATCGCTTTATTCTGCGAGCTATAACTTTTTTATTTTTTCTCTGATGATGCTGTGTGGTGGCTCGTTTGTTGCGGGACAAGATGTCGTTTTCAGCGGTACCATGGATATTTATATGCGTCTTTTTGATCGCGCGTTATTGCACTTTTTGTTCGTCGGTATGATAATAAATCATTAATTTTTGCGTCGTTTTTTATTTTTTAAGGGGAACGCTAAAGGGGTTAACTAATGGGACAGTTTTATAGGGTGGGTCATTACGGACGCGGCGATAACAAATAGGTGTACTTTTATTGTTTTTCTGTTTCTTTATTTTCAAAAAATGAATTTATTAGGGAATAATTTTTTTTCTTATTTATTTAACGATTTTATTAAAATTATATTTACACTTTTTGTTTTTTACTTTATTATAATGTCCCATGGGGGACATCACTGTCCTGTGACAGATCGCTGATCTGTCACATCACAGATCGCTGTGACAGATCAGCGATCTGTCACAGGCACTGCTGCAGGCTTCCTCATGCCTGCGCTCTGCGGGCAGTGAGGAAGCCAGCTCCCTGCAGGCCCCCGAAGGTCCCCGTCGCCATATTGGATCCGGGGACCTGCAGGAAAGGCGACCCCCGCAGCGGCGCTGCACATCGCGCTGCTGTGGGGGTCGCAGGGAAGCACGGAGGGAGCCCCCTCCCTGCCGATGCTTCCTTTAACCCCCGGTACACCGCGATCATGTTTGATCGCGGTGTGCCAGGGGTTAACGTGTCGGGGGCGGTCACACATTGTGCCGGGTGTCAGCTGTGATAATCAGCTGACACCCGGCCGCGATCAGCTGCGCTCCCCCCGTGAGCGCAGCTGATCACATTAGACGTACTATTCCGTCCTTGGGACTTAGGTCCCAGGTCACATGGACGGAATAGTACGTCTAATGTAGGAAAGGGGTTGATGGACCTGACAGATACCGGATTATCAGATATTATCAGTATTAACATTAGTTTTTTTCATGTTTCACATAGAAGCTTATAGGGAAAAAAACACCAAAATTCGCACAGTTCAGCAGCGTCTTCAGCCTCCCAGCGATCGCAGATCGCATGAAATCACATCCACTTTTCTTGCACATATAGGCCGTAGCGTAAATGCTGTGTCTTCCGCTGATTTTTTTGGGGGGGCAGAAATTCTGCTACGTTTATCTGTGTGAATAAATGCTGGGCAGGGTGCAATAGTTGACTGCTTTGTCTCCCATCCTTATAGGACCCCTAGCATGGTCCGCTGAGCTTTGAATGATCTTTTAATAGGCTTGGATTCTGATAAATAGTTGTTGCAATAATCGCTGGAACCAAGTCCTAGTGGCAGGGCTACAACCCACCTCCCCATAAAATATAATGTACCCCCATAGAATATAGTACAGCCCACCTCCCCATAGAATATAATGTACCCCCCCATAGAATATAATACAACCCACCTCCCCATAGAATATAATGTACCCCCCATAGAATATAGTACAGCCCACCTCCCCATAGAATATAATGTACCTCCCCCATAGAATATAATACAACCCACCTCCCCATAGAATATAATGTACCCCCAATAGAATATAATACAACCCACCTCCCCATAGAATATAATGTACCCCCCATAGAATATAGTACAGCCCACCTCCCCATAGAATATAATGTACCCCCCATAGAATATAGTACAGCCCACCTCCCCATAGAATATAATGTAGCACCCCATAGAAAATAATGTACCCCCCATTAGAATATAGTACAGCCCACCTCCCCATAGAATATAATGTAGCACCCCATAGAATATAGTACAGCCCACCTCCCCATAGAATATAATGTAGCACCCCATAGAATATAGTACAGCCCACCTCCCCATAGAATATAATGTAGCACCCCATAGAAAATAATGTACCCCCCATAGAATATAGTACAGCCCACCTCCCCATAGAATATAATGTAGCACCCCACAGAATATAATGTATCTCCCCCCCGGTGTGTATATGTACACGCCGGTCTCCTCATCACCACCGGTGAAGCCGCTGCTGGCACAGAGCTGACATCGTGCAGATGGCCCCGATCACATCAGACAGCGCCGCCCTTTGCTCTCCAATAGAATAGCGTCGTAGTGCGGTATGCGCGCATGCTACGACTCCGGCGACACGGTCCGCAGGAGGATTCTGACAGAAGGACACATGTCCGGTCATATTATAGATATATAGTCACGAGCGAACGGGTTGACACCCTTTAAACTGTTCCAGAAAATGAGTGCAATTTACACTTGTTTTGTTCTATACCTGTTACTTATCAAAAAGTGTGTGCAGTGCGGTGGCTGAGCGCAGGCAGGCGCACGTGGAGGGAGGGACCACCGGAATAGGCAGCTGCTGGATCAGACTATATTGCAACATGGGCAGCTGCTGTCACCGTCGCGATCCCACCAGCCTCCGAAGCCCACTGGTCTACATCCAGACACCACCGCACACATCTCTATAAGCAGACCTCAGCACTATTTATGTCCCAGTAATGGCCAACCACTATAAATTATGGAGATTTTTTAAAATGCCACCAGAGTGATCTGCTGACAAACTGAACATCCCTGTTGTCAAAATGTCCCGCCCCTGCTGTGTATTTTGGAGAAACTAGGTGACACGTTTGTGTTTCCTGCAGCTCATTTGCATATATGGATGAGCAAGCGCTGTGATTGGCTGCTGTAGAATCCTAGTATGTTTCAGTTGGAAGAGAGGTCAAAGGCCATCGTGTCTGTCCGCCTGCTGCTCAATGTAGCAATGGCAGGATTCACTAAACCCTCTCAGACAGATGTCTGTCCAGCCTCTGGGTGAACAGTCCCACCGAAGGAGAACTCGTCACCTCCTCTGGTGGCCGCCTGTTCCACTCATTGCTCACCCTCACTGTCAAAAAGTTTTTTTCCAATGTGTATCTTTTCCCTTTCATCCCATTGCTTCTCGTGCTTACATGTGCAAATGAGAATAAGGATGATCCCTCTACATTGGGGCAACCCTTCAGATATTGGTGTCCTCCATCTTATAGAAGGGAACGCCTTTCCGACAGAACAGGCTGACTGAACGTGACGGCCGTCGCCATGATCCCTATGGCTGGCGCATACACACTGCTATGTTGCTGATGCTGTAGCACATTACTTCAATGAAATATTAATGGTGCTGACACGTGCCGGATTATCAGACGTTGTCAGTATTAATCGTGGTGACAGGTGCCGGATTATCAGATGTTGTAAGTATTAATCGTGCTGACACGTGCCGGATTATCAGATGTTGTCAGTATTAATCGTGCTGACACGTGCCGGATTATCAGATATCATGAGTATTAATGGACCTGAAACATGTGCCAGATTATCAGATGTTATCGGTATTAATGGTGCTTACAGATGCTGGATTATCAGATGTCATGAGTATTAATGGTGTTGACAGGTGCCGGATTATCAGACTTCATCAGTATTAATGGTGCTGACACGTGCCGGATTATCAGATGTTGTCAGTATTAATCGTGCTGACAGATGCCGGATTATCAGATGTTGTCAGTATTAATCGTGCCGGATTATCAGATGTTGTCAGTATTAATCGTGCTGACACGTGCCGGATTATCAGATGTTGTCAGTATTAATCGTGCTGACAGGTGCCGGATTATCAGATATCATGAGTATTAATGGACCTGACAAATGCCGGATTATCAGATGTTGTCAGTATTAATCGTGGTGACAGGTGCCGGATTATCAGATGTTGTCAGTATTAATCGTGCCTACACGTGCCGGATTATCAGATGTTGTCAGTATTAATCGTGCCGGATTATCAGATGTTGTCAGTACTAATCGTGCTGACACGTGCCGGATTATCAGATGTTGTCAGTATTAATCGTGCTGACACGTGCCGGAATAACAGATATCATGAGTATTAATGAGCCTGACAAATGCCAGATTATCAGATGTTATCGGTATTAATGGTGCTTACAGATGCTGGATTATCAGATGTTATCAGTATTAATGGTGTTGACAGGTGCTGGATTATCAGACTTCATCAGTATTAATGGTGCTGACACGTGCCGGATTATCAGATGTTGTCAGTATTAATCGTGCTGACACGTGCCGGATTATCAGATGTTGTCAGTATTAATCGTGCTGACAGATGCCGGATTATCAGATATCATGAGTATTAATGGACCTGACAAATGCCGGATTATCAGATGTTATCGGTATTAATGGTGCTTACAGATGCTGGATTATCAGATGTTATCAGTATTAATGGTGTTGACAGGTGCCGGATTATCAGACTTCATCAGTATTAACCCCTTAACCCCCAAGGGTGGTTGGCACGTTAATGACCGGGCCAATTTTGACAATTCTTACCACTGTCCCTTTAAGAGGTCATAACTCTGGAACGCTTCCATGGATCCCGCCGGTGATTCTGACATTGCTTTTTTCTCACGACATAGTGTACTTCGTAGGGATATACTATTGAAGAGAAATAGCGCAATAGTGCATTATCCAGTGTAGGTATATCAATTTAAAAATAATACACTCACCAGATGGAGCTTGTAATAAGCATGGAGGATTCGCTGCTGCAGAAACCACAGATCCACGAGGGACCAACGTAGAAGATGCAGGAGAGGAGAAAAAGTGGTCAGACAATCCGCGCTGCAAATCACTTTGAACCCCCAAAGGGCTTCACAGAAGTTTATAACGTGCAGCCATCCAATTAAAGACATCATATTTTTTCCACAAAAATGATCTTTTCACCCCCAATTTTTATTTTCCCAAGAGTAACAGGACCCCAAAAGTTATTGTGCAATTCATCCTGAGTACGCTGATACCCCATATATGGGGGTAAACCACTATTTGGGCACATGGCAGAGCTCGGAAGGGAAGCAGCGCCATTTAACTTTTTTGGCTGGAATTGAGAGCGGACGCCATGTCGCGTTTGGAAAGCCCCTGAAGTGCCAAAACAGTTGAAACCCCCCAATTCTAACTCCCACCCTAACCCTAGCCCTGACCCTAGCTCTGACCCTAGCCCTAATGGGAAAATGGAAATAAATACATTTTTTTTTTATTTTATTATTTTTGCCTAACTAAGGGGGTGATAAAGGGGGGGTTTGATTTACTATTTATGGCGGGTTTTAATTTTTGGCAGCTGTCATACGCTAAAAGACGCTTTTTATTGTAAAAATAGTTTATGCATCACCACATTTTGAGAGCTATAATTTTTCCTTATTTTGACCCACCGAGTCATGCGAGGTCATATTTTTTGCGGGACGAGTTGACGTTTTTATTGGTACCATTTTCGGGCACGTGACATTTTTTGGTCGCTTTTTACTCCGATTTTTGGGACGCAGTATGAACAAAAACCAGCTTTTCAGGAATTTCTTTTGGGGGGGGGGGGTGCGTTTACACCGTTCCGCGTGCGGTAAAATTGATAAGGCGCTTTTATTCTTCGGGTCAGTATGATTACAGCGATACCTCTTTTATGTCTTTTTTTATGTTTTGGCGGTTTTATGCAATGAAAATTTTTTTTTATAAAAAATAATTAGTTTTGCATCGCTTTATTCTGCGAGCTATAACTTTTTTATTTTTTCTCTGATGATGCTGTGTGGTGGCTCTTTTGTTGCGGGACAAGATGTCGTTTTCAGCGGTACCATGGATATTTATATGCGTCTTTTTGATCGCGCGTTATTGCACTTTTTGTTCGTCGGTATGATAATAAATCATTAATTTTTGCGTCGTTTTTTATTTTTTAAGGGGAACGCTAAAGGGGTTAACTAATGGGACAGTTTTATAGGGTGGGTCATTACGGACGCGGCGATAACAAACAGGTGTACTTTTATTGTTTTTCTGTTTCTTTATTTTCAAAAAATGAATTTATTAGGGAATAATTTTTTTTCTTATTTATTTAACGATTTTATTAAAATTATTTTTACACTTTTTGTTTTTTACTTTATTATAATGTCCCATGGGGGACATCACTGTCCTGTGACAGATCGCTGATCTGTCACATCACAGATCGCTGTGACAGATCAGCGATCTGTCACAGGCACTGCTGCAGGCTTCCTCATGCTTGCGCTCTGCGGGCAGTGAGGAAGCCGGCTCCCTGCAGGCCCCCGAAGGTCCCCGTCGCCATATTGGATCCGGGGACCTGCAGGAAAGGCGACCCCCGCAGCGGCGCTGCACATCGTGCTGCTGTGGGGGTCGCAGGGAAGCACGGAGGGAGCCCCCTCCCTGCCGATGCTTCCTTTAACCCCCGGTACACCGCAATCATGTTTGATCGCGGTGTGCCAGGGGTTAACGTGTCGGGGGAGGTCACACATTGTGCCGGGTGTCAGCTGTGATAATCAGCTGACACCCGGCCGCGATCAGCTGCGCTCCCCCCGTGAGCGCAGCTGATCGCATTAGACGTACTATTCCGTCCTTGGGACTTAGGTCCCAGGTCACATGGACGGAATAGTACGTCTAATGTAGGAAAGGGGTTGATGGACCTGACAGATACCGGATTATCAGATATTATCAGTATTAACATTAGTTTTTTTCATGTTTCACATAGAAGCTTATAGGGAAAAAAACACCAAATTTCGCACAGTTCAGCAGCGTCTTCAGCCTCCCAGCGATCGCAGATCGCATGAAATCACATCCACTTTTCTTGCACATATAGGCCGTAGCGTAAATGCTGTGTCTTCCGCTGATTTTTTTGGGGGGGCAGAAATTCTGCTACGTTTAACTGTGTGAATAAATGCTGGGCAGGGTGCAATAGTTGACTGCTTTGTCTCCCATCCTTATAGGACCCCTAGCATGGTCCGCTGAGCTTTGAATGATCTTTTAATAGGCATGGATTCTGATAAATAGTTGTTGCAATAATCGCTGGAACCAAGTCCTAGTGGCAGGGCTACAACCCACCTCCCCATAAAATATAATGTACCCCCCATAGAATATAGTACAGCCCACCTCCCCATAGAATATAATGTACCCCCCCATAGAATATAATACAACCCACCTCCCCATAGAATATAATGTACCCCCCATAGAATATAGTACAGCCCACCTCCCCATAGAATATAATGTACCCCCCCATAGAATATAATACAACCCACCTCCCCATAGAATATAATGTACCCCCCATAGAATATAATACAACCCACCTCCCCATAGAATATAATGTACCCCCCATAGAATATAGTACAGCCCACCTCCCCATAGAATATAATGTACCCCCCATAGAATATAGTACAGCCCACCTCCCCATAGAATATAATGTAGCACCCCATAGAAAATAATGTACCCCCCATAGAATATAGTACAGCCCACCTCCCCATAGAATATAATGTAGCACCCCATAGAATATAGTACAGCCCACCTCCCCATAGAATATAATGTAGCACCCCATAGAATATAGTACAGCCCACCTCCCCATAGAATATAATGTAGCACCCCATAGAAAATAATGTACCCCCCATAGAATATAGTACAGCCCACCTCCCCATAGAATATAATGTAGCACCCCACAGAATATAATGTATCTCCCCCCCGGTGTGTATATGTACACGCCGGTCTCCTCATCACCACCGGTGAAGCCGCTGCTGGCACAGAGCTGACATCGTGCAGATGGCCCCGATCACATCAGACAGCGCCGCCCTTTGCTCTCCAATAGAATAGCGTCGTAGTGCGGTATGCGCGCATGCTACGACTCCGGCGACACGGTCCGCAGGAGGATTCTGACAGAAGGACACATGTCCGGTCATATTATAGATATATAGTCACGAGCGAACGGGTTGACACCCTTTAAACTGTTCCAGAAAATGAGTGCAATTTACACTTGTTTTGTTCTATACCTGTTACTTATCAAAAGGTGTGTGCAGTGCGGTGGCTGGGCGCAGGCAGGCGCACGTGGAGAGAGGGACCGCCGGAATAGGCAGCTGCTGGATCAGACTATATTGCAACATGGGCAGCTGCTGTCACCGTCGCGAGCCCACTGGTATACATCCAGACACCACCGCACACATCTCTATAAGCAGACCTCAGCGCTATTTATGTCCCAGTAATGGCCAACCACTATAAATTATGGAGATTTTTTAAAATGCCACCAGAGTGATCTGCTGACAAACTGAACATCCCTGTTGTCAAAATGTCCCGCCCCTGCTGTGTATTTTGGAGAAACTAGGTGACACGTTTGTGTTTCCTGCAGCTCATTTGCATATATGGATGAGCAAGCGCTGTGATTGGCTGCTGTAGAATCCTAGTATGTTTCAGTTGGAAGAGAGGTCAAAGGCCATCGTGTCTGTCCGCCTGCTGCTCAATGCAGCAATGGCAGGATTCACTAAACCCTCTCAGACAGATGTCTGTCCAGCCTCTGGGTGAACAGTCCCACCGAAGGAGAACTCGTCACCTCCTCTGGTGGCCGCCTGTTCCACTCATTGCTCACCCTCACTGTCAAAAAGTTTTTTTCTAATGTGTATCTTTTCCCTTTCATCCCATTGCTTCTCGTGCTTCCATGTGCAAATGAGAATAAGGATGATCCCTCTACATTGGGGCAACCCTTCAGATATTGGTGTCCTCCATCTTATAGATGGGAACGCCTTTCCGACAGAACAGGCTGACTGAACGTGACGGCCGTCGCCATGATCCCTATGGCCGGCGCATACACACTGCTATGTTGCTGATGTTGTAGCACATTACTTCAATGAAATATTAATGGTGCTGACACGTGCCGGATTATCAGACGTTGTCAGTATTAATTGTGGTGACACTTGCCGGATTATCAGATGTTGTAAGTATTAATCGTGCTGACACGTGCTGGATTATCAGATGTTGTCAGTATTAATCGTGCTGACACGTGCCGGATTATCAGATATCATGAGTATTAATGGACCTGAAACATGTGCCAGATTATCAGATGTTATCGGTATTAATGGTGCTTGCAGATGCTGGATTATCAGATGTTATCAGTATTAATGGTGTTGACAGGTGCCGGATTATCAGACTTCATCAGTATTAATGGTGCTGACACGTGCCGGATTATCAGATGTCAGTATTAATCGTGCTGACAGGTGCCGGATTATCAGATGTTGTCAGTATTAATCGTGCCGGATTATCAGATGTTGTCAGTATTAATCGTGCTGACACGTGCCGGATTATCAGATGTTGTCAGTATTAATCGTGCTGACAGGTGCCGGATTATCAGATATCATGAGTATTAATGGACCTGACAAATGCCGGATTATCAGATGTTGTCAGTATTAATCGTGCTGACACGTGCCGGATTATCAGATATCATGAGTATTAATGGACCTGAAACATGTGCCAGATTATCAGATGTTATCGGTATTAATGGTGCTTACAGATGCTGGATTATCAGATGTTATCAGTAT
The DNA here is from genome assembly GCF_039654945.1 of Dendrobates tinctorius. NCBI lineage: Eukaryota > Metazoa > Chordata > Amphibia > Anura > Dendrobatidae > Dendrobates > Dendrobates tinctorius. The sequence goes on from NW_027361917.1 coordinate 13,783,875, forward strand.
TAATGGTGTTGACAGGTGCCGGATTATCAGACTTCATCAGTATTAATGGTGCTGACACGTGACGGATTATCAGATGTTGTCAGTATTAATCGTGCTGACAGGTGCCGGATTATCAGATGTTGTCAGTATTAATCGTGCCGGATTATCAGATGTTGTCAGTATTAATCGTGCTGACACGTGCCGGATTATCAGATGTTGTCAGTATTAATCGTGCTGACAGGTGCCGGATTATCAGATATCATGAGTATTAATGGACCTGACAAATGCCGGATTATCAGATGTTGTCAGTATTAATCGTGGTGACAGGTGCCGGATTATCAGATGTTGTCAGTATTAATCGTGCCTACACGTGCCGGATTATCAGATGTTGTCAGTTTTAATCGTGCTGACACGTGCCGGATTATCAGATATCATGAGTATTAATGGACCTGACAAATGCCAGATTATCAGATGTTATCGGTATTAATGGTGCTTACAGATGCTGGATTATCAGATGTTATCAGTATTAATGGTGTTGACAGGTGCCGGATTATCAGACTTCATCAGTATTAATGGTGCTGACACGTGCCGGATTATCAGATGTTGTCAGTATTAATCGTGCTGACAGGTGCGGGATTATCAGATGTTGTCAGTATTAATCGTGCTGACACGTGCCGGATTATCAGATATCATGAGTATTAATGGACCTGACAAATGCCAGATTATCAGATGTTATCGGTATTAATGGTGCTTACAGATGCTGGATTATCAGATGTTATCAGTATTAATGGTGTTGACAGGTGCCGGATTATCAGACTTCATCAGTATTAATGGTGCTGACACGTGCCGGATTATCAGATGTTGTCAGTATTAATCGTGCTGACAGGTACGGGATTATCAGATGTTGTCAGTATTAATCGTGCCGGATTATCAGATGTTGTCAGTACTAATCGTGCTGACACGTGCCGGATTATCAGATGTTGTCAGTATTAATCGTGCTGACACGTGCCGGAATAACAGATATCATGAGTATTAATGAGCCTGACAAATGCCAGATTATCAGATGTTATCGGTATTAATGGTGCTTACAGATGCTGGATTATCAGATGTTATCAGTATTAATGGTGTTGACAGGTGCCGGATTATCAGACTTCATCAGTATTAATGGTGCTGACACGTGCCGGATTATCAGATGTTGTCAGTATTAATCGTGCTGACACGTGCCGGATTATCAGATGTTGGCAGTATTAATCGTGCTGACAGGTGCCGGATTATCAGATATCATGAGTATTAATGGACCTGACAAATGCCGGATTATCAGATGTTATCGGTATTAATGGTGCTTACAGATGCTGGATTATCAGATGTTATCAGTATTAATGGTGTTGACAGGTGCCGGATTATCAGACTTCATCAGTATTAACCCCTTAACCACCAAGGGTGGTTGGCACGTTAATGACCGGGCCAATTTTGACAATTCTTACCACTGTCCCTTTAAGAGGTCATAACTCTGGAACGCTTCCATGGATCCCGCCGGTGATTCTGACATTGCTTTTTTCTCACAACATAGTGTACTTCGTAGGGATATACTATTGAAGAGAAATAGCGCAATAGTGCATTATCCAGTGTAGGTATATCAATTTAAAAATAATACACTCACCAGATGGAGCTTGTAATAAGCATGGAGGATTCGCTGCTGCAGAAACCACAGATCCACGAGGGACCAACGTAGAAGATGCAGGAGAGGAGAAAAAGTGGTCAGACAATCCGCGCTGCAAATCACTTTGAACCCCCAAAGGGCTTCACAGAAGTTTATAACGTGCAGCCATCCAATTAAAGACATCATATTTTTTCCACAAAAATGATCTTTTCACCCCCAATTTTTATTTTCCCAAGAGTAACAGGACCCCAAAAGTTATTGTGCAATTCATCCTGAGTACGCTGATACCCCATATATGGGGGTAAACCACTATTTGGGCACATGGCAGAGCTCGGAAGGGAAGCAGCGCCATTTAACTTTTTTGGCTGGAATTGAGATCGGACGCCATGTCGCGTTTGGAAAGCCCCTGAAGTGCCAAAACAGTGGAAACCCCCCAATTCTAACTCCCACCCTAACCCTAGCCCTGACCCTAGCTCTGACCCTAGCCCTAATGGGAAAATGGAAATAAATACATTTTTTTTTTATTTTATTATTTTTGCCTAACTAAGGGGGTGATAAAGGGGGGGTTTGATTTACTATTTATGGCGGGTTTTAATTTTTGGCAGCTGTCATACGCTAAAAGACGCTTTTTATTGTAAAAATAGTTTATGCATCACCACATTTTGAGAGCTATAATTTTTCCTTATTTTGACCCACCGAGTCATGTGAGGTCATATTTTTTGCGGGACGAGTTGACGTTTTTATTGGTACCATTTTCGGGCACGAGACATTTTTTGGTCGCTTTTTACTCCGATTTTTGGGACGCAGTATGAACAAAAACCAGCTTTTCAGGAATTTCTTTTGGGGGGGGGGCGTTTACACCGTTCCGCGTGCGGTAAAATTGATAAGGCGCTTTTATTCTTCGGGTCAGTATGATTACAGCGATACCTCTTTTATGTCTTTTTTTATGTTTTGGCGGTTTTATGCTATGAAAATTTTTTTTTATAAAAAATAATTATTTTTGCATCGCTTTATTCTGCGAGCTATAACTTTTTTATTTTTTCTCTGATGATGCTGTGTGGTGGCTCGTTTGTTGCGGGACAAGATGTCGTTTTCAGCGGTACCATGGATATTTATATGCGTCTTTTTGATCGCGCGTTATTGCACTTTTTGTTCGTCGGTATGATAATAAATCATTAATTTTTGCGTCGTTTTTTATTTTTTAAGGGGAACGCTAAAGGGGTTAACTAATGGGACAGTTTTATAGGGTGGGTCATTACGGACGCGGCGATAACAAATAGGTGTACTTTTATTGTTTTTCTGTTTCTTTATTTTCAAAAAATGAATTTATTAGGTAATAATTTTTTTTCTTATTTATTTAACGATTTTATTAAAATTATTTTTACACTTTTTGTTTTTTACTTTATTATAATGTCCCATGGGGGACATCACTGTCCTGTGACAGATCGCTGATCTGTCACATCACAGATCGCTGTGACAGATCAGCGATCTGTCACAGGCACTGCTGCAGGCTTCCTCATGCCTGCGCTCTGCGGGCAGTGAGGAAGCCAGCTCCCTGCAGGCCCCCGAAGGTCCCCGTCGCCATATTGGATCCGGGGACCTGCAGGAAAGGCGACCCCCGCAGCGGCGCTGCACATCGCGCTGCTGTGGGGGTCGCAGGGAAGCACGGAGGGAGCCCCCTCCCTGCCGATGCTTCCTTTAACCCCCGGTACACCGCGATCATGTTTGATCGCGGTGTGCCAGGGGTTAACGTGTCGGGGGCGGTCACACATTGTGCCGGGTGTCAGCTGTGATAATCAGCTGACACCCGGCCACGATCAGCTGCGCTCCCCCCGTGAGCGCAGCTGATCGCATTAGACGTACTATTCCGTCCTTGGGACTTAGGTCCCAGGTCACATGGACGGAATAGTACGTCTAATGTAGGAAAGGGGTTGATGGACCTGACAGATACCGGATTATCAGATATTGTCAGTATTAACATTAGTTTTTTTCATGTTTCACATAGAAGCTTATAGGGAAAAAAACACAAAAAATTCGCACAGTTCAGCAGCGTCTTCAGCCTCCCAGCGATCGCAGATCGCATGAAATCACATCCACTTTTCTTGCACATATAGGCCGTAGCGTAAATGCTGTGTCTTCCGCTGATTTTTTTGGGGGGGCAGAAATTCTGCTACGTTTAACTGTGTGAATAAATGCTGGGCAGGGTGCAATAGTTGACTGCTTTGTCTCCCATCCTTATAGGACCCCTAGCATGGTCCGCTGAGCTTTGAATGATCTTTTAATAGGCTTGGATTCTGATAAATAGTTGTTGCAATAATCGCTGGAACCAAGTCCTAGTGGCAGGGCTACAACCCACCTCCCCATAAAATATAATGTACCCCCCATAAGAATATAATACAACCCACCTCCCCATAGAATATAATGTACCCCCCATAGAATATAGTACAGCCCACCTCCCCATAGAATATAATGTACCCCCCCCATAGAATATAATACAACCCACCTCCCCATAGAATATAATGTACCCCCATAGAATATAGTACAGCCCACCTCCCCATAGAATATAATGTACCCCCCCATAGAATATAATACAACCCACCTCCCCATAGAATATAATGTACCCCCCATAGAATATAATACAACCCACCTCCCCATAGAATATAATGTACCCCCCATAGAATATAGTACAGCCCACCTCCCCATAGAATATAATGTACCCCCCATAGAATATAGTACAGCCCACCTCCCCATAGAATATAATGTACCCCCCCATAGAATATAATACAACCCACCTCCCCATAGAATATAATACAACCCACCTCCCCATAGAATATAATGTACCCCCCATAGAATATAGTACAGCCCACCTCCCCATAGAATATAATGTACCCCCCATAGAATATAGTACAGCCCACCTCCCCATAGAATATAATGTAGCACCCCATAGAAAATAATGTACCCCCCATAGAATATAGTACAGCCCACCTCCCCATAGAATATAATGTAGCACTCCATAGAATATAGTACAGCCCACCTCCCCATAGAATATAATGTAGCACCCCATAGAATATAGTACAGCCCACCTCCCCATAGAATATAATGTAGCACCCCATAGAAAATAATGTACCCCCCATAGAATATAGTACAGCCCACCTCCCCATAGAATATAATGTAGCACCCCACAGAATATAATGTATCTCCCCCCCGGTGTGTATATGTACATGCCGGTCTCCTCATCACCACCGGTGAAGCCGCTGCTGGCACAGAGCTGACATCGTGCAGATGGACCCGATCACATCAGACAGCGCCGCCCTTTGCTCTCCAATAGAATAGCGTCGTAGTGCGGTATGCGCGCATGCTACGACTCCGGCGACACGGTCCGCAGGAGGATTCTGACAGAAGGACACATGTCCGGTCATATTATAGATATATAGTCACGAGCGAACGGGTTTACACCCTTTAAACTGTTCCAGAAAATGAGTGCAATTTACACTTGTTTTGTTCTATACCTGTTACTTATCAAAAAGTGTGTGCGGTGCGGTGGCTGGGCGCAGGCAGGCGCACGTGGAGGGAGGGACCGCCGGAATAGGCAGCTGCTGGATCAGACTATATTGCAACATGGGCAGCTGCTGTCACCGTCGCGATCCCACCAGCCTCCGAGGCCCACTGGTCTACATCCAGACACCACCGCACACATCTCTATAAGCAGACCTCAGCGCTATTTATGTCCCAGTAATGGCCAACCACTATAAATTATGGAGATTTTTTAAAATACCACCAGAGTGATCTGCTGACAAACTGAACATCCCTGTTGTCAAAATGTCCCGCCCCTGCTGTGTATTTTGGAGAAACTAGGTGACACGTTTGTGTTTCCTGCAGCTCATTTGCATATATGGATGAGCAAGCGCTGTGATTGGCTGCTGTAGAATCCTAGTATGTTTCAGTTGGAAGAGAGGTCAAAGGCCATCGTGTCTGTCCGCCTGCTGCTCAATGCAGCAATGGCAGGATTCACTAAACCCTCTCAGACAGATGTCTGTCCAGCCTCTGGGTGAACAGTCCCACCGAAGGAGAACTCGTCACCTCCTCTGGTGGCCGCCTGTTCCACTCATTGCTCACCCTCACTGTCAAAAAGTTTTTTTCTAATGTGTATCTTTTCCCTTTCATCCCATTGCTTCTCGTGCTTCCATGTGCAAATGAGAATAAGGATGATCCCTCTACATTGGGGCAACCCTTCAGATATTGGTGTCCTCCATCTTATAGAAGGGAACGCCTTTCCGACAGAACAGGCTGACTGAACGTGACGGCCGTCGCCATGATCCCTATGGCCGGCGCATACACACTGCTATGTTGCTGATGTTGTAGCACATTACTTCAATGAAATATTAATGGTGCTGACACGTGCCGGATTATCAGACGTTGTCAGTATTAATCGTGGTGACAGGTGCCGGATTATCAGATGTTGTAAGTATTAATCGTGCTGACACGTGCCGGATTATCAGATGTTGTCAGTATTAATCGTGCTGACACGTGCCGGATTATCAGATATCATGAGTATTAATGGACCTGAAACATGTGCCAGATTATCAGATGTTATCGGTATTAATGGTGCTTACAGATGCTGGATTATCAGATGTTATCAGTATTAATGGTGTTGACAGGTGCCGGATTATCAGACTTCATCAGTATTAATGGTGCTGACACGTGCCGGATTATCAGATGTTGTCAGTATTAATCGTGCTGACAGGTGCCGGATTATCAGATGTTGTCAGTATTAATCGTGCCGGATTATCAGATGTTGTCAGTATTAATCGTGCTGACACGTGCCGGATTATCAGATGTTGTCAGTATTAATCGTGCTGACAGGTGCCGGATTATCAGATATCATGAGTATTAATGGACCTGACAAATGCCGGATTATCAGATGTTGTCAGTATTAATCGTGGTGACAGGTGCCGGATTATCAGATGTTGTCAGTATTAATCGTGCCTACACGTGCCGGATTATCAGATGTTGTCAGTATTAATCGTGCTGACACGTGCCGGATTATCAGATATCATGAGTATTAATGGACCTGACAAATGCCAGATTATCAGATGTTATCGGTATTAATGGTGCTTACAGATGCTGGATTATCAGATGTTATCAGTATTAATGGTGTTGACAGGTGCCGGATTATCAGACTTCATCAGTATTAATGGTGCTGACACGTGCCGGATTATCAGATGTTGTCAGTATTAATCGTGCTGACAGGTGCGGGATTATCAGATGTTGTCAGTATTAATCGTGCCGGATTATCAGATGTTGTCAGTACTAATCGTGCTGACACGTGCCGGATTATCAGATATTGTCAGTACTAATCGTGCTGACACGTGCCGGATTATCAGATGTTGTCAGTATTAATCGTGCTGACACGTGCCGGAATAACAGATATCATGAGTACTAATGAGCCTGACAAATGCCAGATTATCAGATGTTATCGGTATTAATGGTGCTTACAGATGCTGGATTATCAGATGTTATCAGTATTAATGGTATTGACAGGTGCCGGATTATCAGACTTCATCAGTATTAATGGTGCTGACACGTGCCGGATTATCAGATGTTGTCAGTATTAATCGTGCTGACACGTGCCGGATTATCAGATGTTGTCAGTATTAATCGTGCTGACAGGTGCCGGATTATCAGATATCATGAGTATTAATGGACCTGACAAATGCCGGATTATCAGATGTTATCGGTATTAATGGTGCTTACAGATGCTGGATTATCAGATGTTATCAGTATTAATGGTGTTGACAGGTGCCGGATTATCAGACTTCATCAGTATTAACCCCTTAACCCCCAAGGGTGGTTGGCACGTTAATGACCGGGCCAATTTTGACAATTCTTACCACTGTCCCTTTAAGAGGTCATAACTCTGGAACGCTTCCATGGATCCCGCCGGTGATTCTGACATTGCTTTTTTCTCACGACATAGTGTACTTCGTAGGGATATACTATTGAAGAGAAATAGCGCAATAGTGCATTATCCAGTGTAGGTATATCAATTTAAAAATAATACACTCACCAGATGGAGCTTGTAATAAGCATGGAGGATTCGCTGCTGCAGAAACCACAGATCCACGAGGGACCAACGTAGAAGATGCAGGAGAGGAGAAAAAGTGGTCAGACAATCCGCGCTGCAAATCACTTTGAACCCCCAAAGGGCTTCACAGAAGTTTATAACGTGCAGCCATCCAATTAAAGACATCATATTTTTTCCACAAAAATGATCTTTTCACCCCCAATTTTTATTTTCCCAAGAGTAACAGGACCCCAAAAGTTATTGTGCAATTCATCCTGAGTACGCTGATACCCCATATATGGGGGTAAACCACTATTTGGGCACATGGCAGAGCTGGGAAGGGAAGCAGCGCCATTTAACTTTTTTGGCTGGAATTGAGATCGGACGCCATGTCGCGTTTGGAAAGCCCCTGAAGTGCCAAAACAGTGGAAACCCCCCAATTCTAACTCCCACCCTAACCCTAGCCCTGACCCTAGCTCTGACCCTAGCCCTAATGGGAAAATGGAAATAAATACATTTTTTTTTAATTTTATTATTTTTGCCTAACTAAGGGGGTGATAAAGGGGGGGTTTGATTTACTATTTATGGCGGGTTTTAATTTTTGGCAGCTGTCATACGCTAAAAGACGCTTTTTATTGTAAAAATAGTTTATGCATCACCACATTTTGAGAGCTATAATTTTTCCTTATTTTGACCCACCGAGTCATGTGAGGTCATATTTTTTGCGGGACGAGTTGACGTTTTTATTGGTACCATTTTCGGGCACGTGACATTTTTTGGTCGCTTTTTACTCCGATTTTTGGGACGCAGTATGAACAAAAACCAGCTTTTCAGGAATTTCTTTTGGGGGGGGGGTGCGTTTACACCGTTCCGCGTGCGGTAAAATTGATAAGGCGCTTTTATTCTTCGGGTCAGTATGATTACAGCGATACCTCTTTTATGTCTTTTTTTATGTTTTGGCGGTTTTATGCTATGTAAATTTTTTTTTATAAAAAATAATTATTTTTCCATCGCTTTATTCTGCGAGCTATAACTTTTTTATTTTTTCTCTGATGATGCTGTGTGGTGGCTCGTTTGTTGCGGGACAAGATGTCGTTTTCAGCGGTACCATGGATATTTATATGCGTCTTTTTGATCGCGCGTTATTGCACTTTTTGTTCGTCGGTATGATAATAAATCATTAATTTTTGCGTCGATTTTTATTGTTTAAGGGGAACGCTAAAGGGGTTAACTAATGGGACAGTTTTATAGGGTGGGTCATTACGGACGCGGCGATAACAAATAGGTGTACTTTTATTGTTTTTCTGTTTCTTTATTTTCAAAAAATGAATTTATTAGGGAATAATTTTTTTTCTTATTTATTTAACGATTTTATTAAAATTATTTTTACACTTTTTGTTTTTTACTTTATTATAATGTCCCATGGGGGACATCACTGTCCTGTGACAGATCGCTGATCTGTCACATCACAGATCGCTGTGACAGATCAGCAATCTGTCACAGGCACTGCTGCAGGCTTCCTCATGCCTGCGCTCTGCGGGCAGTGAGGAAGCCAGCTCCCTGCAGGCCCCCGAAGGTCACCGTCGCCATATTGGATCCGGGGACCTGCAGGAAAGGCGACCCCCGCAGCGGCGCTGCACATCGCGCTGCTGTGGGGGTCGCAGGGAAGCACGGAGGGAGCCCCCTCCCTGCCGATGCTTCCTTTAACCCCCGATACACCGCGATCATGTTTGATCGCGGTGTGCCAGGGGTTAACGTGTCGGGGGCGGTCACACATTGTGCCGGGTGTCAGCTGTGATAATCAGCTGACACCCGGCCGCGATCAGCTGCGCTCCCCCCGTGAGCGCAGCTGATCGCATTAGACGTACTATTCCGTCCTTGGGACTTAGGTCCCAGGTCACATTGACGGAATAGTACGTCTAATGTAGGAAAGGGGTTGATGGACCTGACAGATACCGGATTATCAGATATTATCAGTATTAACATTAGTTTTTTTCATGTTTCACATAGAAGCTTATAGGGAAAAAAACACCAAAATTCGCACAGTTCAGCAGCGTCTTCAGCCTCCCAGCAATCGCAGATCGCATGAAATCACATCCACTTTTCTTGCACATATAGGCCGTAGCGTAAATGCTGTGTCTTCCGCTGATTTTTTTGGGGGGGCAGAAATTCTGCTACGTTTATCTGTGTGAATAAATGCTGGGCAGGGTGCAATAGTTGACTGCTTTGTCTCCCATCCTTATAGGACCCCTAGCATGGTCCGCTGAGCTTTGAATGATCTTTTAATAGGCTTGGATTCTGATAAATAGTTGTTGCAATAATCGCTGGAACCAAGTCCTAGTGGCAGGGCTACAACCCACCTCCCCATATTATATAATGTACCCCCCATAAGAATATAATACAACCCACCTCCCCATAGAATATAATGCACCCCCCATAGAATATAGTACAGCCCACCTCCCCATAGAATATAATGTACCCCCCCATAGAATATAATACAACCCACCTCCCCATAGAATATAATGTACCCCCATAGAATATAGTACAGCCCACCTCCCCATAGAATATAATGTACCCCCCCATAGAATATAATACAACCCACCTCCCCATAGAATATAATGTACCCCCCCTAGAATATAATACAACCCACCTCCCCATAGAATATAATGTACCCCCCATAGAATATAGTACAGCCCACCTCCCCATAGAATATAATGTACCCCCCATAGAATATAGTACAGCCCACCTCCCCATAGAATATAATGTAGCACCCCATAGAAAATAATGTACCCCCCATAGAATATAGTACAGCCCACCTCCCCATAGAATATAATGTAGCACCCCATAGAATATAATACAGCCCACCTCCCCATAGAATATAATGTAGCACCCCATAGAATATAGTACAGCCCACCTCCCCATAGAATATAATGTACCCCCATAGAATATAGTACAGCCCACCTCCCCATAGAATATAATGTAGCACCCCACAGAATATAATGTATCTCCCCCCCGGTGTGTATATGTACACGCCGGTCTCCTCATCACCACCGGTGAAGCCGCTGCTGGCACAGAGCTGACATCGTGCAGATGGCCCCGATCACATCAGACAGCGCCGCCCTTTGCTCTCCAATAGAATAGCGTCGTAGTGCGGTATGCGCGCATGCTACGACTCCGGCGACACGGTCCGCAGGAGGATTCTGACAGAAGGACACATGTCCGGTCATATTATAGATATATAGTCACGAGCGAACGGGTTGACACCCTTTAAACTGTTCCAGAAAATGAGTGCAATTTACACTTGTTTTGTTCTATACCTGTTACTTATCAAAAGGTGTGTGCAGTGCGGTGGCTGGGCGCAGGCAGGCGCACGTGGAGGGAGGGACCGCCGGAATAGGCAGTTGCTGGATCAGACTATATAGCAACATGGGCAGCTGCTGTCACCGTCGCGATCCCACCAGCCTCCGAAGCCCACTGGTCTACATCCAGACACCACCGCACACATCTCTATAAGCAGACCTCAGCGCTATTTATGTCCCAGTAATGGCCAACCACTATAAATTATGGAGATTTTTTAAAATGCCACCAGAGTGATCTGCTGACAAACTGAACATCCCTGTTGTCAAAATGTCCCGCCCCTGCTGTGTATTCTGGAGAAACTAGGTGACACGTTTGTGTTTCCTGCAGCTCATTTGCATATATGGATGAGCAAGCGCTGTGATTGGCTGCTGTAGAATCCTAGTATGTTTCAGTTGGAAGAGAGGTCAAAGGCCATCGTGTCTGTCCGCCTGCTGCTCAATGCAGCAATGGCAGGATTCACTAAACCCTCTCAGACAGATGTCTGTCCAGCCTCTGGGTGAACAGTCCCACCGATGGAGAACTCGTCACCTCCTCTGGTGGCCGCCTGTTCCACTCATTGCTCACCCTCACTGTCAAAAAGTTTTTTTCTAATGTGTATCTTTTCCCTTTCATCCCATTGCTTCTCGTGCTTCCATGTGCAAATGAGAATAAGGATGATCCCTCTACATTGGGGCAACCCTTCAGATATTGGTGTCCTCCATCTTATAGAAGGGAACGCCTTTCCGACAGAACAGGCTGACTGAACGTGACGGCCGTCGCCATGATCCCTATGGCTGGCGCATACACACTGCTATGTTGCTGATGTTGTAGCACATTACTTCAATGAAATATTAATGGTGCTGACACGTGCCGGATTATCAGACGTTGTCAGTATTAATCGTGGTGACAGGTGCCGGATTATCAGATGTTGTAAGTATTAATCGTGCTGACACGTGCCGGGTTATCAGATGTTGTCAGTATTAATCGTGCTGACACGTGCCGGATTATCAGATATCATGAGTATTAATGGACCTGAAACATGTGCCAGATTATCAGATGTTATCGGTATTAATGGTGCTTACAGATGCTGGATTATCAGATGTTATCAGTATTAATGGTGTTGACAGGTGCCGGATTATCAGACTTCATCAGTATTAATGGTGCTGACACGTGCCGGATTATCAGATGTTGTCAGTATTAATCGTGCTGACAGGTGCCGGATTATCAGATGTTGTCAGTATTAATCGTGCCGGATTATCAGATGTTGTCAGTATTAATCGTGCTGACACGTGCCGGATTATCAGATGTTGTCAGTATTAATCGTGCTGACAGGTGCCGGATTATCAGATATCATGAGTATTAATGGACCTGACAAATGCCGGATTATCAGATGTTGTCAGTATTAATCGTGGTGACAGGTGCCGGATTATCAGATGTTGTCAGTATTAATCGTGCCTACACGTGCCGGATTATCAGATGTTGTCAGTATTAATCGTGCTGACACGTGCCGGATTATCAGATATCATGAGTATTAATGGACCTGACAAATGCCAGATTATCAGATGTTATCGGTATTAATGGTGCTTACAGATGCTGGATTATCAGATGTTATCAGTATTAATGGTGTTGACAGGTGCCGGATTATCAGACTTCATCAGTATTAATGGTGCTGACACGTGCCGGATTATCAGATGTTGTCAGTATTAATCGTGCTGACAGGTGCGGGATTATCAGATGTTGTCAGTATTAATCGTGCCGGATTATCAGATGTTGTCAGTACTAATCGTGCTGACACGTGCCGGATTATCAGATGTTGTCAGTATTAATCGTGCTGACACGTGCCGGATTATCAGATGTTGTCAGTATTAATCGTGCTGACAGGTGCCGGATTATCAGATATCATGAGTATTAATGGACCTGACAAATGCCGGATTATCAGATGTTATCGGTATTAATGGTGCTTACAGATGCTGGATTATCAGATGTTATCAGTATTAATGGTGTTGACAGGTGCCGGATTATCAGACTTCATCAGTATTAACCCCTTAACCCCCAAGGGTGGTTGGCACGTTAATGACCGGGCCAATTTTGACAATTCTTACCACTGTCCCTTTAAGAGGTCATAACTCTGGAACGCTTCCATGGATCCCGCCGGTGATTCTCACATTGCTTTTTTCTCACGACATAGTGTACTTCGTAGGGATATACTATTGAAGAGAAATAGCGCAATAGTGCATTATCCAGTGTAGGTATATCAATTTAAAAATAATACACTCACCAGATGGAGCTTGTAATAAGCATGGAGGATTCGCTGCTGCAGAAACCACAGATCCACGAGGGACCAACGTAGAAGATGCAGGAGAGGAGAAAAAGTGGTCAGACAATCCGCGCTGCAAATCACTTTGAACCCCCAAAGGGCTTCACAGAAGTTTATAACGTGCAGCCATCCAATTAAAGACATCATATTTTTTCCACAAAAATGATCTTTTCACCCCCAATTTTTATTTTCCCAAGAGTAACAGGACCCCAAAAGTTATTGTGCAATTCATCCTGAGTACGCTGATACCCCATATATGGGGGTAAACCACTATTTGGGCACATGGCAGAGCTCGGAAGGGAAGCAGCGCCATTTAACTTTTTTGGCTGGAATTGAGATCGGACTCCATGTCGCGTTTGGAAAGCCCCTGAAGTGCCAAAACAGTGGAAACCCCCCAATTCTAACTCCCACCCTAACCCTAGCCCTGACCCTAGCTCTGACCCTAGCCCTAATGGGAAAATGGAAATAAATACATTTTTTTTTTATTTTATTATTTTTGCCTAACTAAGGAGGTGATAAAGGGGGGGTTTGATTTACTATTTATGGCGGGTTTTAATTTTTGGCAGCTGTCATACGCTAAAAGACGCTTTTTATTGTAAAAATAGTTTATGCATCACCACATTTTGAGAGCTATAATTTTTCCTTATTTTGACCCACCGAGTCATGTGAGGTCATATTTTTTGCGGGACGAGTTGACGTTTTTATTGGTACCATTTTCGGGCACGTGACATTTTTTGGTCGCTTTTTACTCCGATTTTTGGGACGCAGTATGAACATAAACCAGCTTTTCAGGAATTTCTTTTGGGGGGGGGTGCGTTTACACCGTTCCGCGTGCGGTAAAATTGATAAGGCGCTTTTATTCTTCGGGTCAGTATGATTACAGCGATACCTCTTTTATGTCTTTTTTTATGTTTTGGCGGTTTTATGCTATGAAAATTTTTTTTTATAAAAAATAATTATTTTTGCATCGCTTTATTCTGCGAGCTATAACTTTTTTATTTTTTCTCTGATGATGCTGTGTGGTGGCTCGTTTGTTGCGGGACAAGATGTCGTTTTCAGCGGTACCATGGATATTTATATGCGTCTTTTTGATCGCGCGTTATTGCACTTTTTGTTCGTCGGTATGATAATAAATCATTAATTTTTGCGTCGTTTTTTATTTTTTAAGGGGAACGCTAAAGGGGTTAACTAATGGGACAGTTTTATAGGGTGGGTCATTACGGACGCGGCGATAACAAATGGGTGTACTTTTATTGTTTTTCTGTTTCTTTATTTTCAAAAAATGAATTTATTAGGGAATCATTTTTTTTCTTATTTATTTAACGATTTTATTAAAATTATCTTTACACTTTTTGTTTTTTACTTTATTATAATGTCCCATGGGGGACATCACTGTCCTGTGACAGATCGCTGGTCTGTCACATCACAGATCGCTGTGACAGATCAGCGATCTGTCACAGGCACAGCTGCAGGCTTCCTCATGCCTGCGCTCTGCGGGCAGTGAGGAAGCCGGCTCCCTGCAGGCCCCCGAAGGTCCCCGTCGCCATATTGGATCCGTGGACCTGCAGGGAAGGCGACCCCCGCAGCGGCGCTGCACATCGCGCTGCTGTGGGGGTCGCAGGGAAGCACGGAGGGAGCCCCCTCCCTGCCGATGCTTCCTTTAACCCCCGGTACACCGCGATCATGTTTGATCGCGGTGTGCCAGGGGTTAACGTGTCGGGGGTGGTCACACATTGTGCCGGGTGTCAGCTGTGATAATCAGCTGACACCCGGCCGCGATCAGCTGCGCTCCCCCCGTGAGCGCAGCTGATCGCATTAGACGTACTATTTTGTCCTTGGGACTTAGGTCCCAGGTCACATGGACGGAATAGTACGTCTAATGTAGGAAAGGGGTTGATGGACCTGACAGATACCGGATTATTAGATATTATCAGTATTAACATTAGTTTTTTTCATGTTTCACATAGAAGCTTATAGGGAAAAAAACACCAAAATTCGCACAGTTCAGCAGCGTCTTCAGCCTCCCAGCGATCGCAGATCGCATGAAATCACATCCACTTTTCTTGCACATATAGGCCGTAGCGTAAATGCTGTGTCTTCCGCTGATTTTTTTGGGGGGGCAGAAATTCTGCTACGTTTAACTGTGTGAATAAATGCTGGGCAGGGTGCAATAGTTGACTGCTTTGTCTCCCATCCTTATAGGACCCCTAGCATGGTCCGCTGAGCTTTGAATGATCTTTTAATAGGCTTGGATTCTGTTAAATAGTTGTTGCAATAATCGCTGGAACCAAGTCCTAGTGGCAGGGCTACAACTCACCTCCCCATAAAATATAATGTACCCCCCATAAGAATATAATACAACCCACCTCCCCATAGAATATAATGTACCCCCCATAGAATATAGTACAGCCCACCTCCCCATAGAATATAATGTACCCCCCCATAGAATATAATACAACCCACCTCCCCATAGAATATAATGTACCCCCCATAGAATATAGTACAGCCCACCTCCCCATAGAATATAATGTACCCCCCCATAGAATATAATACAACCCACCTCCCCATAGAATATAATGTACCCCCCATAGAATATAATACAACCCACCTCCCCATAGAATATAATGTACCCCCATAGAATATAGTACAGCCCACCTCCCCATAGAATATAATGTACCCCCCATAGAATATAGTACAGCCCACCTCCCCATAGAATATAATGTAGCACCCCATAGAAAATAATGTACCCCCCATAGAATATAGTACAGCCCACCTCCCCATAGAATATAATGTAGCACCCCACAGAATATAATGTATCTCCCCCCCGGTGTGTATATGTACACGCCGGTCTCCTCATCACCACCGGTGAAGCCGCTCCTGGCACAGAGCTGACATCGTGCAGATGGCCCCGATCACATCAGACAGCGCCGCCCTTTGCTCTCCAATAGAATAGCGTCGTAGTGCGGTATGCGCGCATGCTACGACTCCGGCGACACGGTCCGCAGGAGGATTCTGACAGAAGGACACATGTCCGGTCATATTATAGATATATAGTCACGAGCGAACGGGTTTACACCCTTTAAACTGTTCCAGAAAATGAGTGCAATTTACACTTGTTTTGTTCTATACCTGTTACTTATCAAAAAGTGTGTGCGGTGCGGTGGCTGGGCGCAGGCAGGCGCACGTGGAGGGAGGGACCGCCGGAATAGGCAGCTGCTGGATCAGACTATATTGCAACATGGGCAGCTGCTGTCACCGTCGCGATCCCACCAGCCTCCGAGGCCCACTGGTCTACATCCAGACACCACCGCACACATCTCTATAAGCAGACCTCAGCGCTATTTATGTCCCAGTAATGGCCAACCACTATAAATTATGGAGATTTTTTAAAATACCACCAGAGTGATCTGCTGACAAACTGAACATCCCTGTTGTCAAAATGTCCCGCCCCTGCTGTGTATTTTGGAGAAACTAGGTGACACGTTTGTGTTTCCTGCAGCTCATTTGCATATATGGATGAGCAAGCGCTGTGATTGGCTGCTGTAGAATCCTAGTATGTTTCAGTTGGAAGAGAGGTCAAAGGCCATCGTGTCTGTCCGCCTGCTGCTCAATGCAGCAATGGCAGGATTCACTAAACCCTCTCAGACAGATGTCTGTCCAGCCTCTGGGTGAACAGTCCCACCGAAGGAGAACTCGTCACCTCCTCTGGTGGCCGCCTGTTCCACTCATTGCTCACCCTCACTGTCAAAAAGTTTTTTTCTAATGTGTATCTTTTCCCTTTCATCCCATTGCTTCTCGTGCTTCCATGTGCAAATGAGAATAAGGATGATCCCTCTACATTGGGGCAACCCTTCAGATATTGGTGTCCTCCATCTTATAGAAGGGAACGCCTTTCCGACAGAACAGGCTGACTGAACGTGACGGCCGTCGCCATGATCCCTATGGCCGGCGCATACACACTGCTATGTTGCTGATGTTGTAGCACATTACTTCAATGAAATATTAATGGTGCTGACACGTGCCGGATTATCAGACGTTGTCAGTATTAATCGTGCTGACACGTGCCGTATTATCAGATGTTGTCAGTATTAATCGTGCTGACACGTGCCGGATTATCAAATATCATGAGTATTAATGGACCTGAAACATGTGCCAGATTATCAGATGTTATCGGTATTAATGGTGCTTACAGATGCTGGATTATCAGATGTTATCAGTATTAATGGTGTTGACAGGTGCCGGATTATCAGACTTCATCAGTATTAATGGTGCTGACACGTGCCGGATTATCAGATGTTGTCAGTATTAATCGTGCTGACAGGTGCCGGATTATCAGATGTTGTCAGTATTAATCGTGCCGGATTATCAGATGTTGTCAGTATTAATCGTGCTGACACGTGCCGGATTATCAGATGTTGTCAGTATTAATCGTGCTGACAGGTGCCGGATTATCAGATATCATGAGTATTAATGGACCTGACAAATGCCGGATTATCAGATGTTGTCAGTATTAATCGTGGTGACAGGTGCCGGATTATCAGATGTTGTCAGTATTAATCGTGCCTACACGTGCCGGATTATCAGATGTTGTCAGTATTAATCGTGCTGACAGGTGCCGGATTATCAGATATCATGAGTATTAATGGACCTGACAAATGCCAGATTATCAGATGTTATCGGTATTAATGGTGCTTACAGATGCTGGATTATCAGATGTTATCAGTATTAATGGTGTTGACAGGTGCCGGATTATCAGACTTCATCAGTATTAATGGTGCTGACACGTGCCGGATTATCAGATGTTGTCAGTATTAATCGTGCTGACAGGTGCGGGATTATCAGATGTTGTCAGTATTAATCGTGCCGGATTATCAGATGTTGTCAGTACTAATCGTGCTGACACGTGCCGGATTATCAGATGTTGTCAGTACTAATCGTGCTGACACGTGCCGGATTATCAGATGTTGTCAGTATTAATCGTGCTGACACGTGCCGGAATAACAGATATCATGAGTATTAATGAGCCTGACAAATGCCAGATTATCAGATATTATCGGTATTAATGGTGCTTACAGATGCTGGATTATCAGATGTTATCAGTATTAATGGTGTTGACAGGTGCCGGATTATCAGACTTCATCAGTATTAATGGTGCTGACACGTGCCGGATTATCAGATGTTTTCAGTATTAATCGTGCTGACACGTGCCGGATTATCAGATGTTGTCAGTATTAATCGTGCTGACAGGTGCCGGATTATCAGATATCATGAGTATTAATGGACCTGACAAATGCCGGATTATCAGATGTTATCGGTATTAATGGTGCTTACAGATGCTGGATTATCAGATGTTATCAGTATTAATGGTGTTGACAGGTGCCGGATTATCAGACTTCATCAGTATTAACCCCTTAACCCCCAAGGGTGGTTGGCACGTTAATGACCGGGCCAATTTTGACAATTCTTACCACTGTCCCTTTAAGAGGTCATAACTCTGGAACGCTTCCATGGATCCCGCCGGTGATTCTGACATTGCTTTTTTCTCACGACATAGTGTACTTCGTAGGGATATACTATTGAAGAGAAATAGCGCAATAGTGCATTATCCAGTGTAGGTATATCAATTTAAAAATAATACACTCACCAGATGGAGCTTGTAATAAGCATGGAGGATTCGCTGCTGCAGAAACCACAGATCCACGAGGGACCAACGTAGAAGATGCAGGAGAGGAGAAAAAGTGGTCAGACAATCCGCGCTGCAAATCACTTTGAACCCCCAAAGGGCTTCACAGAAGTTTATAACGTGCAGCCATCCAATTAAAGACATCATATTTTTTCCACAAAAATGATCGTTTCACCCCCAAGTTTAATTTTCCAAAGAGTAACAGGACCCCAAAAGTTATTGTGCAATTCTTCCTGAGTACGCTGATACGCCATATATGGGGGTAAACCACTATTTGGGCACATGGCAGAGCTCAGAAGGGAAGCAGCGCCATTTAACTTTTTTGGCTGGAATTGAGATCGGACGCCATGTCGCGTTTGGAAAGCCCCTGAAGTGCCAAAACAGTGGAAACCCCCCAATTCTAACTCCCACCCTAACCCTAGCCCTGACCCTAGCTCTGACCCTAGCCCTAATGGGAAAATGGAAATAAATACATTTTTTTTTTATTTTATTATTTTTGCCTAACTAAGGGGGTGATAAAGGGGGGGTTTGATTTACTATTTATGGCGGGTTTTAATTTTTGGCAGCTGTCATACGCTAAAAGACGCTTTTTATTGTAAAAATAGTTTATGCATCACCACATTTTGAGAGCTATAATTTTTCCTTATTTTGACCCACCGAGTCATGTGAGGTCATATTTTTTGCGGGACGAGTTGACGTTTTTATTGGTACCATTTTCGGGCACGTGACATTTTTTGGTCGCTTTTTACTCCGATTTTTGGGACGCAGTATGAACAAAAACCAGCTTTTCAGGAATTTCTTTTGGGGGGGGGTGCGTTTACACCGTTCTGCGTGCAGTAAAATTGATAAGGCGCTTTTATTCTTCGGGTCAGTATGATTACAGCGATACCTCTTTTATGTCTTTTTTTATGTTTTGGCGGTTTTATGCTATGAAAATTTTTTTTTATAAAAAATAATTATTTTTGCATCGCTTTATTCTGCGAGCTATAACTTTTTTATTTTTTCTCTGATGATGCTGTGTGGTGGCTCGTTTGTTGCGGGACAAGATGTCGTTTTCAGCGGTACCATGGATATTTATATGCGTCTTTTTGATCGCGCGTTATTGCACTTTTTGTTCGTCGGTATGATAATAAATCATTAATTTTTGCGTCGTTTTTTATTTTTTAAGGGGAACGCTAAAGGGGTTAACTAATGGGACAGTTTTATAGGGTGGGTCATTACGGACGCGGCGATAACAAATAGGTGTACTTTTATTGTTTTTCTGTTTCTTTATTTTCAAAAAATGAATTTATTAGGGAATAATTTTTTTTCTTATTTATTTAACGATTTTATTAAAATTATATTTACACTTTTTGTTTTTTACTTTATTATAATGTCCCATGGGGGACATCACTGTCCTGTGACAGATCGCTGATCTGTCACATCACAGATCGCTGTGACAGATCAGCGATCTGTCACAGGCACTGCTGCAGGCTTCCTCATGCCTGCGCTCTGCGGGCAGTGAGGAAGCCAGCTCCCTGCAGGCCCCCGAAGGTCCCCGTCGCCATATTGGATCCGGGGACCTGCAGGAAAGGCGACCCCCGCAGCGGCGCTGCACATCGCGCTGCTGTGGGGGTCGCAGGGAAGCACGGAGGGAGCCCCCTCCCTGCCGATGCTTCCTTTAACCCCCGGTACACCGCGATCATGTTTGATCGCGGTGTGCCAGGGGTTAACGTGTCGGGGGCGGTCACACATTGTGCCGGGTGTCAGCTGTGATAATCAGCTGACACCCGGCCGCGATCAGCTGCGCTCCCCCCGTGAGCGCAGCTGATCACATTAGACGTACTATTCCGTCCTTGGGACTTAGGTCCCAGGTCACATGGACGGAATAGTACGTCTAATGTAGGAAAGGGGTTGATGGACCTGACAGATACCGGATTATCAGATATTATCAGTATTAACATTAGTTTTTTTCATGTTTCACATAGAAGCTTATAGGGAAAAAAACACCAAAATTCGCACAGTTCAGCAGCGTCTTCAGCCTCCCAGCGATCGCAGATCGCATGAAATCACATCCACTTTTCTTGCACATATAGGCCGTAGCGTAAATGCTGTGTCTTCCGCTGATTTTTTTGGGGGGGCAGAAATTCTGCTACGTTTATCTGTGTGAATAAATGCTGGGCAGGGTGCAATAGTTGACTGCTTTGTCTCCCATCCTTATAGGACCCCTAGCATGGTCCGCTGAGCTTTGAATGATCTTTTAATAGGCTTGGATTCTGATAAATAGTTGTTGCAATAATCGCTGGAACCAAGTCCTAGTGGCAGGGCTACAACCCACCTCCCCATAAAATATAATGTACCCCCATAGAATATAGTACAGCCCACCTCCCCATAGAATATAATGTACCCCCCCATAGAATATAATACAACCCACCTCCCCATAGAATATAATGTACCCCCCATAGAATATAGTACAGCCCACCTCCCCATAGAATATAATGTACCTCCCCCATAGAATATAATACAACCCACCTCCCCATAGAATATAATGTACCCCCAATAGAATATAATACAACCCACCTCCCCATAGAATATAATGTACCCCCCATAGAATATAGTACAGCCCACCTCCCCATAGAATATAATGTACCCCCCATAGAATATAGTACAGCCCACCTCCCCATAGAATATAATGTAGCACCCCATAGAAAATAATGTACCCCCCATTAGAATATAGTACAGCCCACCTCCCCATAGAATATAATGTAGCACCCCATAGAATATAGTACAGCCCACCTCCCCATAGAATATAATGTAGCACCCCATAGAATATAGTACAGCCCACCTCCCCATAGAATATAATGTAGCACCCCATAGAAAATAATGTACCCCCCATAGAATATAGTACAGCCCACCTCCCCATAGAATATAATGTAGCACCCCACAGAATATAATGTATCTCCCCCCCGGTGTGTATATGTACACGCCGGTCTCCTCATCACCACCGGTGAAGCCGCTGCTGGCACAGAGCTGACATCGTGCAGATGGCCCCGATCACATCAGACAGCGCCGCCCTTTGCTCTCCAATAGAATAGCGTCGTAGTGCGGTATGCGCGCATGCTACGACTCCGGCGACACGGTCCGCAGGAGGATTCTGACAGAAGGACACATGTCCGGTCATATTATAGATATATAGTCACGAGCGAACGGGTTGACACCCTTTAAACTGTTCCAGAAAATGAGTGCAATTTACACTTGTTTTGTTCTATACCTGTTACTTATCAAAAAGTGTGTGCAGTGCGGTGGCTGAGCGCAGGCAGGCGCACGTGGAGGGAGGGACCACCGGAATAGGCAGCTGCTGGATCAGACTATATTGCAACATGGGCAGCTGCTGTCACCGTCGCGATCCCACCAGCCTCCGAAGCCCACTGGTCTACATCCAGACACCACCGCACACATCTCTATAAGCAGACCTCAGCACTATTTATGTCCCAGTAATGGCCAACCACTATAAATTATGGAGATTTTTTAAAATGCCACCAGAGTGATCTGCTGACAAACTGAACATCCCTGTTGTCAAAATGTCCCGCCCCTGCTGTGTATTTTGGAGAAACTAGGTGACACGTTTGTGTTTCCTGCAGCTCATTTGCATATATGGATGAGCAAGCGCTGTGATTGGCTGCTGTAGAATCCTAGTATGTTTCAGTTGGAAGAGAGGTCAAAGGCCATCGTGTCTGTCCGCCTGCTGCTCAATGTAGCAATGGCAGGATTCACTAAACCCTCTCAGACAGATGTCTGTCCAGCCTCTGGGTGAACAGTCCCACCGAAGGAGAACTCGTCACCTCCTCTGGTGGCCGCCTGTTCCACTCATTGCTCACCCTCACTGTCAAAAAGTTTTTTTCCAATGTGTATCTTTTCCCTTTCATCCCATTGCTTCTCGTGCTTACATGTGCAAATGAGAATAAGGATGATCCCTCTACATTGGGGCAACCCTTCAGATATTGGTGTCCTCCATCTTATAGAAGGGAACGCCTTTCCGACAGAACAGGCTGACTGAACGTGACGGCCGTCGCCATGATCCCTATGGCTGGCGCATACACACTGCTATGTTGCTGATGCTGTAGCACATTACTTCAATGAAATATTAATGGTGCTGACACGTGCCGGATTATCAGACGTTGTCAGTATTAATCGTGGTGACAGGTGCCGGATTATCAGATGTTGTAAGTATTAATCGTGCTGACACGTGCCGGATTATCAGATGTTGTCAGTATTAATCGTGCTGACACGTGCCGGATTATCAGATATCATGAGTATTAATGGACCTGAAACATGTGCCAGATTATCAGATGTTATCGGTATTAATGGTGCTTACAGATGCTGGATTATCAGATGTCATGAGTATTAATGGTGTTGACAGGTGCCGGATTATCAGACTTCATCAGTATTAATGGTGCTGACACGTGCCGGATTATCAGATGTTGTCAGTATTAATCGTGCTGACAGATGCCGGATTATCAGATGTTGTCAGTATTAATCGTGCCGGATTATCAGATGTTGTCAGTATTAATCGTGCTGACACGTGCCGGATTATCAGATGTTGTCAGTATTAATCGTGCTGACAGGTGCCGGATTATCAGATATCATGAGTATTAATGGACCTGACAAATGCCGGATTATCAGATGTTGTCAGTATTAATCGTGGTGACAGGTGCCGGATTATCAGATGTTGTCAGTATTAATCGTGCCTACACGTGCCGGATTATCAGATGTTGTCAGTATTAATCGTGCCGGATTATCAGATGTTGTCAGTACTAATCGTGCTGACACGTGCCGGATTATCAGATGTTGTCAGTATTAATCGTGCTGACACGTGCCGGAATAACAGATATCATGAGTATTAATGAGCCTGACAAATGCCAGATTATCAGATGTTATCGGTATTAATGGTGCTTACAGATGCTGGATTATCAGATGTTATCAGTATTAATGGTGTTGACAGGTGCTGGATTATCAGACTTCATCAGTATTAATGGTGCTGACACGTGCCGGATTATCAGATGTTGTCAGTATTAATCGTGCTGACACGTGCCGGATTATCAGATGTTGTCAGTATTAATCGTGCTGACAGATGCCGGATTATCAGATATCATGAGTATTAATGGACCTGACAAATGCCGGATTATCAGATGTTATCGGTATTAATGGTGCTTACAGATGCTGGATTATCAGATGTTATCAGTATTAATGGTGTTGACAGGTGCCGGATTATCAGACTTCATCAGTATTAACCCCTTAACCCCCAAGGGTGGTTGGCACGTTAATGACCGGGCCAATTTTGACAATTCTTACCACTGTCCCTTTAAGAGGTCATAACTCTGGAACGCTTCCATGGATCCCGCCGGTGATTCTGACATTGCTTTTTTCTCACGACATAGTGTACTTCGTAGGGATATACTATTGAAGAGAAATAGCGCAATAGTGCATTATCCAGTGTAGGTATATCAATTTAAAAATAATACACTCACCAGATGGAGCTTGTAATAAGCATGGAGGATTCGCTGCTGCAGAAACCACAGATCCACGAGGGACCAACGTAGAAGATGCAGGAGAGGAGAAAAAGTGGTCAGACAATCCGCGCTGCAAATCACTTTGAACCCCCAAAGGGCTTCACAGAAGTTTATAACGTGCAGCCATCCAATTAAAGACATCATATTTTTTCCACAAAAATGATCTTTTCACCCCCAATTTTTATTTTCCCAAGAGTAACAGGACCCCAAAAGTTATTGTGCAATTCATCCTGAGTACGCTGATACCCCATATATGGGGGTAAACCACTATTTGGGCACATGGCAGAGCTCGGAAGGGAAGCAGCGCCATTTAACTTTTTTGGCTGGAATTGAGAGCGGACGCCATGTCGCGTTTGGAAAGCCCCTGAAGTGCCAAAACAGTTGAAACCCCCCAATTCTAACTCCCACCCTAACCCTAGCCCTGACCCTAGCTCTGACCCTAGCCCTAATGGGAAAATGGAAATAAATACATTTTTTTTTTATTTTATTATTTTTGCCTAACTAAGGGGGTGATAAAGGGGGGGTTTGATTTACTATTTATGGCGGGTTTTAATTTTTGGCAGCTGTCATACGCTAAAAGACGCTTTTTATTGTAAAAATAGTTTATGCATCACCACATTTTGAGAGCTATAATTTTTCCTTATTTTGACCCACCGAGTCATGCGAGGTCATATTTTTTGCGGGACGAGTTGACGTTTTTATTGGTACCATTTTCGGGCACGTGACATTTTTTGGTCGCTTTTTACTCCGATTTTTGGGACGCAGTATGAACAAAAACCAGCTTTTCAGGAATTTCTTTTGGGGGGGGGGGGTGCGTTTACACCGTTCCGCGTGCGGTAAAATTGATAAGGCGCTTTTATTCTTCGGGTCAGTATGATTACAGCGATACCTCTTTTATGTCTTTTTTTATGTTTTGGCGGTTTTATGCAATGAAAATTTTTTTTTATAAAAAATAATTAGTTTTGCATCGCTTTATTCTGCGAGCTATAACTTTTTTATTTTTTCTCTGATGATGCTGTGTGGTGGCTCTTTTGTTGCGGGACAAGATGTCGTTTTCAGCGGTACCATGGATATTTATATGCGTCTTTTTGATCGCGCGTTATTGCACTTTTTGTTCGTCGGTATGATAATAAATCATTAATTTTTGCGTCGTTTTTTATTTTTTAAGGGGAACGCTAAAGGGGTTAACTAATGGGACAGTTTTATAGGGTGGGTCATTACGGACGCGGCGATAACAAACAGGTGTACTTTTATTGTTTTTCTGTTTCTTTATTTTCAAAAAATGAATTTATTAGGGAATAATTTTTTTTCTTATTTATTTAACGATTTTATTAAAATTATTTTTACACTTTTTGTTTTTTACTTTATTATAATGTCCCATGGGGGACATCACTGTCCTGTGACAGATCGCTGATCTGTCACATCACAGATCGCTGTGACAGATCAGCGATCTGTCACAGGCACTGCTGCAGGCTTCCTCATGCTTGCGCTCTGCGGGCAGTGAGGAAGCCGGCTCCCTGCAGGCCCCCGAAGGTCCCCGTCGCCATATTGGATCCGGGGACCTGCAGGAAAGGCGACCCCCGCAGCGGCGCTGCACATCGTGCTGCTGTGGGGGTCGCAGGGAAGCACGGAGGGAGCCCCCTCCCTGCCGATGCTTCCTTTAACCCCCGGTACACCGCAATCATGTTTGATCGCGGTGTGCCAGGGGTTAACGTGTCGGGGGAGGTCACACATTGTGCCGGGTGTCAGCTGTGATAATCAGCTGACACCCGGCCGCGATCAGCTGCGCTCCCCCCGTGAGCGCAGCTGATCGCATTAGACGTACTATTCCGTCCTTGGGACTTAGGTCCCAGGTCACATGGACGGAATAGTACGTCTAATGTAGGAAAGGGGTTGATGGACCTGACAGATACCGGATTATCAGATATTATCAGTATTAACATTAGTTTTTTTCATGTTTCACATAGAAGCTTATAGGGAAAAAAATACCAAATTTCGCACAGTTCAGCAGCGTCTTCAGCCTCCCAGCGATCGCAGATCGCATGAAATCACATCCACTTTTCTTGCACATATAGGCCGTAGCGTAAATGCTGTGTCTTCCGCTGATTTTTTTGGGGGGGCAGAAATTCTGCTACGTTTAACTGTGTGAATAAATGCTGGGCAGGGTGCAATAGTTGACTGCTTTGTCTCCCATCCTTATAGGACCCCTAGCATGGTCCGCTGAGCTTTGAATGATCTTTTAATAGGCATGGATTCTGATAAATAGTTGTTGCAATAATCGCTGGAACCAAGTCCTAGTGGCAGGGCTACAACCCACCTCCCCATAAAATATAATGTACCCCCCATAGAATATAGTACAGCCCACCTCCCCATAGAATATAATGTACCCCCCCATAGAATATAATACAACCCACCTCCCCATAGAATATAATGTACCCCCCATAGAATATAGTACAGCCCACCTCCCCATAGAATATAATGTACCCCCCCATAGAATATAATACAACCCACCTCCCCATAGAATATAATGTACCCCCCATAGAATATAATACAACCCACCTCCCCATAGAATATAATGTACCCCCCATAGAATATAGTACAGCCCACCTCCCCATAGAATATAATGTACCCCCCATAGAATATAGTACAGCCCACCTCCCCATAGAATATAATGTAGCACCCCATAGAAAATAATGTACCCCCCATAGAATATAGTACAGCCCACCTCCCCATAGAATATAATGTAGCACCCCATAGAATATAGTACAGCCCACCTCCCCATAGAATATAATGTAGCACCCCATAGAATATAGTACAGCCCACCTCCCCATAGAATATAATGTAGCACCCCATAGAAAATAATGTACCCCCCATAGAATATAGTACAGCCCACCTCCCCATAGAATATAATGTAGCACCCCACAGAATATAATGTATCTCCCCCCCGGTGTGTATATGTACACGCCGGTCTCCTCATCACCACCGGTGAAGCCGCTGCTGGCACAGAGCTGACATCGTGCAGATGGCCCCGATCACATCAGACAGCGCCGCCCTTTGCTCTCCAATAGAATAGCGTCGTAGTGCGGTATGCGCGCATGCTACGACTCCGGCGACACGGTCCGCAGGAGGATTCTGACAGAAGGACACATGTCCGGTCATATTATAGATATATAGTCACGAGCGAACGGGTTGACACCCTTTAAACTGTTCCAGAAAATGAGTGCAATTTACACTTGTTTTGTTCTATACCTGTTACTTATCAAAAGGTGTGTGCAGTGCGGTGGCTGGGCGCAGGCAGGCGCACGTGGAGAGAGGGACCGCCGGAATAGGCAGCTGCTGGATCAGACTATATTGCAACATGGGCAGCTGCTGTCACCGTCGCGAGCCCACTGGTATACATCCAGACACCACCGCACACATCTCTATAAGCAGACCTCAGCGCTATTTATGTCCCAGTAATGGCCAACCACTATAAATTATGGAGATTTTTTAAAATGCCACCAGAGTGATCTGCTGACAAACTGAACATCCCTGTTGTCAAAATGTCCCGCCCCTGCTGTGTATTTTGGAGAAACTAGGTGACACGTTTGTGTTTCCTGCAGCTCATTTGCATATATGGATGAGCAAGCGCTGTGATTGGCTGCTGTAGAATCCTAGTATGTTTCAGTTGGAAGAGAGGTCAAAGGCCATCGTGTCTGTCCGCCTGCTGCTCAATGCAGCAATGGCAGGATTCACTAAACCCTCTCAGACAGATGTCTGTCCAGCCTCTGGGTGAACAGTCCCACCGAAGGAGAACTCGTCACCTCCTCTGGTGGCCGCCTGTTCCACTCATTGCTCACCCTCACTGTCAAAAAGTTTTTTTCTAATGTGTATCTTTTCCCTTTCATCCCATTGCTTCTCGTGCTTCCATGTGCAAATGAGAATAAGGATGATCCCTCTACATTGGGGCAACCCTTCAGATATTGGTGTCCTCCATCTTATAGATGGGAACGCCTTTCCGACAGAACAGGCTGACTGAACGTGACGGCCGTCGCCATGATCCCTATGGCCGGCGCATACACACTGCTATGTTGCTGATGTTGTAGCACATTACTTCAATGAAATATTAATGGTGCTGACACGTGCCGGATTATCAGACGTTGTCAGTATTAATTGTGGTGACACTTGCCGGATTATCAGATGTTGTAAGTATTAATCGTGCTGACACGTGCTGGATTATCAGATGTTGTCAGTATTAATCGTGCTGACACGTGCCGGATTATCAGATATCATGAGTATTAATGGACCTGAAACATGTGCCAGATTATCAGATGTTATCGGTATTAATGGTGCTTGCAGATGCTGGATTATCAGATGTTATCAGTATTAATGGTGTTGACAGGTGCCGGATTATCAGACTTCATCAGTATTAATGGTGCTGACACGTGCCGGATTATCAGATGTCAGTATTAATCGTGCTGACAGGTGCCGGATTATCAGATGTTGTCAGTATTAATCGTGCCGGATTATCAGATGTTGTCAGTATTAATCGTGCTGACACGTGCCGGATTATCAGATGTTGTCAGTATTAATCGTGCTGACAGGTGCCGGATTATCAGATATCATGAGTATTAATGGACCTGACAAATGCCGGATTATCAGATGTTGTCAGTATTAATCGTGCTGACACGTGCCGGATTATCAGATATCATGAGTATTAATGGACCTGAAACATGTGCCAGATTATCAGATGTTATCGGTATTAATGGTGCTTACAGATGCTGGATTATCAGATGTTATCAGTATTAATGGTGTTGACAGGTGCCGGATTATCAGACTTCATCAGTATTAATGGTGCTGACACGTGACGGATTATCAGATGTTGTCAGTATTAATCGTGCTGACAGGTGCCGGATTATCAGATGTTGTCAGTATTAATCGTGCCGGATTATCAGATGTTGTCAGTATTAATCGTGCTGACACGTGCCGGATTATCAGATGTTGTCAGTATTAATCGTGCTGACAGGTGCCGGATTATCAGATATCATGAGTATTAATGGACCTGACAAATGCCGGATTATCAGATGTTGTCAGTATTAATCGTGGTGACAGGTGCCGGATTATCAGATGTTGTCAGTATTAATCGTGCCTACACGTGCCGGATTATCAGATGTTGTCAGTTTTAATCGTGCTGACACGTGCCGGATTATCAGATATCATGAGTATTAATGGACCTGACAAATGCCAGATTATCAGATGTTATCGGTATTAATGGTGCTTACAGATGCTGGATTATCAGATGTTATCAGTATTAATGGTGTTGACAGGTGCCGGATTATCAGACTTCATCAGTATTAATGGTGCTGACACGTGCCGGATTATCAGATGTTGTCAGTATTAATCGTGCTGACAGGTGCGGGATTATCAGATGTTGTCAGTATTAATCGTGCTGACACGTGCCGGATTATCAGATATCATGAGTATTAATGGACCTGACAAATGCCAGATTATCAGATGTTATCGGTATTAATGGTGCTTACAGATGCTGGATTATCAGATGTTATCAGTATTAATGGTGTTGACAGGTGCCGGATTATCAGACTTCATCAGTATTAATGGTGCTGACACGTGCCGGATTATCAGATGTTGTCAGTATTAATCGTGCTGACAGGTACGGGATTATCAGATGTTGTCAGTATTAATCGTGCCGGATTATCAGATGTTGTCAGTACTAATCGTGCTGACACGTGCCGGATTATCAGATGTTGTCAGTATTAATCGTGCTGACACGTGCCGGAATAACAGATATCATGAGTATTAATGAGCCTGACAAATGCCAGATTATCAGATGTTATCGGTATTAATGGTGCTTACAGATGCTGGATTATCAGATGTTATCAGTATTAATGGTGTTGACAGGTGCCGGATTATCAGACTTCATCAGTATTAATGGTGCTGACACGTGCCGGATTATCAGATGTTGTCAGTATTAATCGTGCTGACACGTGCCGGATTATCAGATGTTGGCAGTATTAATCGTGCTGACAGGTGCCGGATTATCAGATATCATGAGTATTAATGGACCTGACAAATGCCGGATTATCAGATGTTATCGGTATTAATGGTGCTTACAGATGCTGGATTATCAGATGTTATCAGTATTAATGGTGTTGACAGGTGCCGGATTATCAGACTTCATCAGTATTAACCCCTTAACCACCAAGGGTGGTTGGCACGTTAATGACCGGGCCAATTTTGACAATTCTTACCACTGTCCCTTTAAGAGGTCATAACTCTGGAACGCTTCCATGGATCCCGCCGGTGATTCTGACATTGCTTTTTTCTCACAACATAGTGTACTTCGTAGGGATATACTATTGAAGAGAAATAGCGCAATAGTGCATTATCCAGTGTAGGTATATCAATTTAAAAATAATACACTCACCAGATGGAGCTTGTAATAAGCATGGAGGATTCGCTGCTGCAGAAACCACAGATCCACGAGGGACCAACGTAGAAGATGCAGGAGAGGAGAAAAAGTGGTCAGACAATCCGCGCTGCAAATCACTTTGAACCCCCAAAGGGCTTCACAGAAGTTTATAACGTGCAGCCATCCAATTAAAGACATCATATTTTTTCCACAAAAATGATCTTTTCACCCCCAATTTTTATTTTCCCAAGAGTAACAGGACCCCAAAAGTTATTGTGCAATTCATCCTGAGTACGCTGATACCCCATATATGGGGGTAAACCACTATTTGGGCACATGGCAGAGCTCGGAAGGGAAGCAGCGCCATTTAACTTTTTTGGCTGGAATTGAGATCGGACGCCATGTCGCGTTTGGAAAGCCCCTGAAGTGCCAAAACAGTGGAAACCCCCCAATTCTAACTCCCACCCTAACCCTAGCCCTGACCCTAGCTCTGACCCTAGCCCTAATGGGAAAATGGAAATAAATACATTTTTTTTTTATTTTATTATTTTTGCCTAACTAAGGGGGTGATAAAGGGGGGGTTTGATTTACTATTTATGGCGGGTTTTAATTTTTGGCAGCTGTCATACGCTAAAAGACGCTTTTTATTGTAAAAATAGTTTATGCATCACCACATTTTGAGAGCTATAATTTTTCCTTATTTTGACCCACCGAGTCATGTGAGGTCATATTTTTTGCGGGACGAGTTGACGTTTTTATTGGTACCATTTTCGGGCACGAGACATTTTTTGGTCGCTTTTTACTCCGATTTTTGGGACGCAGTATGAACAAAAACCAGCTTTTCAGGAATTTCTTTTGGGGGGGGGGGCGTTTACACCGTTCCGCGTGCGGTAAAATTGATAAGGCGCTTTTATTCTTCGGGTCAGTATGATTACAGCGATACCTCTTTTATGTCTTTTTTTATGTTTTGGCGGTTTTATGCTATGAAAATTTTTTTTTATAAAAAATAATTATTTTTGCATCGCTTTATTCTGCGAGCTATAACTTTTTTATTTTTTCTCTGATGATGCTGTGTGGAGGCTCGTTTGTTGCGGGACAAGATGTCGTTTTCAGCGGTACCATGGATATTTATATGCGTCTTTTTGATCGCGCGTTATTGCACTTTTTGTTCGTCGGTATGATAATAAATCATTAATTTTTGCGTCGTTTTTTATTTTTTAAGGGGAACGCTAAAGGGGTTAACTAATGGGACAGTTTTATAGGGTGGGTCATTACGGACGCGGCGATAACAAATAGGTGTACTTTTATTGTTTTTCTGTTTCTTTATTTTCAAAAAATGAATTTATTAGGTAATAATTTTTTTTCTTATTTATTTAACGATTTTATTAAAATTATTTTTACACTTTTTGTTTTTTACTTTATTATAATGTCCCATGGGGGACATCACTGTCCTGTGACAGATCGCTGATCTGTCACATCACAGATCGCTGTGACAGATCAGCGATCTGTCACAGGCACTGCTGCAGGCTTCCTCATGCCTGCGCTCTGCGGGCAGTGAGGAAGCCAGCTCCCTGCAGGCCCCCGAAGGTCCCCGTCGCCATATTGGATCCGGGGACCTGCAGGAAAGGCGACCCCCGCAGCGGCGCTGCACATCGCGCTGCTGTGGGGGTCGCAGGGAAGCACGGAGGGAGCCCCCTCCCTGCCGATGCTTCCTTTAACCCCCGGTACACCGCGATCATGTTTGATCGCGGTGTGCCAGGGGTTAACGTGTCGGGGGCGGTCACACATTGTGCCGGGTGTCAGCTGTGATAATCAGCTGACACCCGGCCACGATCAGCTGCGCTCCCCCCGTGAGCGCAGCTGATCGCATTAGACGTACTATTCCGTCCTTGGGACTTAGGTCCCAGGTCACATGGACGGAATAGTACGTCTAATGTAGGAAAGGGGTTGATGGACCTGACAGATACCGGATTATCAGATATTGTCAGTATTAACATTAGTTTTTTTCATGTTTCACATAGAAGCTTATAGGGAAAAAAACACAAAAAATTCGCACAGTTCAGCAGCGTCTTCAGCCTCCCAGCGATCGCAGATCGCATGAAATCACATCCACTTTTCTTGCACATATAGGCCGTAGCGTAAATGCTGTGTCTTCCGCTGATTTTTTTTGGGGGGCAGAAATTCTGCTACGTTTAACTGTGTGAATAAATGCTGGGCAGGGTGCAATAGTTGACTGCTTTGTCTCCCATCCTTATAGGACCCCTAGCATGGTCCGCTGAGCTTTGAATGATCTTTTAATAGGCTTGGATTCTGATAAATAGTTGTTGCAATAATCGCTGGAACCAAGTCCTAGTGGCAGGGCTACAACCCACCTCCCCATAAAATATAATGTACCCCCCATAAGAATATAATACAACCCACCTCCCCATAGAATATAATGTACCCCCCATAGAATATAGTACAGCCCACCTCCCCATAGAATATAATGTACCCCCCCCATAGAATATAATACAACCCACCTCCCCATAGAATATAATGTACCCCCATAGAATATAGTACAGCCCACCTCCCCATAGAATATAATGTACCCCCCCATAGAATATAATACAACCCACCTCCCCATAGAATATAATGTACCCCCCATAGAATATAATACAACCCACCTCCCCATAGAATATAATGTACCCCCCATAGAATATAGTACAGCCCACCTCCCCATAGAATATAATGTACCCCCCATAGAATATAGTACAGCCCACCTCCCCATAGAATATAATGTACCCCCCCATAGAATATAATACAACCCACCTCCCCATAGAATATAATACAACCCACCTCCCCATAGAATATAATGTACCCCCCATAGAATATAGTACAGCCCACCTCCCCATAGAATATAATGTACCCCCCATAGAATATAGTACAGCCCACCTCCCCATAGAATATAATGTAGCACCCCATAGAAAATAATGTACCCCCCATAGAATATAGTACAGCCCACCTCCCCATAGAATATAATGTAGCACTCCATAGAATATAGTACAGCCCACCTCCCCATAGAATATAATGTAGCACCCCATAGAATATAGTACAGCCCACCTCCCCATAGAATATAATGTAGCACCCCATAGAAAATAATGTACCCCCCATAGAATATAGTACAGCCCACCTCCCCATAGAATATAATGTAGCACCCCACAGAATATAATGTATCTCCCCCCCGGTGTGTATATGTACATGCCGGTCTCCTCATCACCACCGGTGAAGCCGCTGCTGGCACAGAGCTGACATCGTGCAGATGGACCCGATCACATCAGACAGCGCCGCCCTTTGCTCTCCAATAGAATAGCGTCGTAGTGCGGTATGCGCGCATGCTACGACTCCGGCGACACGGTCCGCAGGAGGATTCTGACAGAAGGACACATGTCCGGTCATATTATAGATATATAGTCACGAGCGAACGGGTTTACACCCTTTAAACTGTTCCAGAAAATGAGTGCAATTTACACTTGTTTTGTTCTATACCTGTTACTTATCAAAAAGTGTGTGCGGTGCGGTGGCTGGGCGCAGGCAGGCGCACGTGGAGGGAGGGACCGCCGGAATAGGCAGCTGCTGGATCAGACTATATTGCAACATGGGCAGCTGCTGTCACCGTCGCGATCCCACCAGCCTCCGAGGCCCACTGGTCTACATCCAGACACCACCGCACACATCTCTATAAGCAGACCTCAGCGCTATTTATGTCCCAGTAATGGCCAACCACTATAAATTATGGAGATTTTTTAAAATACCACCAGAGTGATCTGCTGACAAACTGAACATCCCTGTTGTCAAAATGTCCCGCCCCTGCTGTGTATTTTGGAGAAACTAGGTGACACGTTTGTGTTTCCTGCAGCTCATTTGCATATATGGATGAGCAAGCGCTGTGATTGGCTGCTGTAGAATCCTAGTATGTTTCAGTTGGAAGAGAGGTCAAAGGCCATCGTGTCTGTCCGCCTGCTGCTCAATGCAGCAATGGCAGGATTCACTAAACCCTCTCAGACAGATGTCTGTCCAGCCTCTGGGTGAACAGTCCCACCGAAGGAGAACTCGTCACCTCCTCTGGTGGCCGCCTGTTCCACTCATTGCTCACCCTCACTGTCAAAAAGTTTTTTTCTAATGTGTATCTTTTCCCTTTCATCCCATTGCTTCTCGTGCTTCCATGTGCAAATGAGAATAAGGATGATCCCTCTACATTGGGGCAACCCTTCAGATATTGGTGTCCTCCATCTTATAGAAGGGAACGCCTTTCCGACAGAACAGGCTGACTGAACGTGACGGCCGTCGCCATGATCCCTATGGCCGGCGCATACACACTGCTATGTTGCTGATGTTGTAGCACATTACTTCAATGAAATATTAATGGTGCTGACACGTGCCGGATTATCAGACGTTGTCAGTATTAATCGTGGTGACAGGTGCCGGATTATCAGATGTTGTAAGTATTAATCGTGCTGACACGTGCCGGATTATCAGATGTTGTCAGTATTAATCGTGCTGACACGTGCCGGATTATCAGATATCATGAGTATTAATGGACCTGAAACATGTGCCAGATTATCAGATGTTATCGGTATTAATGGTGCTTACAGATGCTGGATTATCAGATGTTATCAGTATTAATGGTGTTGACAGGTGCCGGATTATCAGACTTCATCAGTATTAATGGTGCTGACACGTGCCGGATTATCAGATGTTGTCAGTATTAATCGTGCTGACAGGTGCCGGATTATCAGATGTTGTCAGTATTAATCGTGCCGGATTATCAGATGTTGTCAGTATTAATCGTGCTGACACGTGCCGGATTATCAGATGTTGTCAGTATTAATCGTGCTGACAGGTGCCGGATTATCAGATATCATGAGTATTAATGGACCTGACAAATGCCGGATTATCAGATGTTGTCAGTATTAATCGTGGTGACAGGTGCCGGATTATCAGATGTTGTCAGTATTAATCGTGCCTACACGTGCCGGATTATCAGATGTTGTCAGTATTAATCGTGCTGACACGTGCCGGATTATCAGATATCATGAGTATTAATGGACCTGACAAATGCCAGATTATCAGATGTTATCGGTATTAATGGTGCTTACAGATGCTGGATTATCAGATGTTATCAGTATTAATGGTGTTGACAGGTGCCGGATTATCAGACTTCATCAGTATTAATGGTGCTGACACGTGCCGGATTATCAGATGTTGTCAGTATTAATCGTGCTGACAGGTGCGGGATTATCAGATGTTGTCAGTATTAATCGTGCCGGATTATCAGATGTTGTCAGTACTAATCGTGCTGACACGTGCCGGATTATCAGATATTGTCAGTACTAATCGTGCTGACACGTGCCGGATTATCAGATGTTGTCAGTATTAATCGTGCTGACACGTGCCGGAATAACAGATATCATGAGTACTAATGAGCCTGACAAATGCCAGATTATCAGATGTTATCGGTATTAATGGTGCTTACAGATGCTGGATTATCAGATGTTATCAGTATTAATGGTATTGACAGGTGCCGGATTATCAGACTTCATCAGTATTAATGGTGCTGACACGTGCCGGATTATCAGATGTTGTCAGTATTAATCGTGCTGACACGTGCCGGATTATCAGATGTTGTCAGTATTAATCGTGCTGACAGGTGCCGGATTATCAGATATCATGAGTATTAATGGACCTGACAAATGCCGGATTATCAGATGTTATCGGTATTAATGGTGCTTACAGATGCTGGATTATCAGATGTTATCAGTATTAATGGTGTTGACAGGTGCCGGATTATCAGACTTCATCAGTATTAACCCCTTAACCCCCAAGGGTGGTTGGCACGTTAATGACCGGGCCAATTTTGACAATTCTTACCACTGTCCCTTTAAGAGGTCATAACTCTGGAACGCTTCCATGGATCCCGCCGGTGATTCTGACATTGCTTTTTTCTCACGACATAGTGTACTTCGTAGGGATATACTATTGAAGAGAAATAGCGCAATAGTGCATTATCCAGTGTAGGTATATCAATTTAAAAATAATACACTCACCAGATGGAGCTTGTAATAAGCATGGAGGATTCGCTGCTGCAGAAACCACAGATCCACGAGGGACCAACGTAGAAGATGCAGGAGAGGAGAAAAAGTGGTCAGACAATCCGCGCTGCAAATCACTTTGAACCCCCAAAGGGCTTCACAGAAGTTTATAACGTGCAGCCATCCAATTAAAGACATCATATTTTTTCCACAAAAATGATCTTTTCACCCCCAATTTTTATTTTCCCAAGAGTAACAGGACCCCAAAAGTTATTGTGCAATTCATCCTGAGTACGCTGATACCCCATATATGGGGGTAAACCACTATTTGGGCACATGGCAGAGCTGGGAAGGGAAGCAGCGCCATTTAACTTTTTTGGCTGGAATTGAGATCGGACGCCATGTCGCGTTTGGAAAGCCCCTGAAGTGCCAAAACAGTGGAAACCCCCCAATTCTAACTCCCACCCTAACCCTAGCCCTGACCCTAGCTCTGACCCTAGCCCTAATGGGAAAATGGAAATAAATACATTTTTTTTTAATTTTATTATTTTTGCCTAACTAAGGGGGTGATAAAGGGGGGGTTTGATTTACTATTTATGGCGGGTTTTAATTTTTGGCAGCTGTCATACGCTAAAAGACGCTTTTTATTGTAAAAATAGTTTATGCATCACCACATTTTGAGAGCTATAATTTTTCCTTATTTTGACCCACCGAGTCATGTGAGGTCATATTTTTTGCGGGACGAGTTGACGTTTTTATTGGTACCATTTTCGGGCACGTGACATTTTTTGGTCGCTTTTTACTCCGATTTTTGGGACGCAGTATGAACAAAAACCAGCTTTTCAGGAATTTCTTTTGGGGGGGGGGTGCGTTTACACCGTTCCGCGTGCGGTAAAATTGATAAGGCGCTTTTATTCTTCGGGTCAGTATGATTACAGCGATACCTCTTTTATGTCTTTTTTTATGTTTTGGCGGTTTTATGCTATGTAAATTTTTTTTTATAAAAAATAATTATTTTTCCATCGCTTTAT
The DNA here is from genome assembly GCF_039654945.1 of Dendrobates tinctorius. Lineage (NCBI taxonomy): Eukaryota > Metazoa > Chordata > Amphibia > Anura > Dendrobatidae > Dendrobates > Dendrobates tinctorius. The sequence continues at coordinate 13,821,974 of NW_027361917.1, forward strand.
TCTGCGAGCTATAACTTTTTTATTTTTTCTCTGATGATGCTGTGTGGTGGCTCGTTTGTTGCGGGACAAGATGTCGTTTTCAGCGGTACCATGGATATTTATATGCGTCTTTTTGATCGCGCGTTATTGCACTTTTTGTTCGTCGGTATGATAATAAATCATTAATTTTTGCGTCGATTTTTATTGTTTAAGGGGAACGCTAAAGGGGTTAACTAATGGGACAGTTTTATAGGGTGGGTCATTACGGACGCGGCGATAACAAATAGGTGTACTTTTATTGTTTTTCTGTTTCTTTATTTTCAAAAAATGAATTTATTAGGGAATAATTTTTTTTCTTATTTATTTAACGATTTTATTAAAATTATTTTTACACTTTTTGTTTTTTACTTTATTATAATGTCCCATGGGGGACATCACTGTCCTGTGACAGATCGCTGATCTGTCACATCACAGATCGCTGTGACAGATCAGCAATCTGTCACAGGCACTGCTGCAGGCTTCCTCATGCCTGCGCTCTGCGGGCAGTGAGGAAGCCAGCTCCCTGCAGGCCCCCGAAGGTCACCGTCGCCATATTGGATCCGGGGACCTGCAGGAAAGGCGACCCCCGCAGCGGCGCTGCACATCGCGCTGCTGTGGGGGTCGCAGGGAAGCACGGAGGGAGCCCCCTCCCTGCCGATGCTTCCTTTAACCCCCGATACACCGCGATCATGTTTGATCGCGGTGTGCCAGGGGTTAACGTGTCGGGGGCGGTCACACATTGTGCCGGGTGTCAGCTGTGATAATCAGCTGACACCCGGCCGCGATCAGCTGCGCTCCCCCCGTGAGCGCAGCTGATCGCATTAGACGTACTATTCCGTCCTTGGGACTTAGGTCCCAGGTCACATTGACGGAATAGTACGTCTAATGTAGGAAAGGGGTTGATGGACCTGACAGATACCGGATTATCAGATATTATCAGTATTAACATTAGTTTTTTTCATGTTTCACATAGAAGCTTATAGGGAAAAAAACACCAAAATTCGCACAGTTCAGCAGCGTCTTCAGCCTCCCAGCAATCGCAGATCGCATGAAATCACATCCACTTTTCTTGCACATATAGGCCGTAGCGTAAATGCTGTGTCTTCCGCTGATTTTTTTGGGGGGGCAGAAATTCTGCTACGTTTATCTGTGTGAATAAATGCTGGGCAGGGTGCAATAGTTGACTGCTTTGTCTCCCATCCTTATAGGACCCCTAGCATGGTCCGCTGAGCTTTGAATGATCTTTTAATAGGCTTGGATTCTGATAAATAGTTGTTGCAATAATCGCTGGAACCAAGTCCTAGTGGCAGGGCTACAACCCACCTCCCCATATTATATAATGTACCCCCCATAAGAATATAATACAACCCACCTCCCCATAGAATATAATGCACCCCCCATAGAATATAGTACAGCCCACCTCCCCATAGAATATAATGTACCCCCCCATAGAATATAATACAACCCACCTCCCCATAGAATATAATGTACCCCCATAGAATATAGTACAGCCCACCTCCCCATAGAATATAATGTACCCCCCCATAGAATATAATACAACCCACCTCCCCATAGAATATAATGTACCCCCCCTAGAATATAATACAACCCACCTCCCCATAGAATATAATGTACCCCCCATAGAATATAGTACAGCCCACCTCCCCATAGAATATAATGTACCCCCCATAGAATATAGTACAGCCCACCTCCCCATAGAATATAATGTAGCACCCCATAGAAAATAATGTACCCCCCATAGAATATAGTACAGCCCACCTCCCCATAGAATATAATGTAGCACCCCATAGAATATAATACAGCCCACCTCCCCATAGAATATAATGTAGCACCCCATAGAATATAGTACAGCCCACCTCCCCATAGAATATAATGTACCCCCATAGAATATAGTACAGCCCACCTCCCCATAGAATATAATGTAGCACCCCACAGAATATAATGTATCTCCCCCCCGGTGTGTATATGTACACGCCGGTCTCCTCATCACCACCGGTGAAGCCGCTGCTGGCACAGAGCTGACATCGTGCAGATGGCCCCGATCACATCAGACAGCGCCGCCCTTTGCTCTCCAATAGAATAGCGTCGTAGTGCGGTATGCGCGCATGCTACGACTCCGGCGACACGGTCCGCAGGAGGATTCTGACAGAAGGACACATGTCCGGTCATATTATAGATATATAGTCACGAGCGAACGGGTTGACACCCTTTAAACTGTTCCAGAAAATGAGTGCAATTTACACTTGTTTTGTTCTATACCTGTTACTTATCAAAAGGTGTGTGCAGTGCGGTGGCTGGGCGCAGGCAGGCGCACGTGGAGGGAGGGACCGCCGGAATAGGCAGTTGCTGGATCAGACTATATAGCAACATGGGCAGCTGCTGTCACCGTCGCGATCCCACCAGCCTCCGAAGCCCACTGGTCTACATCCAGACACCACCGCACACATCTCTATAAGCAGACCTCAGCGCTATTTATGTCCCAGTAATGGCCAACCACTATAAATTATGGAGATTTTTTAAAATGCCACCAGAGTGATCTGCTGACAAACTGAACATCCCTGTTGTCAAAATGTCCCGCCCCTGCTGTGTATTCTGGAGAAACTAGGTGACACGTTTGTGTTTCCTGCAGCTCATTTGCATATATGGATGAGCAAGCGCTGTGATTGGCTGCTGTAGAATCCTAGTATGTTTCAGTTGGAAGAGAGGTCAAAGGCCATCGTGTCTGTCCGCCTGCTGCTCAATGCAGCAATGGCAGGATTCACTAAACCCTCTCAGACAGATGTCTGTCCAGCCTCTGGGTGAACAGTCCCACCGATGGAGAACTCGTCACCTCCTCTGGTGGCCGCCTGTTCCACTCATTGCTCACCCTCACTGTCAAAAAGTTTTTTTCTAATGTGTATCTTTTCCCTTTCATCCCATTGCTTCTCGTGCTTCCATGTGCAAATGAGAATAAGGATGATCCCTCTACATTGGGGCAACCCTTCAGATATTGGTGTCCTCCATCTTATAGAAGGGAACGCCTTTCCGACAGAACAGGCTGACTGAACGTGACGGCCGTCGCCATGATCCCTATGGCTGGCGCATACACACTGCTATGTTGCTGATGTTGTAGCACATTACTTCAATGAAATATTAATGGTGCTGACACGTGCCGGATTATCAGACGTTGTCAGTATTAATCGTGGTGACAGGTGCCGGATTATCAGATGTTGTAAGTATTAATCGTGCTGACACGTGCCGGGTTATCAGATGTTGTCAGTATTAATCGTGCTGACACGTGCCGGATTATCAGATATCATGAGTATTAATGGACCTGAAACATGTGCCAGATTATCAGATGTTATCGGTATTAATGGTGCTTACAGATGCTGGATTATCAGATGTTATCAGTATTAATGGTGTTGACAGGTGCCGGATTATCAGACTTCATCAGTATTAATGGTGCTGACACGTGCCGGATTATCAGATGTTGTCAGTATTAATCGTGCTGACAGGTGCCGGATTATCAGATGTTGTCAGTATTAATCGTGCCGGATTATCAGATGTTGTCAGTATTAATCGTGCTGACACGTGCCGGATTATCAGATGTTGTCAGTATTAATCGTGCTGACAGGTGCCGGATTATCAGATATCATGAGTATTAATGGACCTGACAAATGCCGGATTATCAGATGTTGTCAGTATTAATCGTGGTGACAGGTGCCGGATTATCAGATGTTGTCAGTATTAATCGTGCCTACACGTGCCGGATTATCAGATGTTGTCAGTATTAATCGTGCTGACACGTGCCGGATTATCAGATATCATGAGTATTAATGGACCTGACAAATGCCAGATTATCAGATGTTATCGGTATTAATGGTGCTTACAGATGCTGGATTATCAGATGTTATCAGTATTAATGGTGTTGACAGGTGCCGGATTATCAGACTTCATCAGTATTAATGGTGCTGACACGTGCCGGATTATCAGATGTTGTCAGTATTAATCGTGCTGACAGGTGCGGGATTATCAGATGTTGTCAGTATTAATCGTGCCGGATTATCAGATGTTGTCAGTACTAATCGTGCTGACACGTGCCGGATTATCAGATGTTGTCAGTATTAATCGTGCTGACACGTGCCGGATTATCAGATGTTGTCAGTATTAATCGTGCTGACAGGTGCCGGATTATCAGATATCATGAGTATTAATGGACCTGACAAATGCCGGATTATCAGATGTTATCGGTATTAATGGTGCTTACAGATGCTGGATTATCAGATGTTATCAGTATTAATGGTGTTGACAGGTGCCGGATTATCAGACTTCATCAGTATTAACCCCTTAACCCCCAAGGGTGGTTGGCACGTTAATGACCGGGCCAATTTTGACAATTCTTACCACTGTCCCTTTAAGAGGTCATAACTCTGGAACGCTTCCATGGATCCCGCCGGTGATTCTCACATTGCTTTTTTCTCACGACATAGTGTACTTCGTAGGGATATACTATTGAAGAGAAATAGCGCAATAGTGCATTATCCAGTGTAGGTATATCAATTTAAAAATAATACACTCACCAGATGGAGCTTGTAATAAGCATGGAGGATTCGCTGCTGCAGAAACCACAGATCCACGAGGGACCAACGTAGAAGATGCAGGAGAGGAGAAAAAGTGGTCAGACAATCCGCGCTGCAAATCACTTTGAACCCCCAAAGGGCTTCACAGAAGTTTATAACGTGCAGCCATCCAATTAAAGACATCATATTTTTTCCACAAAAATGATCTTTTCACCCCCAATTTTTATTTTCCCAAGAGTAACAGGACCCCAAAAGTTATTGTGCAATTCATCCTGAGTACGCTGATACCCCATATATGGGGGTAAACCACTATTTGGGCACATGGCAGAGCTCGGAAGGGAAGCAGCGCCATTTAACTTTTTTGGCTGGAATTGAGATCGGACTCCATGTCGCGTTTGGAAAGCCCCTGAAGTGCCAAAACAGTGGAAACCCCCCAATTCTAACTCCCACCCTAACCCTAGCCCTGACCCTAGCTCTGACCCTAGCCCTAATGGGAAAATGGAAATAAATACATTTTTTTTTTATTTTATTATTTTTGCCTAACTAAGGAGGTGATAAAGGGGGGGTTTGATTTACTATTTATGGCGGGTTTTAATTTTTGGCAGCTGTCATACGCTAAAAGACGCTTTTTATTGTAAAAATAGTTTATGCATCACCACATTTTGAGAGCTATAATTTTTCCTTATTTTGACCCACCGAGTCATGTGAGGTCATATTTTTTGCGGGACGAGTTGACGTTTTTATTGGTACCATTTTCGGGCACGTGACATTTTTTGGTCGCTTTTTACTCCGATTTTTGGGACGCAGTATGAACATAAACCAGCTTTTCAGGAATTTCTTTTGGGGGGGGGTGCGTTTACACCGTTCCGCGTGCGGTAAAATTGATAAGGCGCTTTTATTCTTCGGGTCAGTATGATTACAGCGATACCTCTTTTATGTCTTTTTTTATGTTTTGGCGGTTTTATGCTATGAAAATTTTTTTTTATAAAAAATAATTATTTTTGCATCGCTTTATTCTGCGAGCTATAACTTTTTTATTTTTTCTCTGATGATGCTGTGTGGTGGCTCGTTTGTTGCGGGACAAGATGTCGTTTTCAGCGGTACCATGGATATTTATATGCGTCTTTTTGATCGCGCGTTATTGCACTTTTTGTTCGTCGGTATGATAATAAATCATTAATTTTTGCGTCGTTTTTTATTTTTTAAGGGGAACGCTAAAGGGGTTAACTAATGGGACAGTTTTATAGGGTGGGTCATTACGGACGCGGCGATAACAAATGGGTGTACTTTTATTGTTTTTCTGTTTCTTTATTTTCAAAAAATGAATTTATTAGGGAATCATTTTTTTTCTTATTTATTTAACGATTTTATTAAAATTATCTTTACACTTTTTGTTTTTTACTTTATTATAATGTCCCATGGGGGACATCACTGTCCTGTGACAGATCGCTGGTCTGTCACATCACAGATCGCTGTGACAGATCAGCGATCTGTCACAGGCACAGCTGCAGGCTTCCTCATGCCTGCGCTCTGCGGGCAGTGAGGAAGCCGGCTCCCTGCAGGCCCCCGAAGGTCCCCGTCGCCATATTGGATCCGTGGACCTGCAGGGAAGGCGACCCCCGCAGCGGCGCTGCACATCGCGCTGCTGTGGGGGTCGCAGGGAAGCACGGAGGGAGCCCCCTCCCTGCCGATGCTTCCTTTAACCCCCGGTACACCGCGATCATGTTTGATCGCGGTGTGCCAGGGGTTAACGTGTCGGGGGTGGTCACACATTGTGCCGGGTGTCAGCTGTGATAATCAGCTGACACCCGGCCGCGATCAGCTGCGCTCCCCCCGTGAGCGCAGCTGATCGCATTAGACGTACTATTTTGTCCTTGGGACTTAGGTCCCAGGTCACATGGACGGAATAGTACGTCTAATGTAGGAAAGGGGTTGATGGACCTGACAGATACCGGATTATTAGATATTATCAGTATTAACATTAGTTTTTTTCATGTTTCACATAGAAGCTTATAGGGAAAAAAACACCAAAATTCGCACAGTTCAGCAGCGTCTTCAGCCTCCCAGCGATCGCAGATCGCATGAAATCACATCCACTTTTCTTGCACATATAGGCCGTAGCGTAAATGCTGTGTCTTCCGCTGATTTTTTTGGGGGGGCAGAAATTCTGCTACGTTTAACTGTGTGAATAAATGCTGGGCAGGGTGCAATAGTTGACTGCTTTGTCTCCCATCCTTATAGGACCCCTAGCATGGTCCGCTGAGCTTTGAATGATCTTTTAATAGGCTTGGATTCTGTTAAATAGTTGTTGCAATAATCGCTGGAACCAAGTCCTAGTGGCAGGGCTACAACTCACCTCCCCATAAAATATAATGTACCCCCCATAAGAATATAATACAACCCACCTCCCCATAGAATATAATGTACCCCCCATAGAATATAGTACAGCCCACCTCCCCATAGAATATAATGTACCCCCCCATAGAATATAATACAACCCACCTCCCCATAGAATATAATGTACCCCCCATAGAATATAGTACAGCCCACCTCCCCATAGAATATAATGTACCCCCCCATAGAATATAATACAACCCACCTCCCCATAGAATATAATGTACCCCCCATAGAATATAATACAACCCACCTCCCCATAGAATATAATGTACCCCCATAGAATATAGTACAGCCCACCTCCCCATAGAATATAATGTACCCCCCATAGAATATAGTACAGCCCACCTCCCCATAGAATATAATGTAGCACCCCATAGAAAATAATGTACCCCCCATAGAATATAGTACAGCCCACCTCCCCATAGAATATAATGTAGCACCCCACAGAATATAATGTATCTCCCCCCCGGTGTGTATATGTACACGCCGGTCTCCTCATCACCACCGGTGAAGCCGCTCCTGGCACAGAGCTGACATCGTGCAGATGGCCCCGATCACATCAGACAGCGCCGCCCTTTGCTCTCCAATAGAATAGCGTCGTAGTGCGGTATGCGCGCATGCTACGACTCCGGCGACACGGTCCGCAGGAGGATTCTGACAGAAGGACACATGTCCGGTCATATTATAGATATATAGTCACGAGCGAACGGGTTTACACCCTTTAAACTGTTCCAGAAAATGAGTGCAATTTACACTTGTTTTGTTCTATACCTGTTACTTATCAAAAAGTGTGTGCGGTGCGGTGGCTGGGCGCAGGCAGGCGCACGTGGAGGGAGGGACCGCCGGAATAGGCAGCTGCTGGATCAGACTATATTGCAACATGGGCAGCTGCTGTCACCGTCGCGATCCCACCAGCCTCCGAGGCCCACTGGTCTACATCCAGACACCACCGCACACATCTCTATAAGCAGACCTCAGCGCTATTTATGTCCCAGTAATGGCCAACCACTATAAATTATGGAGATTTTTTAAAATACCACCAGAGTGATCTGCTGACAAACTGAACATCCCTGTTGTCAAAATGTCCCGCCCCTGCTGTGTATTTTGGAGAAACTAGGTGACACGTTTGTGTTTCCTGCAGCTCATTTGCATATATGGATGAGCAAGCGCTGTGATTGGCTGCTGTAGAATCCTAGTATGTTTCAGTTGGAAGAGAGGTCAAAGGCCATCGTGTCTGTCCGCCTGCTGCTCAATGCAGCAATGGCAGGATTCACTAAACCCTCTCAGACAGATGTCTGTCCAGCCTCTGGGTGAACAGTCCCACCGAAGGAGAACTCGTCACCTCCTCTGGTGGCCGCCTGTTCCACTCATTGCTCACCCTCACTGTCAAAAAGTTTTTTTCTAATGTGTATCTTTTCCCTTTCATCCCATTGCTTCTCGTGCTTCCATGTGCAAATGAGAATAAGGATGATCCCTCTACATTGGGGCAACCCTTCAGATATTGGTGTCCTCCATCTTATAGAAGGGAACGCCTTTCCGACAGAACAGGCTGACTGAACGTGACGGCCGTCGCCATGATCCCTATGGCCGGCGCATACACACTGCTATGTTGCTGATGTTGTAGCACATTACTTCAATGAAATATTAATGGTGCTGACACGTGCCGGATTATCAGACGTTGTCAGTATTAATCGTGGTGACAGGTGCCGGATTATCAGATGTTGTAAGTATTAATCGTGCTGACACGTGCCGGATTATCAGATGTTGTCAGTATTAATCGTGCTGACACGTGCCGGATTATCAGATATCATGAGTATTAATGGACCTGAAACATGTGCCAGATTATCAGATGTTATCGGTATTAATGGTGCTTACAGATGCTGGATTATCAGATGTTATCAGTATTAATGGTGTTGACAGGTGCCGGATTATCAGACTTCATCAGTATTAATGGTGCTGACACGTGCCGGATTATCAGATGTTGTCAGTATTAATCGTGCTGACAGGTGCCGGATTATCAGATGTTGTCAGTATTAATCGTGCCGGATTATCAGATGTTGTCAGTATTAAAAGTGCTGACACGTGCCGGATTATCAGATGTTGTCAGTATTAATCGTGCTGACAGGTGCCGGATTATCAGATATCATGAGTATTAATGGACCTGACAAATGCCGGATTATCAGATGTTGTCAGTATTAATCGTGGTGACAGGTGCCGGATTATCAGATGTTGTCAGTATTAATCGTGCCTACACGTGCCGGATTATCAGATGTTGTCAGTATTAATCGTGCTGACACGTGCCGGATTATCAGATATCATGAGTATTAATGGACCTGACAAATGCCAGATTATCAGATGTTATCGGTATTAATGGTGCTTACAGATGCTGGATTATCAGATGTTATCAGTATTAATGGTGTTGACAGGTGCCGGATTATCAGACTTCATCAGTATTAATGGTGCTGACACGTGCCGGATTATCAGATGTTGTCAGTATTAATCGTGCTGACAGGTGCGGGATTATCAGATGTTGTCAGTATTAATCGTGCCGGATTATCAGATGTTGTCAGTACTAATCGTGCTGACACGTGCCGGATTATCAGATATTGTCAGTACTAATCGTGCTGACACGTGCCGGATTATCAGATGTTGTCAGTATTAATCGTGCTGACACGTGCCGGAATAACAGATATCATGAGTACTAATGAGCCTGACAAATGCCAGATTATCAGATGTTATCGGTATTAATGGTGCTTACAGATGCTGGATTATCAGATGTTATCAGTATTAATGGTATTGACAGGTGCCGGATTATCAGACTTCATCAGTATTAATGGTGCTGACACGTGCCGGATTATCAGATGTTGTCAGTATTAATCGTGCTGACACGTGCCGGATTATCAGATGTTGTCAGTATTAATCGTGCTGACAGGTGCCGGATTATCAGATATCATGAGTATTAATGGACCTGACAAATGCCGGATTATCAGATGTTATCGGTATTAATGGTGCTTACCGATGCTGGATTATCAGATGTTATCAGTATTAATGGTGTTGACAGGTGCCGGATTATCAGACTTCATCAGTATTAACCCCTTAACCCCCAAGGGTGGTTGGCACGTTAATGACCGGGCCAATTTTGACAATTCTTACCACTGTCCCTTTAAGAGGTCATAACTCTGGAACGCTTCCATGGATCCCGCCGGTGATTCTGACATTGCTTTTTTCTCACGACATAGTGTACTTCGTAGGGATATACTATTGAAGAGAAATAGCGCAATAGTGCATTATCCAGTGTAGGTATATCAATTTAAAAATAATACACTCACCAGATGGAGCTTGTAATAAGCATGGAGGATTCGCTGCTGCAGAAACCACAGATCCACGAGGGACCAACGTAGAAGATGCAGGAGAGGAGAAAAAGTGGTCAGACAATCCGCGCTGCAAATCACTTTGAACCCCCAAAGGGCTTCACAGAAGTTTATAACGTGCAGCCATCCAATTAAAGACATCATATTTTTTCCACAAAAATGATCTTTTCACCCCCAATTTTTATTTTCCCAAGAGTAACAGGACCCCAAAAGTTATTGTGCAATTCATCCTGAGTACGCTGATACCCCATATATGGGGGTAAACCACTATTTGGGCACATGGCAGAGCTGGGAAGGGAAGCAGCGCCATTTAACTTTTTTGGCTGGAATTGAGATCGGACGCCATGTCGCGTTTGGAAAGCCCCTGAAGTGCCAAAACAGTGGAAACCCCCCAATTCTAACTCCCACCCTAACCCTAGCCCTGACCCTAGCTCTGACCCTAGCCCTAATGGGAAAATGGAAATAAATACATTTTTTTTTAATTTTATTATTTTTGCCTAACTAAGGGGGTGATAAAGGGGGGGTTTGATTTACTATTTATGGCGGGTTTTAATTTTTGGCAGCTGTCATACGCTAAAAGACGCTTTTTATTGTAAAAATAGTTTATGCATCACCACATTTTGAGAGCTATAATTTTTCCTTATTTTGACCCACCGAGTCATGTGAGGTCATATTTTTTGCGGGACGAGTTGACGTTTTTATTGGTACCATTTTCGGGCACGTGACATTTTTTGGTCGCTTTTTACTCCGATTTTTGGGACGCAGTATGAACAAAAACCAGCTTTTCAGGAATTTCTTTTGGGGGGGGGGTGCGTTTACACCGTTCCGCGTGCGGTAAAATTGATAAGGCGCTTTTATTCTTCGGGTCAGTATGATTACAGCGATACCTCTTTTATGTCTTTTTTTATGTTTTGGCGGTTTTATGCTATGTAAATTTTTTTTTATAAAAAATAATTATTTTTCCATCGCTTTATTCTGCGAGCTATAACTTTTTTATTTTTTCTCTGATGATGCTGTGTGGTGGCTCGTTTGTTGCGGGACAAGATGTCGTTTTCAGCGGTACCATGGATATTTATATGCGTCTTTTTGATCGCGCGTTATTGCACTTTTTGTTCGTCGTTATGATAATAAATCATTAATTTTTGCGTCGATTTTTATTGTTTAAGGGGAACGCTAAAGGGGTTAACTAATGGGACAGTTTTATAGGGTGGGTCATTACGGACGCGGCGATAACAAATAGGTGTACTTTTATTGTTTTTCTGTTTCTTTATTTTCAAAAAATGAATTTATTAGGGAATAATTTTTTTTCTTATTTATTTAACGATTTTATTAAAATTATTTTTACACTTTTTGTTTTTTACTTTATTATAATGTCCCATGGGGGACATCACTGTCCTGTGACAGATCGCTGATCTGTCACATCACAGATCGCTGTGACAGATCAGCAATCTGTCACAGGCACTGCTGCAGGCTTCCTCATGCCTGCGCTCTGCGGGCAGTGAGGAAGCCAGCTCCCTGCAGGCCCCCGAAGGTCACCGTCGCCATATTGGATCCGGGGACCTGCAGGAAAGGCGACCCCCGCAGCGGCGCTGCACATCGCGCTGCTGTGGGGGTCGCAGGGAAGCACGGAGGGAGCCCCCTCCCTGCCGATGCTTCCTTTAACCCCCGATACACCGCGATCATGTTTGATCGCGGTGTGCCAGGGGTTAACGTGTCGGGGGCGGTCACACATTGTGCCGGGTGTCAGCTGTGATAATCAGCTGACACCCGGCCGCGATCAGCTGCGCTCCCCCCGTGAGCGCAGCTGATCGCATTAGACGTACTATTCCGTCCTTGGGACTTAGGTCCCAGGTCACATTGACGGAATAGTACGTCTAATGTAGGAAAGGGGTTGATGGACCTGACAGATACCGGATTATCAGATATTATCAGTATTAACATTAGTTTTTTTCATGTTTCACATAGAAGCTTATAGGGAAAAAAACACCAAAATTCGCACAGTTCAGCAGCGTCTTCAGCCTCCCAGCAATCGCAGATCGCATGAAATCACATCCACTTTTCTTGCACATATAGGCCGTAGCGTAAATGCTGTGTCTTCCGCTGATTTTTTTGGGGGGGCAGAAATTCTGCTACGTTTATCTGTGTGAATAAATGCTGGGCAGGGTGCAATAGTTGACTGCTTTGTCTCCCATCCTTATAGGACCCCTAGCATGGTCCGCTGAGCTTTGAATGATCTTTTAATAGGCTTGGATTCTGATAAATAGTTGTTGCAATAATCGCTGGAACCAAGTCCTAGTGGCAGGGCTACAACCCACCTCCCCATATTATATAATGTACCCCCCATAAGAATATAATACAACCCACCTCCCCATAGAATATAATGCACCCCCCATAGAATATAGTACAGCCCACCTCCCCATAGAATATAATGTACCCCCCCATAGAATATAATACAACCCACCTCCCCATAGAATATAATGTACCCCCATAGAATATAGTACAGCCCACCTCCCCATAGAATATAATGTACCCCCCCATAGAATATAATACAACCCACCTCCCCATAGAATATAATGTACCCCCCCTAGAATATAATACAACCCACCTCCCCATAGAATATAATGTACCCCCCATAGAATATAGTACAGCCCACCTCCCCATAGAATATTTAGTACCCCCCATAGAATATAGTACAGCCCACCTCCCCATAGAATATAATGTAGCACCCCATAGAAAATAATGTACCCCCCATAGAATATAGTACAGCCCACCTCCCCATAGAATATAATGTAGCACCCCATAGAATATAATACAGCCCACCTCCCCATAGAATATAATGTAGCACCCCATAGAATATAGTACAGCCCACCTCCCCATAGAATATAATGTACCCCCATAGAATATAGTACAGCCCACCTCCCCATAGAATATAATGTAGCACCCCACAGAATATAATGTATCTCCCCCCCGGTGTGTATATGTACACGCCGGTCTCCTCATCACCACCGGTGAAGCCGCTGCTGGCACAGAGCTGACATCGTGCAGATGGCCCCGATCACATCAGACAGCGCCGCCCTTTGCTCTCCAATAGAATAGCGTCGTAGTGCGGTATGCGCGCATGCTACGACTCCGGCGACACGGTCCGCAGGAGGATTCTGACAGAAGGACACATGTCCGGTCATATTATAGATATATAGTCACGAGCGAACGGGTTGACACCCTTTAAACTGTTCCAGAAAATGAGTGCAATTTACACTTGTTTTGTTCTATACCTGTTACTTATCAAAAGGTGTGTGCAGTGCGGTGGCTGGGCGCAGGCAGGCGCACGTGTAGGGAGGGACCGCCGGAATAGGCAGTTGCTGGATCAGACTATATAGCAACATGGGCAGCTGCTGTCACCGTCGCGATCCCACCAGCCTCCGAAGCCCACTGGTCTACATCCAGACACCACCGCACACATCTCTATAAGCAGACCTCAGCGCTATTTATGTCCCAGTAATGGCCAACCACTATAAATTATGGAGATTTTTTAAAATGCCACCAGAGTGATCTGCTGACAAACTGAACATCCCTGTTGTCAAAATGTCCCGCCCCTGCTGTGTATTCTGGATAAACTAGGTGACACGTTTGTGTTTCCTGCAGCTCATTTGCATATATGGATGAGCAAGCGCTGTGATTGGCTGCTGTAGAATCCTAGTATGTTTCAGTTGGAAGAGAGGTCAAAGGCCATCGTGTCTGTCCGCCTGCTGCTCAATGCAGCAATGGCAGGATTCACTAAACCCTCTCAGACAGATGTCTGTCCAGCCTCTGGGTGAACAGTCCCACCGAAGGAGAACTCGTCACCTCCTCTGGTGGCCGCCTGTTCCACTCATTGCTCACCCTCACTGTCAAAAAGTTTTTTTCTAATGTGTATCTTTTCCCTTTCATCCCATTGCTTCTCGTGCTTCCATGTGCAAATGAGAATAAGGATGATCCCTCTACATTGGGGCAACCCTTCAGATATTGGTGTCCTCCATCTTATAGAAGGGAACGCCTTTCCGACAGAACAGGCTGACTGAACGTGACGGCCGTCGCCATGATCCCTATGGCTGGCGCATACACACTGCTATGTTGCTGATGTTGTAGCACATTACTTCAATGAAATATTAATGGTGCTGACACGTGCCGGATTATCAGACGTTGTCAGTATTAATCGTGGTGACAGGTGCCGGATTATCAGATGTTGTAAGTATTAATCGTGCTGACACGTGCCGGGTTATCAGATGTTGTCAGTATTAATCGTGCTGACACGTGCCGGATTATCAGATATCATGAGTATTAATGGACCTGAAACATGTGCCAGATTATCAGATGTTATCGGTATTAATGGTGCTTACAGATGCTGGATTATCAGATGTTATCAGTATTAATGGTGTTGACAGGTGCCGGATTATCAGACTTCATCAGTATTAATGGTGCTGACACGTGCCGGATTATCAGATGTTGTCAGTATTAATCGTGCTGACAGGTGCCGGATTATCAGATGTTGTCAGTATTAATCGTGCCGGATTATCAGATGTTGTCAGTATTAATCGTGCTGACACGTGCCGGATTATCAGATGTTGTCAGTATTAATCGTGCTGACAGGTGCCGGATTATCAGATATCATGAGTATTAATGGACCTGACAAATGCCGGATTATCAGATGTTGTCAGTATTAATCGTGGTGACAGGTGCCGGATTATCAGATGTTGTCAGTATTAATCGTGCCTACACGTGCCGGATTATCAGATGTTGTCAGTATTAATCGTGCTGACACGTGCCGGATTATCAGATATCATGAGTATTAATGGACCTGACAAATGCCAGATTATCAGATGTTATCGGTATTAATGGTGCTTACAGATGCTGGATTATCAGATGTTATCAGTATTAATGGTGTTGACAGGTGCCGGATTATCAGACTTCATCAGTATTAATGGTGCTGACACGTGCCGGATTATCAGATGTTGTCAGTATTAATCGTGCTGACAGGTGCGGGATTATCAGATGTTGTCAGTATTAATCGTGCCGGATTATCAGATGTTGTCAGTACTAATCGTGCTGACACGTGCCGGATTATCAGATGTTGTCAGTATTAATCGTGCTGACACGTGCCGGATTATCAGATGTTGTCAGTATTAATCGTGCTGACAGGTGCCGGATTATCAGATATCATGAGTATTAATGGACCTGACAAATGCCGGATTATCAGATGTTATCGGTATTAATGGTGCTTACAGATGCTGGATTATCAGATGTTATCAGTATTAATGGTGTTGACAGGTGCCGGATTATCAGACTTCATCAGTATTAACCCCTTAACCCCCAAGGGTGGTTGGCACGTTAATGACCGGGCCAATTTTGACAATTCTTACCACTGTCCCTTTAAGAGGTCATAACTCTGGAACGCTTCCATGGATCCCGCCGGTGATTCTCACATTGCTTTTTTCTCACGACATAGTGTACTTCGTAGGGATATACTATTGAAGAGAAATAGCGCAATAGTGCATTATCCAGTGTAGGTATATCAATTTAAAAATAATACACTCACCAGATGGAGCTTGTAATAAGCATGGAGGATTCGCTGCTGCAGAAACCACAGATCCACGAGGGACCAACGTAGAAGATGCAGGAGAGGAGAAAAAGTGGTCAGACAATCCGCGCTGCAAATCACTTTGAACCCCCAAAGGGCTTCACAGAAGTTTATAACGTGCAGCCATCCAATTAAAGACATCATATTTTTTCCACAAAAATGATCTTTTCACCCCCAATTTTTATTTTCCCAAGAGTAACAGGACCCCAAAAGTTATTGTGCAATTCATCCTGAGTACGCTGATACCCCATATATGGGGGTAAACCACTATTTGGGCACATGGCAGAGCTCGGAAGGGAAGCAGCGCCATTTAACTTTTTTGGCTGGAATTGAGATCGGACTCCATGTCGCGTTTGGAAAGCCCCTGAAGTGCCAAAACAGTGGAAACCCCCCAATTCTAACTCCCACCCTAACCCTAGCCCTGACCCTAGCTCTGACCCTAGCCCTAATGGGAAAATGGAAATAAATACATTTTTTTTTAATTTTATTATTTTTGCCTAACTAAGGAGGTGATAAAGGGGGGGTTTGATTTACTATTTATGGCGGGTTTTAATTTTTGGCAGCTGTCATACGCTAAAAGACGCTTTTTATTGTAAAAATAGTTTATGCATCACCACATTTTGAGAGCTATAATTTTTCCTTATTTTGACCCACCGAGTCATGTGAGGTCATATTTTTTCCGGGACGAGTTGACGTTTTTATTGGTACCATTTTCGGGCACGTGACATTTTTTGGTCGCTTTTTACTCCGATTTTTGGGACGCAGTATGAACATAAACCAGCTTTTCAGGAATTTCTTTTGGGGGGGGGTGCGTTTACACCGTTCCGCGTGCGGTAAAATTGATAAGGCGCTTTTATTCTTCGGGTCAGTATGATTACAGCGATACCTCTTTTATGTCTTTTTTTATGTTTTGGCGGTTTTATGCTATGAAAATTTTTTTTTATAAAAAATAATTATTTTTGCATCGCTTTATTCTGCGAGCTATAACTTTTTTATTTTTTCTCTGATGATGCTGTGTGGTGGCTCGTTTGTTGCGGGACAAGATGTCGTTTTCAGCGGTACCATGGATATTTATATGCGTCTTTTTGATCGCGCGTTATTGCACTTTTTGTTCGTCGGTATGATAATAAATCATTAATTTTTGCGTCGTTTTTTATTTTTTAAGGGGAACGCTAAAGGGGTTAACTAATGGGACAGTTTTATAGGGTGGGTCATTACGGACGCGGCGATAACAAATGGGTGTACTTTTATTGTTTTTCTGTTTCTTTATTTTCAAAAAATGAATTTATTAGGGAATCATTTTTTTTCTTATTTATTTAACGATTTTATTAAAATTATCTTTACACTTTTTGTTTTTTACTTTATTATAATGTCCCATGGGGGACATCACTGTCCTGTGACAGATCGCTGGTCTGTCACATCACAGATCGCTGTGACAGATCAGCGATCTGTCACAGGCACAGCTGCAGGCTTCCTCATGCCTGCGCTCTGCGGGCAGTGAGGAAGCCGGCTCCCTGCAGGCCCCCGAAGGTCCCCGTCGCCATATTGGATCCGTGGACCTGCAGGGAAGGCGACCCCCGCAGCGGCGCTGCACATCGCGCTGCTGTGGGGGTCGCAGGGAAGCACGGAGGGAGCCCCCTCCCTGCCGATGCTTCCTTTAACCCCCGGTACACCGCGATCATGTTTGATCGCGGTGTGCCAGGGGTTAACGTGTCGGGGGTGGTCACACATTGTGCCGGGTGTCAGCTGTGATAATCAGCTGACACCCGGCCGCGATCAGCTGCGCTCCCCCCGTGAGCGCAGCTGATCGCATTAGACGTACTATTTTGTCCTTGGGACTTAGGTCCCAGGTCACATGGACGGAATAGTACGTCTAATGTAGGAAAGGGGTTGATGGACCTGACAGATACCGGATTATTAGATATTATCAGTATTAACATTAGTTTTTTTCATGTTTCACATAGAAGCTTATAGGGAAAAAAACACCAAAATTCGCACAGTTCAGCAGCGTCTTCAGCCTCCCAGCGATCGCAGATCGCATGAAATCACATCCACTTTTCTTGCACATATAGGCCGTAGCGTAAATGCTGTGTCTTCCGCTGATTTTTTTGGGGGGGCAGAAATTCTGCTACGTTTAACTGTGTGAATAAATGCTGGGCAGGGTGCAATAGTTGACTGCTTTGTCTCCCATCCTTATAGGACCCCTAGCATGGTCCGCTGAGCTTTGAATGATCTTTTAATAGGCTTGGATTCTGTTAAATAGTTGTTGCAATAATCGCTGGAACCAAGTCCTAGTGGCAGGGCTACAACTCACCTCCCCATAAAATATAATGTACCCCCCATAAGAATATAATACAACCCACCTCCCCATAGAATATAATGTACCCCCCATAGAATATAGTACAGCCCACCTCCCCATAGAATATAATGTACCCCCCCATAGAATATAATACAACCCACCTCCCCATAGAATATAATGTACCCCCCATAGAATATAGTACAGCCCACCTCCCCATAGAATATAATGTACCCCCCCATAGAATATAATACAACCCACCTCCCCATAGAATATAATGTACCCCCCATAGAATATAATACAACCCACCTCCCCATAGAATATAATGTACCCCCATAGAATATAGTACAGCCCACCTCCCCATAGAATATAATGTACCCCCCATAGAATATAGTACAGCCCACCTCCCCATAGAATATAATGTAGCACCCCATAGAAAATAATGTACCCCCCATAGAATATAGTACAGCCCACCTCCCCATAGAATATAATGTAGCACCCCACAGAATATAATGTATCTCCCCCCCGGTGTGTATATGTACACGCCGGTCTCCTCATCACCACCGGTGAAGCCGCTCCTGGCACAGAGCTGACATCGTGCAGATGGCCCCGATCACATCAGACAGCGCCGCCCTTTGCTCTCCAATAGAATAGCGTCGTAGTGCGGTATGCGCGCATGCTACGACTCCGGCGACACGGTCCGCAGGAGGATTCTGACAGAAGGACACATGTCCGGTCATATAATAGATATATAGTCACGAGCGAACTGGTTGACACCCTTTAAACTGTTCCAGAAAATGGGTGCAATTTACACTTGTTTTGTTCTATACCTGTTACTTCTCAAAAAGTGTGTGCAGTGCGGTGGCTGAGCGCAGGCAGGCGCACGTGGAGGGAGGGACCACCGGAATAGGCAGCTGCTGGATCAGACTATATTGCAACATGGGCAGCTGCTGTCACCGTCGCGATCCCACCAGCCTCCGAAGCCCACTGGTCTACATCCAGACACCACCGCACACATTTCTATAAGCAGACCTCAGCGCTATTTATGTCCCAGTAATGGCCAACCACTATAAATTATGGAGATTTTTTAAAATGCCACCAGAGTGATCTGCTGACAAACTGAACATCCCTGTTGTCAAAATGTCCCGCCCCTGCTGTGTATTTTGGAGAAACTAGGTGACACGTTTGTGTTTCCTGCAGCTCATTTGCATATATGGATGAGCAAGCGCTGTGATTGGCTGCTGTAGAATCCTAGTATGTTTCAGTTGGAAGAGAGGTCAAAGGCCATCGTGTCTGTCCGCCTGCTGCTCAATGCAGCAATGGCAGGATTCACTAAACCCTCTCAGACAGATGTCTGTCCAGCCTCTGGGTGAACAGTCCCACCGAAGGAGAACTCGTCACCTCCTCTGGTGGCCGCCTGTTCCACTCATTGCTCACCCTCACTGTCAAAAAGTTTTTTTCTAATGTGTATCTTTTCCCTTTCATCCCATTGCTTCTCGTGCTTCCATGTGCAAATGAGAATAAGGATGATCCCTCTACATTGGGGCAACCCTTCAGATATTGGTGTCCTCCATCTAATAGAAGGGAACGCCTTTCCGACAGAACAGGCTGACTGAACGTGACGGCTGTCGCCATGATCCCTATGGCCGGCGCATACACACTGCTATGTTGCTGATGTTGTAGCACATTACTTCAATGAAATATTAATGGTGCTGACACGTGCCGGATTATCAGACGCTGTCAGTATTAATCGTGGTGACAGGTGCCGGATTATCAGATGTTGTAAGTATTAATCGTGCTGACACGTGCCGGATTATCAGATGTTGTCAGTATTAATCGTGCTGACACGTGCCGGATTATCAGATATCATGAGTATTAATGGACCTGAAACATGTGCCAGATTATCAGATGTTATCGGTATTAATGGTGCTTACAGATGCTGGATTATCAGATGTTATCAGTATTAATGGTGTTGACAGGTGCCGGATTATCAGACTTCATCAGTATTAATAGTGCTGACACGTGCCGGATTATCAGATGTTGTCAGTATTAATCGTGCTGACAGGTGCCGGATTATCAGATGTTGTCAGTATTAATCGTGCCGGATTATCAGATGTTGTCAGTATTAATCGTGCTGACACGTGCCGGATTATCAGATGTTGTCAGTATTAATCGTGCTGACAGGTGCCGGATTATCAGATATCATGAGTATTAATGGACCTGACAAATGCCGGATTATCAGATGTTGTCAGTATTAATCGTGGTGACAGGTGCCGGATTATCAGATGTTGTCAGTATTAATCGTGCCTACACGTGCCGGATTATCAGATGTTGTCAGTATTAATCGTGCTGACACGTGCCGGATTATCAGATATCATGAGTATTAATGGACCTGACAAATGCCAGATTATCAGATGTTATCGGTATTAATGGTGCTTACAGATGCTGGATTATCAGATGTTATCAGTATTAATGGTGTTGACAGGTGCCGGATTATCAGACTTCATCAGTATTAATGGTGCTGACACGTGCCGGATTATCAGATGTTGTCAGTATTAATCGTGCTGACAGGTGCGGGATTATCAGATGTTGTCAGTATTAATCGTGCCGGATTATCAGATGTTGTCAGTACTAATCGTGCTGACACGTGCCGATTATCAGATGTTGTCAGTACTAATCGTGCTGACACGTGCCGGATTATCAGATGTTGTCAGTATTAATCGTGCTGACACGTGCCGGAATAACAGATATCATGAGTATTAATGAGCCTGACAAATGCCAGATTATCAGATGTTATCGGTATTAATGGTGCTTACAGATGCTGGATTATCAGATGTTATCAGTATTAATGGTGTTGACAGGTGCCGGATTATCAGACTTCATCAGTATTAATGGTGCTGACACGTGCCGGATTATCAGATGTTGTCAGTATTAATCGTGCTGACACGTGCCGGATTATCAGATGTTGTCAGTATTAATCGTGCTGACAGGTGCCGGATTATCAGATATCATGAGTATTAATGGACCTGACAAATGCCGGATTATCAGATGTTATCGGTATTAATGGTGCTTATAGATGCTGGATTATCAGATGTTATCAGTATTAATGGTGTTGACAGGTGCCGGATTATCAGACTTCATCAGTATTAACCCCTTAACCCCCAAGGGTGGTTGGCACGTTAATGACCGGGCCAATTTTGACAATTCTTACCACTGTCCCTTTAAGAGGTCATAACTCTGGAACGCTTCCATGGATCCCGCCGGTGATTCTGACATTGCTTTTTTCTCACGACATAGTGTACTTCGTAGGGATATACTATTGAAGAGAAATAGCGCAATAGTGCATTATCCAGTGTAGGTATATCAATTTAAAAATAATACACTCACCAGATGGAGCTTGTAATAAGCATGGAGGATTCGCTGCTGCAGAAACCACAGATCCACGAGGGACCAACGTAGAAGATGCAGGAGAGGAGAAAAAGTGGTCAGACAATCCGCGCTGCAAATCACTTTGAACCCCCAAAGGGCTTCACAGAAGTTTATAACGTGCAGCCATCCAATTAAAGACATCATATTTTTTCCACAAAAATGATCTTTTCACCCCCAATTTTTATTTTCCTAACAGTAACAGGACCCCAAAAGTTATTGTGCAATTCATCCTGAGTACGCTGATACCCCATATATGGGGGTAAACCACTATTTGGGCACATGGCAGAGCTCGGAAGGGAAGCAGCGCCATTTAACTTTTTTGGCTGGAATTGAGATCGGACGCCATGTCGCGTTTGGAAAGCCCCTGAAGTGCCAAAACAGTGGAAACCCCCCAATTCTAACTCCCACCCTAACCCTAGCCCTGACCCTAGCTCTGACCCTAGCCCTAATGGGAAAATGGAAATAAATACATTTTTTTTTTATTTTATTATTTTTGCCTAACTAAGGGGGTGATAAAGAGGGGGTTTGATTTACTATTTATGGCGGGTTTTAATTTTTGGCAGCTGTCATACGCTAAAAGACGCTTTTTATTGTAAAAATAGTTTATGCATCACCACATTTTGAGAGCTATAATTTTTCCTTATTTTGACCCACCGAGTCATGTGAGGTCATATTTTTTGCGGGACGAGTTGATGTTTTTATTGGTACCATTTTCGGGCACGTGACATTTTTTGGTCACTTTTTACTCCGATTTTTGGGACGCAGTATGAACAAAAACCAGCTTTTCAGGAATTTCTTTTGGGGGGGGTGCATTTACACCGTTCCGCGTGCGGTAAAATTGATAAGGCGCTTTTATTCTTCGGGTCAGTATGATTACAGCGATACGTCTTTCATGTCTTTTTTATGTTTTGGCGGTTTTATGGTATGAAAATTTTTTTTTATAAAAAATAATTATTTTTGCATCGCTTTATTCTGCGAGCTATAACTTTTTTATTTTTTCTCTGATGATGCTGTGTGGTGGCTCGTTTGTTGCGGGACAAGATGTCGTTTTCAGCGGTACTATGGATATTTATATGCGTCTTTTTGATCGCGCGTTATTGCACTTTTTATTCGTCGGTATGATAATAAATCATTAATTTTTGCGTCGTTTTTTATTTTTTAAGGGGAACGCTAAAAGGGTTAACTAATGGGACAGTTTTATAGGGTGGGTCATTACGGACGCGGCGATAACAAATAGGTGTACTTTTATTGTTTTTCTGTTTCTTTATTTTCAAAAAATGAATTTATTAGGGAATAATTTTTTTTCTTATTTATTTAACGATTTTATTAAAATTATTTTTACACTTTTTGTTTTTTACTTTATTATAATGTCCCATGGGGGACATCACTGTCCTGTGACAGATCGCTGATCTGTCACATCACAGATCGCTGTGACAGATCAGCGATCTGTCACAGGCACTGCTGCAGGCTTCCTCATGCCTGCGCTCTGCGGGCAGTGAGGAAGCCAGCTCCCTGCAGGCCCCCGAAGGTCCCCGTCGCCATATTGGATCCGGGGACCTGCAGGAAAGGCGACCCCCGCAGCGGCGCTGCACATCGCGCTGCTGTGGGGGTCGCAGGGAAGCACGGAGGGAGCCCCCTCCCTGCCGATGCTTCCTTTAACCCCCGGTACACCGCGATCATGTTTGATCGCGGTGTGCCAGGGGTTAACGTGTCGGGGGCGGTCACACATTGTGCCGGGTGTCAGCTGTGATAATCAGCTGACACCCGGCCGCGATCAGCTGCGCTCCCCCCCCGTGAGCGCAGCTGATCGCATTAGACGTACTATTCCGTCCTTGGGACTTAGGTCCCAGGTCACATGGACGGAATAGTACGTCTAATGTAGGAAAGGGGTTGATGGACCTGACAGATACCGGATTATCAGATATTATCAGTATTAACATTAGTTTTTTTCATGTTTCACATAGAAGCTTATAGGGAAAAAAACACCAAAATTCGCACAGTTCAGCAGCGTCTTCAGCCTCCCAGCGATCGCAGATCGCATGAAATCACATCCACTTTTCTTGCACATATAGGCCGTAGCGTAAATGCTGTGTCTTTCGCTGATTTTTTTGGGGGGGCAGAAATTCTGCTACGTTTAACTGTGTGAATAAATGCTGGGCAGGGTGCAATAGTTGACTGCTTTGTCTCCCATCCTTATAGGACCCCTAGCATAGTCCGCTGAGCTTTGAATGATCTTTTAATAGGCTTGGATTCTGATAAATAGTTGTTGCAATAATCGCTGGAACCAAGTCCTAGTGGCAGGGCTACAACCCACCTCCCCATAAAATATAATGTACCCCCCATAAGAATATAATACAACCCACCTCCCCATAGAATATAATGTACCCCCCATAGAATATAGTACATCCCACCTCCCCATAGAATATAATGTACCCCCCCATAGAATATAATACAACCCACCTCCCCATAGAATATAATGTACCCCCCATAGAATATAGTACAGCCCACCTCCCCATAGAATATAATGTACCCCCCCATAGAATATAATACAACCCACCTCCCCATAGAATATAATGTTCCCCCCATAGAATATAGTACAGCCCACCTCCCCATAGAATATAATGTACCCCCCATAGGATATAGTACAGCCCACCTCCCCATAGAATATAATGTAGCACCCCATAGAAAATAATGTTCCCCCCATAGAATATAGTACAGCCCACCTCCCCATAGAATATAATGTAGCACCCCATAGAATATAGTACAGCCCACCTCCCCATAGAATATAATGTAGCACCCCATAGAATATAGTACAGCCCACCTCCCCATAGAATATAATGTACCCCCATAGAATATAGTACAGCCCACCTCCCCATAGAATATAATGTAGCACCCCACAGAATATAATGTATCTCCCCCCCGGTGTGTATATGTACACGCCGGTCTCCTCATCACCACCGGTGAAGCCGCTGCTGGCACAGAGCTGACATCGTGCAGATGGCCCCGATCACATCAGACAGCGCCGCCCTTTGCTCTCCAATAGAATAGCGTCGTAGTGCGGTATGCGCGCATGCTACGACTCCGGCGACACGGTCCGCAGGAGGATTCTGACAGAAGGACACATGTCCGGTCATATTATAGATATATAGTCACGAGCGAACGGGTTGACACCCTTTAAACTGTTCCAGAAAATGAGTGCAATTTACACTTGTTTTGTTCTATACCTGTTACTTATCAAAAGGTGTGTGCAGTGCGGTGGATGGGCGCAGGCAGGCGCACGTGGAGGGAGGGACCGCCGGAATAGGCAGCTGCTGGATCAGACTATATAGCAACATGGGCAGCTGCTGTCACCGTCGCGATCCCACCAGCCTCCGAAGCCCACTGGTCTACATCCAGACACCACCGCACACATCTCTATAAGCAGACCTCAGAGCTATTTATGTCCCAGTAATGGCCAACCACTAAATATTATGGAGATTTTTTAAAATGCCACCAGAGTGATCTGCTGACAAACTGAACATCCCTGTTGTCAAAATGTCCCGCCCCTGCTGTGTATTATGGAGAAACTAGGTGACACGTTTGTGTTTCCTGCAGCTCATTTGCATATATGGATGAGCAAGCGCTGTGATTGGCTGCTGTAGAATCCTAGTATGTTTCAGTTGGAAGAGAGGTCAAAGGCCATCGTGTCTGTCCGCCTGCTGCTCAATGCAGCAATGGCAGGATTCACTAAACCCTCTCAGACAGATGTCTGTCCAGCCTCTGGGTGAACAGTCCCACCGAAGGAGAACTCGTCACCTCCTCTGGTGGCCGCCTGTTCCACTCATTGCTCACCCTCACTGTCAAAAAGTTTTTTTCTAATGTGTATCTTTTCCCTTTCATCCCATTGCTTCTCGTGCTTCCATGTGCAAATGAGAATAAGGATGATCCCTCTACATTGGGGCAACCCTTCAGATATTGGTGTCCTCCATCTTATAGAAGGGAACGCCTTTCCGACAGAACAGGCTGACTGAACGTGACGGCCGTCGCCATGATCCCTATGGCCGGCGCATACACACTGCTATGTTGCTGATGTTGTAGCACATTACTTCAATGAAATATTAATGGTGCTGACACGTGCCGGATTATCAGACGTTGTCAGTATTAATCGTGGTGACAGGTGCCGGATTATCAGATGTTGTAAGTATTAATCGTGCTGACACGTGCCGGATTATCAGATGTTGTCAGTATTAATCGTGCTGACACGTGCCGGATTATCAGATATCATGAGTATTAATGGACCTGAAACATGTGCCAGATTATCAGATGTTATCGGTATTAATGGTGCTTACAGATGCTGGATTATCAGATGTTATCAGTATTAATGGTGTTGACAGGTGCCGGATTATCAGACTTCATCAGTATTAATGGTGCTGACACGTGCCGGATTATCAGATGTTGTCAGTATTAATCGTGCTGACAGGTGCCGGATTATCAGATGTTGTCAGTATTAATCGTGCCGGATTATCAGATGTTGTCAGTATTAATCGTGCTGACACGTGCCGGATTATCAGATGTTGTCAGTATTAATCGTGCTGACAGGTGCCGGATTATCAGATATCATGAGTATTAATGGACCTGAAAAATGCCGGATTATCAGATGTTGTCAGTATTAATCGTGGTGACAGGTGCCGGATTATCAGATGTTGTCAGTATTAATCGTGCCTACACGTGCCGGATTATCAGATGTTGTCAGTATTAATCGTGCTGACACGTGCCGGATTATCAGATATCATGAGTATTAATGGACCTGACAAATGCCAGATTATCAGATGTTATCGGTATTAATGGTGCTTACAGATGCTGGATTATCAGATGTTATCAGTATTAATGGTGTTGACAGGTGCCGGATTATCAGACTTCATCAGTATTAATGGTGCTGACACGTGCCGGATTATCAGATGTTGTCAGTATTAATCGTGCTGACAGGTGCGGGATTATCAGATGTTGTCAGTATTAATCGTGCCGGATTATCAGATGTTGTCAGTACTAATCGTGCTGACACGTGCCGGATTATCAGATGTTGTCAGTACTAATCGTGCTGACACGTGCCGATTATCAGATGTTGTCAGTACTAATCGTGCTGACACGTGCCGGATTATCAGATGTTGTCAGTATTAATCGTGCTGACACGTGCCGGAATAACAGATATCATGAGTATTAATGAGCCTGACAAATGCCAGATTATCAGATGTTATCGGTATTAATGGTGCTTACAGATGCTGGATTATCAGATGTTATCAGTATTAATGGTGTTGACAGGTGCCGGATTATCAGACTTCATCAGTATTAATGGTGCTGACACGTGCCGGATTATCAGATGTTGTCAGTATTAATCGTGCTGACACGTGCCGGATTATCAGATGTTGTCAGTATTAATCGTGCTGACAGGTGCCGGATTATCAGATATCATGAGTATTAATGGACCTGACAAATGCCGGATTATCAGATGTTATCGGTATTAATGGTGCTTACAGATACTGGATTATCAGATGTTATCAGTATTAATGGTGTTGACAGGTGCCGGATTATCAGACTTCATCAGTATTAACCCCTTAACCCCCAAGGGTGGTTGGCACGTTAATGACCGGGCCAATTTTGACAATTCTTACCACTGTCCCTTTAAGAGGTCATAACTCTGGAACGCTTCCATGGATCCCGCCGGTGATTCTGACATTGCTTTTTTCTCACGACATAGTGTACTTCGTAGGGATATACTATTGAAGAGAAATAGCGCAATAGTGCATTATCCAGTGTAGGTATATCAATTTAAAAATAATACACTCACCAGATGGAGCTTGTAATAAGCATGGAGGATTCGCTGCTGCAGAAACCACAGATCCACGAGGGACCAACGTAGAAGATGCAGGAGAGGAGAAAAAGTGGTCAGACAATCCGCGCTGCAAATCACGTTGAACCCCCAAAGGGCTTCACAGAAGTTTATAACGTGCAGCCATCCAATTAAAGACATCATATTTTTTCCACAAAAATGATCTTTTCACCCCCAATTTTTATTTTCCCAAGAGTAACAGGACCCCAAAAGTTATTGTGCAATTCATCCTGAGTACGCTGATACCCCATATATGGGGGTAAACCACTATTTGGGCACATGGCAGAGCTCGGAAGGGAAGCAGCGCCATTTAACTTTTTTGGCTGGAATTGAGATCGGACGCCATGTCGCGTTTGGAAAGCCCCTGAAGTGCCAAAACAGTGGAAACCCCCCAATTCTAACTCCCACCCTAACCCTAGCCCTGACCCTAGCTCTGACCCTAGCCCTAATGGGAAAATGGAAATAAATACATTTTTTTTTATTTTATTATTTTTGCCTAACTAAGGGGGTGATAAAGGGGGGGTTTGATTTACTATTTATGGCGGGTTTTAATTTTTGGCAGCTGTCATACGCTAAAAGACGCTTTTTATTGTAAAAATAGTTTATGTATCACCACATTTTGAGAGCTATAATTTTTCCTTATTTTGACCCACCGAGTCATGTGAGGTCATATTTTTTGCGGGACGAGTTGACGTTTTTATTGGTACCATTTTCGGGCACGTGACATTTTTTGGTCGCTTTTTACTCCGATTTTTGGGACGCAGTATGAACAAAAACCAGCTTTTCAGGAATTTCTTTTGGGGGGGGTGCGTTTACACCGTTCCGCGTGCGGTAAAATTGATAAGGCGCTTTTATTCTTCGGGTCAGTATGATTACAGCGATACCTCTTTTATGTCTTTTTTTATGTTTTGGCGGTTTTATGCTATGAAAATTTTTTTTTATAAAAAATAATTATTTTTCCATCGCTTTATTCTGCGAGCTATAACTTTTTTATTTTTTCTCTGATGATGCTGTGTGGTGGCTCGTTTGTTGCGGGACAAGATGTCGTTTTCAGCGGTACCATGGATATTTATATGCGTCTTTTTGATCGCGCGTTATTGCACTTTTTGTTCGTCGGTATGATAATAAATCATTAATTTTTGCGTCGTTTTTTATTTTTTAAGGGGAACGCTAAAGGGGTTAACTAATGGGACAGTTTTATAGGGTGGGTCATTACGGACGCGGCGATAACAAATAGGTGTACTTTTATTGTTTTTCTGTTTCTTTATTTTCAAAAAATGAATTTATTAGGGAATAATTTTTTTTCTTATTTATTTAACGATTTTATTAAAATTATTTTTACACTTTTTGTTTTTTACTTTATTATAATGTCCCATGGGGGACATCACTGTCCTGTGACAGATCGCTGATCTGTCACATCATAGATCGCTGTGACAGACCAGCGATCTGTCACAGGCACTGCTGCAGGCTTCCTCATGCCTGCGCTCTGCGGGCAGTGAGGAAGCCAGCTCCCTGCAGGCCCCCGAAGGTCCCCGTCGCCATATTGGATCCGGGGACCTGCAGGAAAGGCGACCCCCGCAGCGGCGCTGCACATCGCGCTGCTGTGGGGGTCGCAGGGAAGCACGGAGGGAGCCCCCTCCCTGCCGATGCTTCCTTTAACCCCCGGTACACCGCGATCATGTTTGATCGCGGTGTGCCAGGGGTTAACGTGTCGGGGGCGGTCACACATTGTGCCGGGTGTCAGCTGTGATAATCAGCTGACACCCGGCCGCGATCAGCTGCGCTCCCCCCGTGAGCGCAGCTGATCGCATTAGACGTACTATTCCGTCCTTGGGACTTAGGTCCCAGGTCACATGGACGGAATAGTACGTCTAATGTAGGAAAGAGGTTGATGGACCTGACAGATACCGGATTATCAGATATTATCAGTATTAACATTAGTTTTTTTCATGTTTCACATAGAAGCTTATAGGGAAAAAAACACCAAAATTCGCACAGTTAAGTAGCGTCTTCAGCCTCCCAGCGATCGCAGATCGCATGAAATCACATCCACTTTTCTTGCACATATAGGCCGTAGCGTAAATGCTGTGTCTTCCGCTGATTTTTTTGGGGGGGCAGAAATTCTGCTACGTTTAACTGTGTGAATAAATGCTGGGCAGGGTGCAATAGTTGACTGCTTTGTCTCCCATCCTTATAGGACCCCTAGCATGGTCCGCTGAGCTTTGAATGATCTTTTAATAGGCTTGGATTCTGATAAATAGTTGTTGCAATAATCGCTGGAACCAAGTCCTAGTGGCAGGGCTACAACCCACCTCCCCATAAAATATAATGTACCCCCCATAAGAATATAATACAACCCACCTCCCCATAGAATATAATGTACCCCCCATAGAATATAGCACAGCCCACCTCCCCATAGAATATAATGTACCCCCCCATAGAATATAATACAACCCACCTCCCCATAGAATATAATGTACCCCCCATAGAATATAGTACAGCCCACCTCCCCATAGAATATAATGTACCCCCCCATAGAATATAATACAACCCACCTCCCCATAGAATATAATGTACCCCCCATAGAATATAGTACAGCCCACCTCCCCATAGAATATAATGTACCCCCCATAGAATATAGTACAGCCCACCTCCCCATAGAATATAATGTAGCACCCCATAGAAAATAATGTACCCCCCATAGAATATAGTACAGCCCACCTCCCCATAGAATATAATGTAGCACCCCATAGAATATAGTACAGCCCACCTCCCCATAGAATATATAATATAAACTGTTCCAGAAAATGAGTGCAATTTACACTTGTTTTGTGGAGGGAGGGACCGCCGGAATAGGCAGCTGCTGGATCAGACTATATTGCAACATGGGCAGCTGCTGTCACCGTCGCGATCCCACCAGCCTCCGAAGCCCACTGGTCTACATCCAGACACCACCGCACACATCTCTATAAGCAGACCTCAGCGCTATTTATGTCCCAGTAATGGCCAACCACTATAAATTATGGAGATTTTTTAAAATGCCACCAGAGTGATCTGCTGACAAACTGAACATCCCTGTTGTCAAAATGTCCCGCCCCTGCTGTGTATTTTGGAGAAACTAGGTGACACGTTTGTGTTTCCTGCAGCTCATTTGCATATATGGATGAGCAAGCGCTGTGATTGGCTGCTGT
This sequence comes from Dendrobates tinctorius, assembly GCF_039654945.1. Classification (NCBI taxonomy): domain Eukaryota; kingdom Metazoa; phylum Chordata; class Amphibia; order Anura; family Dendrobatidae; genus Dendrobates; species Dendrobates tinctorius. Next base: position 13,852,736 of record NW_027361917.1, read on the forward strand.
AGAATCCTAGTATGTTTCAGTTGGAAGAGAGGTCAAAGGCCATCGTGTCTGTCCGCCTGCTGCTCAATGCAGCAATGGCAGGATTCACTAAACCCTCTCAGACAGATGTCTGTCCAGCCTCTGGGTGAACAGTCCCACCGAAGGAGAACTCGTCACCTCCTCTGGTGGCCGCCTGTTCCACTCATTGCTCACCCTCACTGTCAAAAAGTTTTTTTCTAATGTGTATCTTTTCCCTTTCATCCCATTGCTTCTCGTGCTTCCATGTGCAAATGAGAATAAGGATGATCCCTCTACATTGGGGCAACCCTTCAGATATTGGTGTCCTCCATCTTATAGAAGGGAACGCCTTTCCGACAGAACAGGCTGACTGAACGTGACGGCCGTCGCCATGATCCCTATGGCCGGCGCATACACACTGCTATGTTGCTGATGTTGTACCACATTACTTCAATGAAATATTAATGGTGCTGACACGTGCCGGATTATCAGACGTTGTCAGTATTAATCGCGGTGACAGGTGCCGGATTATCAGATGTTGTCAGTATTATTCGTGCTGACACGTGCCGGATTATCAGATGTTGTCAGTATTAATCGTGCTGACACGTGCCGGATTATCAGATATCATGAGTATTAATGGACCTGAAACATGTGCCAGATTATCAGATGTTATCGGTATTAATGGTGCTTACAGATGCTGGATTATCAGATGTTATCAGTATTAATGGTGTTGACAGGTGCCGGATTATCAGACTTCATCAGTATTAATGGTGCTGACACGTGCCGGATTATCAGATGTTGTCAGTATTAATCGTGCTGACAGGTGCCGGATTATCAGATGTTGTCAGTATTAATCGTGCCGGATTATCAGATGTTGTCAGTATTAATCGTGCTGACACGTGCCGGATTATCAGATGTTGTCAGTATTAATCGTGCTGACAGGTGCCGGATTATCAGATATCATGAGTATTAATGGACCTGACAAATGCCGGATTATCAGATGTTGTCAGTATTAATCGTGGTGACAGGTGCCGGATTATCAGATGTTGTCAGTATTAATCGTGCCTACACGTGCCGGATTATCAGATGTTGTCAGTATTAATCGTGCTGACACGTGCCGGATTATCAGATATCATGAGTATTAATGGACCTGACAAATGCCAGATTATCAGATGTTATCGGTATTAATGGTGCTTACAGATGCTGGATTATCAGATGTTATCAGTATTAATGGTGTTGACAGGTGCCGGATTATCAGACTTCATCAGTATTAATGGTGCTGACACGTGCCGGATTATCAGATGTTGTCAGTATTAATCGTGCTGACAGGTGCGGGATTATCAGATGTTGTCAGTATTAATCGTGCCGGATTATCAGATGTTGTCAGTACTAATCGTGCTGACACGTGCCGGATTATCAGATGTTGTCAGTACTAATCGTGCTGACACGTGCCGGATTATCAGATGTTGTCAGTATTAATCGTGCTGACACGTGCCGGAATAACAGATATCATGAGTATTAATGAGCCTGACAAATGCCAGATTATCAGATGTTATCGGTATTAATGGTGCTTACAGATGCTGGATTATCAGATGTTATCAGTATTAATGGTGTTGACAGGTGCCGGATTATCAGACTTCATCAGTATTAATGGTGCTGACACGTGCCGGATTATCAGATGTTGTCAGTATTAATCGTGCTGACACGTGCCGGATTATCAGATGTTGTCAGTATTAATCGTGCTGACAGGTGCCGGATTATCAGATATCATGAGTATTAATGGACCTGACAAATGCCGGATTATCAGATGTTATCGGTATTAATGGTGCTTACAGATGCTGGATTATCAGATGTTATCAGTATTAATGGTGTTGACAGGTGCCGGATTATCAGACTTCATCAGTATTAACCCCTTAACCCCCAAGGGTGGTTGGCACGTTAATGACCGGGCCAATTTTGACAATTCTTACCACTGTCCCTTTAAGAGGTCATAACTCTGGAACGCTTCCATGGATCCCGCCGGTGATTCTGACATTGCTTTTTTCTCACGACATAGTGTACTTCGTAGGGATATACTATTGAAGAGGAATAGCGCAATAGTGCATTATCCAGTGTAGGTATATCAATTTAAAAATAATACACTCACCAGATGGAGCTTGTAATAAGCATGGAGGATTCGCTGCTGCAGAAACCACAGATCCACGAGGGACCAACGTAGAAGATGCAGGAGAGGAGAAAAAGTGGTCAGACAATCCGCGCTGCAAATCACTTTGAACCCCCAAAGGGCTTCACAGAAGTTTATAACGTGCAGCCATCCAATTAAAGACATCATATTTTTTCCACAAAAATGATCTTTTCACCCCCAATTTTTATTTTCCCAAGAGTAACAGGACCCCAAAAGTTATTGTGCAATTCATCCTGAGTACGCTGATACCCCATATATGGGGGTAAACCACTATTTGGGCACATGGCAGAGCTCGGAAGGGAAGCAGCGCCATTTAACTTTTTTGGCTGGAATTGAGATCGGACTCCATGTCGCGTTTGGAAAGCCCCTGAAGTGCCAAAACAGTGGAAACCCCCCAATTCTAACTCCCACCCTAACCCTAGCCCTGACCCTAGCCCTAATGGGAAAATGGAAATAAATACATTTTTTTTTAATTTTATTATTTTTGCCTAACTAAGGGGGTGATAAAGGGGGGGTTTGATTTACTATTTATGGCGGGTTTTAATTTTTGGCAGCTGTCATACGCTAAAAGACGCTTTTTATTGTAAAAATAGTTTATGCATCACCACATTTTGAGAGCTATAATTTTTCCTTATTTTGACCCACCGAGTCATGTGAGGTCATATTTTTTGCGGGACGAGTTGACGTTTTTATTGGTACCATTTTCGGGCACGTGACATTTTTTGGTCGCTTTTTACTCCGATTTTTGGGACGCAGTATGAACAAAAACCAGCTTTTCAGGAATTTCTTTTGGGGGGGTGCGTTTACACCGTTCCGCGTGCGGTAAAATTGATAAGGCGCTTTTATTCTTCGGGTCAGTATGATTACAGCGATACCTCTTTTATGTCTTTTTTTATGTTTTGGCGGTTTTATGCTATGAAAATTTTTTTTTATAAAAAATAATTATTTTTGCATCGCTTTATTCTGCGAGCTATAACTTTTTTATTTTTTCTCTGATGATGCTGTGTGGTGGCTCGTTTGTTGCGGGACAAGATGTCGTTTTCAGCGGTACCATGGATATTTATATGCGTCTTTTTGATCGCGCGTTATTGCACTTTTTGTTCGTCGGTATGATAATAAATCATTAATTTTTGCGTCGTTTTTTATTTTTTAAGGGGAACGCTAAAGGGGTTAACTAATGGGACAGTTTTATAGGGTGGGTCATTACGGACGCGGCGATAACAAATAGGTGTACTTTTATTGTTTTTCTGTTTCTTTATTTTCAAAAAATGAATTTATTAGGGAATAATTTTTTTTCTTATTTATTTAACGATTTTATTAAAATTATTTTTACACTTTTTGTTTTTTACTTTATTATAATGTCCCATGGGGGACATCACTGTCCTGTGACAGATCGCTGATCTGTCACATCACAGATCGCTGTGACAGATCAGCGATCTGTCACAGGCACTGCTGCAGGCTTCCTCATGCCTGCGCTCTGCGGGCAGTGAGGAAGCCAGCTCCCTGCAGGCCCCCGAAGGTCCCCGTCGCCATATTGGATCCGGGGACCTGCAGGAAAGGCGACCCCCGCAGCGGCGCTGCACATCGCGCTGCTGTGGGGGTCGCAGGGAAGCACGGAGGGAGCCCCCTCCCTGCTGATGCTTCCTTTAACCCCCGGTACACCGCGATCATGTTTGATCGCGGTGTGCCAGGGGTTAACGTGTCGGGGGCGGTCACACATTGTGCCGGGTGTCAGCTGTGATAATCAGCTGACACCCGGCCGCGATCAGCTGCGCTCCCCCCGTGAGCGCAGCTGATCGCATTAGACGTACTATTCCGTCCTTGGGACTTAGGTCCCAGGTCACATGGACGGAATAGTACGTCTAATGTAGGAAAGGGGTTGATGGACCTGACAGATACCGGATTATCAGATATTATCAGTATTAACATTAGTTTTTTTCATGTTTCACATAGAAGCTTATAGGGAAAAAAACACCAAAATTCGCACAGTTCAGCAGCGTCTTCAGCCTCCCAGCGATCGCAGATCGCATGAAATCACATCCACTTTTCTTGCACATATAGGCCGTAGCGTAAATGCTGTGTCTTCCGCTGATTTTTTTTGGGGGGCAGAAATTCTGCTACGTTTAACTGTGTGAATAAATGCTGGGCAGGGTGCAATAGTTGACTGCTTTGTCTCCCATCCTTATAGGACCCCTAGCATGGTCCGCTGAGTTTTGAATGATCTTTTAATAGGCTTGGATTCTGATAAATAGTTGTTGCAATAATCGCTGGAACCAAGTCCTAGTGGCAGGGCTACAACCCACCTCCCCATAAAATATAATGTACCCCCCATAAGAATATAATACAACCCACCTCCCCATAGAATATAATGTACCCTCCATAGAATATAGTACAGCCCACCTCCCCATAGAATATAATGTACCCCCCCATAGAATATAATACAACCCACCTCCCCATAGAATATAATGTACCCCCCATAGAATATAGTACAGCCCACCTCCCCATAGAATATAATGTACCCCCCCATAGAATATAATACAACCCACCTCCCCATAGAATATAATGTAGCACCCCATAGAAAATAATGTACCCCCCATAGAATATAGTACAGCCCACCTCCCAATAGAATATAATGTACCCCCCATAGAATATAGTACAGCCCACCTCCCCATAGAATATAATGTAGCACCCCATAGAAAATAATGTACCCCCCATAGAATATAGTACAGCCCACCTCCCCATAGAATATAATGTAGCACCCCATAGAATATAGTACAGCCCACCTCCCCATAGAATATAATGTAGCACCCCATAGAATATAGTACAGCCCACCTCCCCATAGAATATAATGTAGCACCCCATAGAAAATAATGTACCCCCCATAGAATATAGTACAGCCCACCTCCCCATAGAATATAATGTAGCACCCCACAGAATATAATGTATCTCCCCCCCGGTGTGTATATGTACACGCCGGTCTCCTCATCATCACCGGTGAAGCCGCTGCTGGCACAGAGCTGACATCGTGCAGATGGCCCCGATCACATCAGACAGCGCCGCCCTTTGCTCTCCAATAGAATAGCGTCGTAGTGCGGTATGCGCGCATGCTACGACTCCGGCGACACGGTCCGCAGGAGGATTCTGACAGAAGGACACATGTCCGGTCATATTATAGATATATAGTCACGAGCGAACGGGTTGACACCCTTTAAACTGTTCCAGAAAATGAGTGCAATTTACACTTGTTTTGTTCTATACCTGTTACTTATCAAAAAGTGTGTGCAGTGCGGTGGCTGGGCGCAGGTGGGCGCACGTGGAGGGAGGGACTGCCGGAATAGGCAGCTGCTGGATCAGCCTATATTGCAACATGGGCAGCTGCTGTCACCGTCGCGAGTCCACCAGCCTCCAAAGCCCACTGGTCTACATCCAGACACCACCGCACACATCTCTATAAGCAGACCTCAGCGCTATTTATGTCCCAGTAATGGCCTACCACTATAAATTATGGAGATTTTTTAAAATGCCACCAGAGTGATCTGCTGACAAACTGAACATCCCTGTTGTCAAAATGTCCCGCCCCTGCTGTGTATTTTGGAGAAACTAGGTGACACGTTTGTGTTTCCTGCAGCTCATTTGCATATATGGATGAGCAAGCGCTGTGATTGGCTGCTGTAGAATCCTAGTATGTTTCAGTTGGAAGAGAGGTCAAAGGCCATCGTGTCTGTCCGCCTGCTGCTCAATGCAGCAATGGCAGGATTCACTAAACCCTCTCAGACAGATGTCTGTCCAGCCTCTGGGTGAACAGTCCCACCGAAGGAGAACTCGTCACCTCCTCTGGTGGCCGCCTGTTCCACTCATTGCTCACCCTCACTGTAAAAAAGTTTTTTTCTAATGTGTATCTTTTCCCTTTCATCCCATTGATTCTCGTGCTTCCATGTGCAAATGAGAATAAGGATGATCCCTCTACATTGGGGCAACCCTTCAGATATTGGTGTCCTCCATCTTATAGAAGGGAACGCCTTTCCGACAGAACAGGCTGACTGAACGTGACGGCCGTCGCCATGATCCCTATGGCCGGCGCATACACACTGCTATGTTGCTGATGTTGTAGCACATTACTTCAATGAAATATTAATGGTGCTGACACGTGCCGGATTATCAGACGTTGTCAGTATTAATCGTGGTGACACGTGCCGGATTATCAGATGTTGTCAGTATAAATCGTGCTGACACGTGCTGGATTATCAGATGTTGTCAGTATTAATCGTGCTGACACGTGCCGGATTATCAGATATCATGAGTATTAATGGACCTGAAACATGTGCCAGATTATCAGATGTTATCGGTATTAATGGTGCTTACAGATGCTGGATTATCAGATGTTATCAGTATTAATGGTGTTGACAGGTGCCGGATTATCAGACTTCATCAGTATTAATGGTGCTGACACGTGCCGGATTATCAGATGTTGTCAGTATTAATCGTGCTGACAGGTGCCGGATTATCAGATGTTGTCAGTATTAATCGTGCCGGATTATCAGATGTTGTCAGTATTAATCGTGCTGACACGTGCCGGATTATCAGATGTTGTCAGTATTAATCGTGCTGACAGGTGCCGGATTATCAGATATCATGAGTATTAATGGACCTGACAAATGCCGTATTATCAGATGTTGTCAGTATTAATCGTGGTGACAGGTGCCGGATTATCAGATGTTGTCAGTATTAATCGTGCCTACACGTGCCGGATTATCAGATGTTGTCAGTATTAATCGTGCTGACACGTGCCGGATTATCAGATATCATGAGTATTAATGGACCTGACAAATGCCAGATTATCAGATGTTATCGGTATTAATGGTGCTTACAGATGCTGGATTATCAGATGTTATCAGTATTAATGGTGTTGACAGGTGCCGGATTATCAGACTTCATCAGTATTAATGGTGCTGACACGTGCCGGATTATCAGATGTTGTCAGTATTTATTGTGCCGGATTATCAGATGTTGTCAGTACTAATCGTGCTGACATGTGCCGGATTATCAGATGTTGTCAGTACTAATCGTGCTGACACGTGCCGGATTATCAGATGTTGTCAGTATTAATCGTGCTGACACGTGCCGGAATAACAGATATCATGAGTATTAATGAGCCTGACAAATGCCAGATTATCAGATGTTATCGGTATTAATGGTGCTTACAGATGCTGGATTATCAGATGTTATCAGTATTAATGGTGTTGACAGGTGCCGGATTATCAGACTTCATCAGTATTAATGGTGCTGACACGTGCCGGATTATCAGATGTTGTCAGTATTAATCGTGCTGACACGTGCCGGATTATCAGATGTTGTCAGTATTAATCGTGCTGACAGGTGCCGGATTATCAGATATCATGAGTATTAATGGACCTGACAAATGCCGGATTATCAGATGTTATCGGTATTAATGGTGCTTACAGATGCTGGATTATCAGATGTTATCAGTATTAATGGTGTTGACAGGTGCCGGATTATCAGACTTCATCAGTATTAACCCCTTAACCCCCAAGGGTGGTTGGCACGTTAATGACCGGGCCAATTTTGACAATTCTTACCACTGTCCCTTTAAGAGGTCATAACTCTGGAACGCTTCCATGGATCCCGCCGGTGATTCTGACATTGCTTTTTTCTCACGACATAGTGTACTTCGTAGGGATATACTATTGAAGAGAAATAGCGCAATAGTGCATTATCCAGTGTAGGTATATCAATTTAAAAATAATACACTCACCAGATGGAGCTTGTAATAAGCATGGAGGATTCGCTGCTGCAGAAACCACAGATCCACGAGGGACCAACGTAGAAGATGCAGGAGAGGAGAAAAAGTGGTCAGACAATCCGCGCTGCAAATCACTTTGAACCCCCAAAGGGCTTCACAGAAGTTTATAACGTGCAGCCATCCAATTAAAGACATCATATTTTTTCCACAAAAATGATCTTTTCACCCCCAATTTTTATTTTCCCAAGAGTAACAGGACCCCAAAAGTTATTGTGCAATTCATCCTGAGTACGCTGATACCCCATATATGGGGGTAAACCACTATTTGGGCACATGGCAGAGCTCGGAAGGGAAGCAGCGCCATTTAACTTTTTTGGCTGGAATTGAGATCGGACGCCATGTCGCGTTTGGAAAGCCCCTGAAGTGCCAAAACAGTGGAAACCCCCCAATTCTAACTCCCACCCTAACCCTAGCCCTGACCCTAGCTCTGACCCTAGCCCTAATGGGAAAATGGAAATAAATACATTTTTTTTTTATTTTATTATTTTTGCCTAACTAAGGGGGTGATAAAGGGGGGGTTTGATTTACTATTTATGGCGGGTTTTAATTTTTGGCAGCTGTCATACGCTAAAAGACGCTTTTTATTGTAAAAATAGTTTATGCATCACCACATTTTGAGAGCTATAATTTTTCCTTATTTTGACCCACCGAGTCATGTGAGGTCATATTTTTTGCGGGACGAGTTGACGTTTTTATTGGTACCATTTTCGGGCACGAGACATTTTTTGGTCGCTTTTTACTCCGATTTTTGGGACGCAGTATGAACAAAAACCAGCTTTTCAGGAATTTCTTTTGGGGGGGGGGTGCGTTTACACCGTTCCGCGTGCGGTAAAATTGATAAGGCGCTTTTATTCTTCGGGTCAGTATGATTACAGCGATACCTCTTTTATGTCTTTTTTTATGTTTTGGCGGTTTTATGCTATGAAATTTTTTTTTTATAAAAAATAATTATTTTTGCATCGCTTTATTCTGCGAGCTATAACTTTTTTATTTTTTCTCTGATGATGCTGGGTGGTGGCTCGTTTGTTGCGGGACAAGATGTCGTTTTCAGCGGTACCATGGATATTTATATGCGTCTGTTTGATCGCGCGTTATTGCACTTTTTGTTCGTCGGTATGATAATAAATCATTAATTTTTGCGTCGTTTTTTATTTTTTAAGGGGAACGCTAAAGGGGTTAACTAATGGGACAGTTTTATAGGATGGGTCATTACGGACGCGGCGATAACAAATAGGTGTACTTTTATTGTTTTTCTGTTTCTTTATTTTCAAAAAATGAATTTATTAGGGAATAATTTTTTTTCTTATTTATTTAACGATTTTATTAAAATTATTTTTACAACTTTTTGTTTTTTACTTTATTATAATGTCCCATGGGGGACATCACTGTCCTGTGACAGATCGCTGATCTGTCACATCACAGATCGCTGTGACAGATCAGCGATCTGTCACAGGCACTGCTGCAGGCTTCCTCATGCCTGCGCTCTGCGGGCAGTGAGGAAGCCAGCTCCCTGCAGGCCCCCGAAGGTCCCCGTCGCCATATTGGATCCGGGGACCTGCAGGAAAGGCGACCCCCGCAGCGGCGCTGCACATCGCGCTGCTGTGGGGGTCGCAGGGAAGCACGGAGGGAGCCCCCTCCCTGCCGATGCTTCCTTTAACCCCCGGTACACCGCGATCATGTTTGATCGCGGTGTGCCAGGGGTTAACGTGTCGGGGGCGGTCACACATTGTGCCGGGTGTCAGCTGTGATAATCAGCTGACACCCGGCCGCGATCAGCTGCGCTCCCCCCGTGAGCGCAGCTGATCGCATTAGACGTACTATTCCGTCCTTGGGACTTAGGTCCCAGGTCACATGGACGGAATAGTACGTCTAATGTAGGAAAGGGGTTGATGGACCTGACAGATATCCCGGATTATCAGATATTATCAGTATTAACATTAGTTTTTTTCATGTTTCACATAGAAGCTTATAGGGAAAAAAAACACCAAAATTTGCACAGTTCAGCAGCGTCTTCAGCCTCCCAGCGATCGCAGATCGCATGAAATCACATCCACTTTTCTTGCACATATAGGCCGTAGCGTAAATGCTGTGTCTTCCGCTGATTTTTTTGGGGGGGCAGAAATTCTGCTACGTTTAACTGTGTGAATAAATGCTGGGCAGGGTGCAATAGTTGACTGCTTTGTCTCCCATCCTTATAGGACCCCTAGCATGGTCCGCTGAGCTTTGAATGATCTTTTAATAGGCTTGGATTCTGATAAATAGTTGTTGCAATAATCGCTGGAACCAAGTCCTAGTGGCAGGGCTACAACCCACCTCCCCATAAAATATAATGTACCCCCCATAAGAATATAATACAACCCACCTCCCCATAGAATATAATGTACCCCCCATAGAATATAGTACAGCCCACCTCCCCATAGAATATAATGTACCCCCCCATAGAATATAATACAACCCACCTCCCCATAGAATATAATGTACCCCCCATAGAATATAGTACAGCCCACCTCCCCATAGAATATAATGTACCCCCCCATAGAATATAATACAACCCACCTCCCCATAGAATATAATGTACCCCCCATAGAATATAATACAACCCACCTCTCCATAGAATATAATGTACCCCCCATAGAATATAGTACAGCCCACCTCCCCATAGAATATAATGTAGCACCCCATAGAAAATAATGTACCCCCCATAGAATATAGTACAGCCCACCTCCCCATAGAATATAATGTAGAACCCCATAGAATATAGTACAGCCCACCTCCCCATAGAATATAATGTAGCACCCCATAGAATATAGTACAGCCCACCTCCCCATAGAATATAATGTAGCACCCCATAGAAAATAATGTACCCCCCATAGAATATAGTACAGCCCACCTCCCCATAGAATATAATGTAGCACCCCACAGAATATAATGTATCTCCCCCCCGGTGTGTATATGTACACGCCGGTCTCCTCATCACCACCGGTGAAGCCGCTGCTGGCACAGAGCTGACATCGTGCAGATGGCCCCGATCACATCAGACAGCGCCGCCCTTTGCTCTCCAATAGAATAGCGTCATAGTGCGGTATGCGCGCATGCTACGACTCCGGCGACACGGTCCGCAGGAGGATTCTGACAGAAGGACACATGTCCGGTCATATTATAGATATATAGTCACGAGCGAACGGGTTGACACCCTTTAAACTGTTCCAGAAAATGAGTGCAATTTACACTTGTTTTGTTCTATACCTGTTACTTATCAAAAAGTGTGTGCAGTGCGGTGGCTGAACGCAGGCAGGCGCATGTGGAGGGAGGGACTGCCGAAATAGGCAGCTGCTGGATCAGACTATATTGCAACATGGGCAGCTGCTGTCACCGTCGCAATCCCACCAGCCTCCGAAGCCCACTGGTCTACATCCAGACAATACCGCACACATCTCTATAAGCAGACCTCAGCGCTATTTATGTCCCAGTAATGGCCAACCACTATAAATTATGGAGATTTTTTAAAATGCCACCAGAGTGATCTGCTGACAAACTGAACATCCCTATTGTCAAAATGTCCCGCCCCTGCTGTGTATTTTGGAGAAACTAGGTGACACGTTTGTGTTTCCTGCAGCTCATTTGCATATATGGATGAGCAAGCGCTGTGATTGGCTGCTGTAGAATCCTAGTATGTTTCAGTTGGAAGAGAGGTCAAAGGCCATCGTGTCTGTCCGCCTGCTGCTCAATGCAGCAATGGCAGGATTCACTAAACCCTCTCAGACAGATGTCTGTCCAGCCTCTGGGTGAACAGTCCCACCGAAGGAGAACTCGTCACCTCCTCTGGTGGCCGCCTGTTCCACTCATTGCTCACCCTCACTGTCAAAAAGTTTTTTTCTAATGTATATCTTTTCCCTTTCATCCCATTGCTTCTCGTGCTTCCATGTGCAAATGAGAATAAGGATGATCCCTCTACATTGGGGCAACCCTTCAGATATTGGTGTCCTCCATCTTATAGAAGGGAACGCCTTTCCGACAGAACAGGCTGACTGAACGTGACGGCCGTCGCCATGATCCCTATGGCCGGCGCATACACACTGCTATGTTGCTGATGTTGTAGCACATTACTTCAATGAAATATTAATGGTGCTGACACGTGCCGGATTATCAGACGTTGTCAGTATTAATCGTGGTGACAGGTGCCGGATTATCAGATGTTGTAAGTATTAATCGTGCTGACACGTGCCGGATTATCAGATATCATGAGTATTAATGGACCTGAAACATGTGCCAGATTATCAGATGTTATCGGTATTAATGGTGCTTACAGATGCTGGATTATCAGATGTTATCAGTATTAATGGTGTTGACAGGTGCCGGATTATCAGACTTCATCAGTATTAATGGTGCTGACACGTGCCGGATTATCAGATGTTGTCAGTATTAATCGTGCTGACAGGTGCCGGATTATCAGATGTTGTCAGTATTAATCGTGCCGGATTATCAGATGTTGTCAGTATTAATCGTGCTGACACGTGCCGGATTATCAGATGTTGTCAGTATTAATCGTGCTGACAGGTGCCGGATTATCAGATATCATGAGTATTAATGGACCTGACAAATGCCGGATTATCAGATGTTGTCAGTATTAATCGTGGTGACAGGTGCCGGATTATCAGATGTTGTCAGTATTAATCGTGCCTACACGTGCCGGATTATCAGATGTTGTCAGTATTAATCGTGCTGACACGTGCCGGATTATCAGATATCATGAGTATTAATGGACCTGACAAATGCCAGATTATCAGATGTTATCGGTATTAATGGTGCTTACAGATGCTGGATTATCAGATGTTATCAGTATTAATGGTGTTGACAGGTGCCGGATTATCAGACTTCATCAGTATTAATGGTGCTGACACGTGCCGGATTATCAGATGTTGTCAGTATTAATCGTGCTGACAGGTGCGGGATTATCAGATGTTGTCAGTATTAATCGTGCCGGATTATCAGATGTTGTCAGTACTAATCGTGCTGACACGTGCCGGATTATCAGATGTTGTCAGTACTAATCGTGCTGACACATGCCGGATTATCAGATGTTGTCAGTATTAATCGTGCTGACACGTGCCGGAATAACAGATATCATGAGTATTAATGAGCCTGACAAATGCCAGATTATCAGATGTTATCGGTATTAATGGTGCTTACAGATGCTGGATTATCAGATGTTATCAGTATTAATGGTGTTGACAGGTGCCGGATTATCAGACTTCATCAGTATTAATGGTGCTGACACGTGCCGGATTATCAGATGTTGTCAGTATTAATCGTGCTGACATGTGCCGGATTATCAGATGTTGTCAGTATTAATCGTGCTGACAGGTGCCGGATTATCAGATATCATGAGTATTAATGGACCTGACAAATGCCGGATTATCAGATGTTATCGGTATTAATGGTGCTTACAGATGCTGGATTATCAGATGTTATCAGTATTAATGGTGTTGACAGGTGCCGGATTATCAGACTTCATCAGTATTAACCCCTTAACCCCCAAGGGTGGTTGGCACGTTAATGACCGGGCCAATTTTGACAATTCTTACCACTGTCCCTTTAAGAGGTCATAACTCTGGAACGCTTCCATGGATCCCGCCGGTGATTCTGACATTGCTTTTTTCTCACGACATAGTGTACTTCGTAGGGATATACTATTGAAGAGAAATAGCGCAATAGTGCATTATCCAGTGTAGGTATATCAATTTAAAAATAATACACTCACCAGATGGAGCTTGTAATAAGCATGGAGGATTCGCTGCTGCAGAAACCACAGATCCACGAGGGACCAACGTAGAAGATGCAGGAGAGGAGAAAAAGTGGTCAGACAATCCGCGCTGCAAATCACTTTGAACCCCCAAAGGGCTTCACAGAAGTTTATAACGTGCAGCCATCCAATTAAAGACATCATATTTTTTCCACAAAAATGATCTTTTCACCCCCAATTTTTATTTTCCCAAGAGTAACAGGACCCCAAAAGTTATTGTGCAATTCATCCTGAGTACGCTGATACCCCATATATGGGGGTAAACCACTATTTGGGCACATGGCAGAGCTCGGAAGGGAAGCAGCGCCATTTAACTTTTTTGGCTGGAATTGAGATCGGACTCCATGTCGCGTTTGGAAAGCCCCTGAAGTGCCAAAACAGTGGAAACCCCCCAATTCTAACTCCCACCCTAACCCTAGCCCTGACCCTAGCTCTGACCCTAGCCCTAATGGGAAAATGGAAATAAATACATTTTTTTTTTATTTTATTATTTTTGCCTAACTAAGGGGGTGATAAAGGGGGGGTTTGATTTACTATTTATGGCGGGTTTTAATTTTTGGCAGCTGTCATACGCTAAAAGACGCTTTTTATTGTAAAAATAGTTTATGCATCACCACATTTTGAGAGCTATAATTTTTCCTTATTTTGACCCACCGAGTCATGTGAGGTCATATTTTTTGCGGGACGAGTTGACGTTTTTATTGGTACCATTTTCGGGCACGTGACATTTTTTGGTCGCTTTTTACTCCGATTTTTGGGACGCAGTATGAACAAAAACCAGCTTTTCAGGAATTTCTTTTGGGGGGGGGTGCGTTTACACCGTTACGCGTGCGGTAAAATTGATAAGGCGCTTTTATTCTTCGGGTCAGTATGATTACAGCGATACCTCTTTTATGTCTTTTTTTATGTTTTGGCGGTTTTATGCTATGAAAATTTTTTTTTAGAAAAAATAATTATTTTTGCATCGCTTTATTCTGCGAGCTATAACTTTTTTATTTTTTCTCTGATGATGCTGTGTGGTGGCTCGTTTGTTGCGGGACAAGATGTCGTTTTCAGCGGTACCATGGATATTTATATGCGTCTTTTTGATCGCGCGTTATTGCACTTTTTGTTCGTCGGTATGATAATAAATCATTAATTTTTGCGTCGTTTTTTATTTTTTAAGGGGAACGCTAAAGGGGTTAACTAATGGGACAGTTTTATAGGGTGGGTCATTACGGACGCGGCGATAACAAATAGGTGTACTTTTATTGTTTTTCTGTTTCTTTATTTTCAAAAAATGAATTTATTAGGGAATAATTTTTTTTCTTATTTATTTAACGATTTTATTAAAATTATTTTTACACTTTTTGTTTTTTACTTTATTATAATGTCCCATGGGGACATCACTGTCCTGTGACAGATCGCTGATCTGTCACATCACAGATCGCTGTGACAGATCAGCGATCTGTCACAGGCACTGCTGCAGGCTTCCTCATGCCTGCGCTCTGCGGGCAGTGAGGAAGCCAGCTCCCTGCAGGCCCCCGAAGGTCCCCGTCGCCATATTGGATCCGGGGACCTGCAGGAAAGGCGACCCCCGCAGCGGCGCTGCACATCGCGCTGCTGTGGGGGTCGCAGGGAAGCACGGAGGGAGCCCCCTCCCTGCCGATGCTTCCTTTAACCCCCGGTACACCGCGATCATGTTTGATCGCGGTGTGCCAGGGGTTAACGTGTCGGAGGCGGTCACACATTGTGCCGGGTGTCAGCTGTGATAATCAGCTGACACCCGGCCGCGATCAGCTGCGCTCCCCCCGTGAGCTCAGCTGATCGCATTAGACGTACTATTCCGTCCTTGGGACTTAGGTCCCAGGTCACATGGACGGAATAGTACGTCTAATGTAGGAAAGGGGTTGATGGACCTGACAGATACCGGATTATCAGATATTATCAGTATTAACATTAGTTTTTTTCATGTTTCACATAGAAGCTTATAGGGAAAAAAACACCAAAATTCGCACAGTTCAGCAGCGTCTTCAGCCTCCCAGCGATCGCAGATCGCATGAAATCACATCCACTTTTCTTGCACATATAGGCCGTAGCGTAAATGCTGTGTCTTCCGCTGATTTTTTTGGGGGGGCAGAAATTCTGCTACGTTTAACTGTGTGAATAAATGCTGGGCAGGGTGCAATAGTTGACTGCTTTGTCTCCCATCCTTATAGGACCCCTAGCATGGTCCGCTGAGCTTTGAATGATCTTTTAATAGGCTTGGATTCTGATAAATAGTTGTTGCAATAATCGCTGGAACCAAGTCCTAGTGGCAGGGCTACAACCCACCTCCCCATAAAATATAATGTACCCCCCATAAGAATATAATACAACCCACCTCCCCATAGAATATAATGTACCCCCCATAGAATATAGTACAGCCCACCTCCCCATAGAATATAATGTACCCCCCCATAGAATATAATACAACCCACCTCCCCATAGAATATAATGTACCCCCCATAGAATATAGTACAGCCCACCTCCCCATAGAATATAATGTACCCCCCCATAGAATATAATACAACCCACCTCCCCATAGAATATAATGTACCCCCCCATAGAATATAATACAACCCACCTCCCCATAGAATATAATGTACCCCCCATAGAATATAGTACAGCCCACCTCCCCATAGAATATAATGTACCCCCCATAGAATATAGTACAGCCCACCTCCCCATAGAATATAATGTACCCCCCATAGAATATAGTACAGCCCACCTCCCCATAGAATATAATGTACCCCCCCATAGAATATAATACAACCCACCTCCCCATAGAATATAATGTACCCCCCATAGAATATAATACAACCCACCTCCCCATAGAATATAATGTACCCCCCATAGAATATAGTACAGCCCACCTCCCCATAGAATATAATGTACCCCCCATAGAATATAGTACAGCCCACCTCCCCATAGAATATAATGTACCCCCCATAGAATATAGTACAGCCCACCTCCCCATAGAATATAATGTAGCACCCCACAGAATATAATGTATCTCCCCCCCGGTGTGTATATGTACACGCCGGTCTCCTCATCACCACCGGTGAAGCCGCTGCTGGCACAGAGCTGACATCGTGCAGATGGCCCCGATCACATCAGACAGCGCCGCCCTTTGCTCTCCAATAGAATAGCGTCGTAGTGCGGATGCGCGCATGCTACGACTCCGGCGACACGGTCCGCAGGAGGATTCTGACAGAAGGACACATGTCCGGTCATATTATAGATATATAGTCACGAGCGAACGGGTTGACACCCTTTAAACTGTTCCAGAAAATGAGTGCAATTTACACTTGTTTTGTTCTATACCTGTTACTTATCAAAAAGTGTGTGCAGTGCGGTGGCTGAGCGCAGGCAGGCGCACGTGGAGGGAGGGACCGCCGGAATAGGCAGCTGCTGGATCAGACTATATTGCAACATGGGCAGCTGCTGTCACCGTCGTGATCCCACCAGCCTCCGAAGCCCACTGGTCTACATCCAGACACCACCGCACACATCTCTATAAGCAGACCTCAGCGCTACTTATGTCCCAGTAATGGCCAACCACTATAAATTATGGAGATTTTTTAAAATGCCACCAGAGTGATCTGCTGACAAACTGAATATCCCTGTTGTCAAAATGTCCCGCCCCTGCTGTGTATTTTGGAGAAACTAGGTGACACGTTTGTGTTTCCTGCAGCTCATTTGCATATATGGATGAGCAAGCGCTGTGATTGGCTGCTGTAGAATCCTAGTATGTTTCAGTTGGAAGAGAGGTCAAAGGCCATCGTGTCTGTCCGCCTGCTGCTCAATGCAGCAATGGCAGGATTCACTAAACCCTCTCAGACAGATGTCTGTCCAGCCTCTGGGTGAACAGTCCCACCGAAGGAGAACTCGTCACCTCCTCTGGTGGCCGCCTGTTCCACTCATTGCTCACCCTCACTGTCAAAAAGTTTTTTTCTAATGTGTATCTTTTCCCTTTCATCCCATTGCTTCTCGTGCTTCCATGTGCAAATGAGAATAAGGATGATCCCTCTACATTGGGGCAACCCTTCAGATATTGGTGTCCTCCATCTTATAGAAGGGAACGCCTTTCCGACAGAACAGGCTGACTGAACGTGACGGCCGTCGCCATGATCCCTATGGCCGGCGCATACACACTGCTATGTTGCTGATGTTGTAGCACATTACTTCAATGAAATATTAATGGTGCTGACACGTGCCGGATTATCAGACGTTGTCAGTATTAATCGTGGTGACAGGTGCCGGATTATCAGACGTTGTAAGTATTAATCGTGCTGACACCTGCCGGATTATCAGATGTTGTCAGTATTAATCGTGCTGACACGTCCCGGATTATCAGATATCAAGAGTATTAATGGACCTGAAACATGTGCCAGATTATCAGATGTTATCGGTATTAATGGTGCTTACAGATGCTGGATTATCAGATGTTATCAGTATTAATGGTGTTGACAGGTGCCGGATTATCAGACTTCATCAGTATTAATGGTGCTGACACGTGCCGGATTATCAGATGTTGTCAGTATTAATCGTGCTGACAGGTGCCGGATTATCAGATGTTGTCAGTATTAATCGTGCCGGATTATCAGATGTTGTCAGTATTAATCGTGCTGACACGTGCCGGATTATCAGATGTTGTCAGTATTAATCGTGCTGACAGGTGCCGGATTATCAGATATCATGAGTATTAATGGACCTGACAAATGTCGGATTATCAGATGTTGTCAGTATTAATCGTGGTGACAGGTGCCGGATTATCAGATGTTGTCAG
Source organism: Dendrobates tinctorius (assembly GCF_039654945.1). Classification (NCBI taxonomy): domain Eukaryota; kingdom Metazoa; phylum Chordata; class Amphibia; order Anura; family Dendrobatidae; genus Dendrobates; species Dendrobates tinctorius. Next base: position 13,871,352 of record NW_027361917.1, read on the forward strand.
TATTAATCGTGCCTACACGTGCCGGATTATCAGATGTTGTCAGTATTAAATGTGCCGACACGTGCCGGATTATCAGATGTTGTCAGTATTAATCGTGCCTACACGTGCCGGATTATCAGATGTTATCAGTATTAATGGTGTTGACAGGTGCCGGATTATCAGACTTCATCAGTATTAATGGTGCTGACACGTGCCGGATTATCAGATGTTGTCAGTATTAATCGTGCTGACACGTGCCGGATTATCAGATGTTGTCAGTATTAATCGTGCTGACAGGTGCCGGATTATCAGATATCATGAGTATTAATGGACCTGACAAATGCTGGATTATCAGATGTTATCGGTATTAATGGTGCTTACAGATGCTGGATTATCAGATGTTATAAGTATTAATGGTGTTGACAGGTGCCGGATTATCAGACTTCATCAGTATTAACCCCTTAACCCCCAAGGGTGGTTGGCACGTTAATGACCGGGCCAATTTTGACAATTCTTACCCCTGTCCCTTTAAGAGGTCATAACTCTGGAACGCTTCCATGGATCCCGCCGGTGATTCTGACATTGCTTTTTTCTCACGACATAGTGTACTTCGTAGGGATATACTATTGAAGAGAAATAGCGCAATAGTGTATTATCCAGTGTAGGTATATCAATTTAAAAATAATACACTCACCAGATGGAGCTTGTAATAAGCATGGAGGATTCGCCGCTGCAGAAACCACAGATCCACGAGGGACCAACGTAGAAGATGCAGGAGAGGAGAAAAAGTGGTCAGACAATCCACGCTGCAAATCACTTTGAACCCCCAAAGGGCTTCACAGAAGTTTATAACGTGCAGCCATCCAATTAAAGACATCATATTTTTTCCACAAAAATGATCTTTTCACCCCCAATTTTTATTTTCCCAAGAGTAACAGGACCCCAAAAGTTATTGTGCAATTCATCCTGAGTACGCTGATACCCCATATATGGGGGTAAACCACTATTTGGGCACATGGCAGAGCTCGGAAGGGAAGCAGCGCCATTTAACTTTTTTGGCTGGAATTGAGAGCGGACGCCATGTCGCGTTTGGAAAGCCCCTGAAGTGCCAAAACAGTGGAAACCCCCCAATTCTAACTCCCACCCTAACCCTAGCCCTGACCCTAGCTCTGACCCTAGCCCTAATGGGAAAATGGAAATAAATACATTTTTTTTTATTTTATTATTTTTGCCTAACTAAGGGGGTGATAAAGGGGGGGTTTGATTTACTATTTATGGCGGGTTTTAATTTTTGGCAGCTGTCATACGCTAAAAGACGCTTTTTATTGTAAAAATAGTTTATGCATCACCACATTTTGAGAGCTATAATTTTTCCTTATTTTGACCCACCGAGTCATGTGAGGTCATATTTTTTGCGGGACGAGTTGACGTTTTTATTGGTACCATTTTCGGGCACGTGACATTTTTTGGTCGCTTTTTACTCCGATTTTTGGGACGCAGTATGAACAAAAACCAGCTTTTCAGGAATTTCTTTTGGGGGGGGGGGTGCGTTTACACCGTTCCGCGTGCGGTAAAATTGATAAGGCGCTTTTATTCTTCGGGTCAGTATGATTACAGCGATACCTCTTTTATGTCTTTTTTTACGTTTTGGCGGTTTTATGCTATGAAAATTTTTTTTTATAAAAAATAATTATTTTTGCATCGCTTTATTCTGCGAGCTATAACTTTTTTATTTTTTCTCTGATGATGCTGTGTGGTCGCTCGTTTGTTGCGGGACAAGATGTCGTTTTCAGCGGTACCATGGATATTTATATGCGTCTTTTTGATCGCGCGTTATTGCACTTTTTGTTCGTCGGTATGATAATAAATCATTAATTTTTGCGTCGTTTTTTATTTTTTAAGGGGAACGCTAAAGGGGTTAACTAATGGGACAGTTTTATAGGGTGGGTCATTACGGACGCGGCGATAACAAATAGGTGTACTTTTATTGTTTTTCTGTTTCTTTATTTTCAAAAAATGAATTTATTAGGGAATAATTTTTTTTCTTATTTATGTAACGATTTTATTAAAATTATTTTTACACTTTTTGTTTTTTACTTTATTATAATGTCCCATGGGGGACATCACTGTCCTGTGACAGATCGCTGATCTGTCACATCACAGATCGCTGTGACAGATCAGCGATCTGTCACAGGCACTGCTGCAGGCTTCCTCATGCCTGCGCTCTGCGGGCAGTGAGGAAGCCAGCTCCCTGCAGGCCCCCGAAGGTCCCCGTCGCCATATTGGATCCGGGAACCTGCAGGAAAGGCGACCCCCGCAGCGGCGCTGCACATCGCGCTGCTGTGGGGGTCGCAGGGAAGCACGGAGGGAGCCCCCTCCCTGCCGATGCTTCCTTTAACCCCCGGTACACCGCGATCATGTTTGATCGCGGTGTCCCAGGGGTTAACGTGTCGGGGGCGGTCACACATTGTGCCGGGTGTCAGCTGTGATAATCAGCTGACACCCGGCCGCGATCAGCTGCGCTCCCCCCGTGAGCGCAGCTGATCGCATTAGACGTACTATTCCGTCCTTGGGACTTAGGTCCCAGGTCACATGGACGGAATAGTACGTCTAATGTAGGAAAGGGGTTGATGGACCTGACAGATACCGGATTATCAGATATTATCAGTATTAACATTAGTTTTTTTCATGTTTCACATAGAAGCTTATAGGGAAAAAAACACCAAAATTCGCACAGTTCAGCAAAGTCTTCAGCCTCCCAGCGATCGCAGATCGCATGAAATCACATCCACTTTTCTTGCACATATAGGCCGTAGCGTAAATGCTGTGTCTTCCGCTGATTTTTTGGGGGGGGCAGAAATTCTGCTACGTTTAACTGTGTGAATAAATGCTGGGCAGGGTGCAATAGTTGACTGCTTTGTCTCCCATCCTTATAGGACCCCTAGCATGGTCCGCTGAGCTTTGAATGATCTTTTAATAGGCTTGGATTCTGATAAATAGTTGTTGCAATAATCGCTGGAACCAAGTCCTAGTGGCAGGGCTACAACCCACCTCCCCATAAAATATAATGTACCCCCCATAAGAATATAATACAACCCACCTCCCCATAGAATATAATGTACCCCCCATAGAATATAGTACAGCCCACCTCCCCATAGAATATAATGTACCCCCCCATAGAATATAATACAACCCACCTCCCCATAGAATATAATGTACCCCCCATAGAATATAGTACAGCCCACCTCCCCATAGAATATAATGTACCCCCCCATAGAATATAATACAACCCACCTCCCCATAGAATATAATGTACCCCCCATAGAATATAATACAACCCACCTCCCCATAGAATATAATGTACCCCCCATAGAATATAGTACAGCCCACCTCCCCATAGAATATAATGTACCCCCCATAGAATATAGTACAGCCCACCTCCCCATAGAATATAATGTAGCACCCCATAGAAAATAATGTACCCCCCATAGAATATAGTACAGCCCACCTCCCCATAGAATATAATGTAGCACCCCATAGAATATAGTACAGCCCACCTCCCCATAGAATATAATGTAGCACCCCATAGAATATAGTACAGCCCACCTCCCCATAGAATATAATGTACCCCCCATAGAATATAGTACAGCCCACCTCCCCATAGAATATAATGTAGCACCCCACAGAATATAATGTATCTCCCCCCCGGTGTGTATATGTACACGCCGTTCTCCTCATCACCACTGGTGAAGCCGCTGCTGGCACAGAGCTGACATCGTGCAGATGGCCCCGATCACATCAGACAGCGCCGCCCTTTGCTCTCCAATAGAATAGCGTCGTAGTGCGGTATGCGCGCATGCTACGACTCCGGCGACACGGTCCGCAGGAGGATTCTGACAGAAGGACACATGTCCGGTCATATTATAGATATATAGTCACGAGCGAACGGGTTGACACCCTTTAAACTGTTCCAGAAAATGAGTGCAATTTACACTTGTTTTGTTCTATACCTGTTACTTATCAAAAGGTGTGTGCAGTGCGGTGGCTGGGCGCAGGCAGGCGCACGTGGAGGGAGGGACCGCCGGAATGGGCAGCTGCTGGATCAGACTATATTGCAACATGGGCAGCTGCTGTCACCGTCGCGATCCCACCAGCCTCCGAAGCCCACTGGTCTACATCCAGACACCACCGCACACATCTCTATAAGCAGACCTAAGCGCTATTTATGTCCCAGTAATGGCCAACCACTATAAATTATGGAGATTTTTTAAAATGCCACCAGAGTGATCTTCTGACAAACTGAACATCCCTGTTGTCAAAATGTCCCGCCCCTGCTGTGTATTCTGGAGAAACTAGGTGACACGTTTGTGTTTCCTGCAGCTCATTTGCATATATGGATGAGCAAGCGCTGTGATTGGCTGCTGTAGAATCCTAGTATGTTTCAGTTGGAAGAGAGGTCAAAGGCCATCGTGTCTGTCCGCCTGCTGCTCAATGCAGCAATGGCAGGATTCACTAAACCCTCTCAGACAGATGTCTGTCCAGCCTCTGGGTGAACAGTCCCACCGAAGGAGAACTCGTCACCTCCTCTGGTGGCCGCCTGTTCCACTCATTGCTCACCCTCACTGTCAAAAAGTTTTTTTCTAATGTGTATCTTTTCCCTTTCATCCCATTGCTTCTCGTGCTTCCATGTGCAAATGAGAATAAGGATGATCCCTCTACATTGGGGCAACCCTTCAGATATTGGTGTCCTCCATCTTATAGAAGGGAACGCCTTTCCGACAGAACAGGCTGACTGAACGTGACGGCCGTCGCCATGATCCCTATGGCCGGCGCATACACACTGCTATGTTGCTGATGTTGTAGCACATTACTTCAATGAAATATTAATGGTGCTGACACGTGCCGGATTATCAGACGTTGTCAGTATTAATCGTGGTGACAGGTGCCGGATTATCAGATGTTGTAAGTATTAATCGTGCTGACACGTGCCGGATTATCAGATGTTGTCAGTATTAATCGTGCTGACACGTGCCGGATTATCAGATATCATGAGTATTAATGGACCTGAAACATGTGCCAGATTATCAGATGTTATCGGTATTAATGGTGCTTACAGATGCTGGATTATCAGATGTTATCAGTATTAATGGTGTTGACAGGTGCCGGATTATCAGACTTCATCAGTATTAATGGTGCTGACACGTGCTGGATTATCAGATGTTGTCAGTATTAATCGTGCTGACAGGTGCCGGATTATCAGATTTTGTCAGTATTAATCGTGCCGGATTATCAGATGTTGTCAGTATTAATCGTGCTGACACGTGCCGGATTATCAGATGTTGTCAGTATTAATCGTGCTGACAGGTGCCGGATTATCAGATATCATGAGTATTAATGGACCTGACAAATGCCGGATTATCAGATGTTGTCAGTATTAATCGTGGTGACAGGTGCCGGATTATCAGATGTTGTCAGTATTAATCGTGCCTACACGTGCCGGATTATCAGATGTTGTCAGTATTAATCGTGCTGACACGTGCCGGATTATCAGATATCATGAGTATTAATGGACCTGACAAATGCCAGATTATCAGATGTTATCGGTATTAATGGTGCTTACAGATGCTGGATTATCAGATGTTATCAGTATTAATGGTGTTGACAGGTGCCGGATTATCAGACTTCATCAGTATTAATGGTGCTGACACGTGCCGGATTATCAGATGTTGTCAGTATTAATCATGCTGACAGGTGCGGGATTATCAGATGTTGTCAGTATTAATCGTGCCGGATTATCAGATGTTGTCAGTACTAATCGTGCTGACACGTGCCGGATTATCAGATGTTGTCAGTACTAATCGTGCTGACACGTGCCGGATTATCAGATGTTGTCAGTATTAATCGTGCTGACACGTGCCGGAATAACAGATATCATGAGTATTAATGAGCCTGACAAATGCCAGATTATCAGATGTTATCGGTATTAATGGTGCTTACAGATGCTGGATTATCAGATGTTATCAGTATTAATGGTGTTGACAGGTGCCGGATTATCAGACTTCATCAGTATTAATGGTGCTGACACGTGCCGGATTATCAGATGTTGTCAGTATTAATCGTGCTGACACGTGCCGGATTATCAGATGTTGTCAGTATTAATCGTGCTGACAGGTGCCGGATTATCAGATATCATGAGTATTAATGGACCTGACAAATGCCGGATTATCAGATGTTATCGGTATTAATGGTGCTTACTGATGCTGGATTATCAGATGTTATCAGTATTAATGGTGTTGACAGGTGCCGGATTATCAGACTTCATCAGTATTAACCCCTTAACCCCCAAGGGTGGTTGGCACGTTAATGACCGGGCCAATTTTGACAATTCTTACCACTGTCCCTTTAAGAGGTCATAACTCTGGAACGCTTCCATGGATCCCGCCGGTGATTCTGACATTGCTTTTTTCTCACGACATAGTGTACTTCGTAGGGATATACTATTGAAGAGAAATAGCGCAATAGTGCATTATCCAGTGTAGGTATATCAATTTAAAAATAATACACTCACCAGATGGAGCTTGTAATAAGCATGGAGGATTCGCTGCTGCAGAAACCACAGATCCACGAGGGACCAACGTAGAAGATGCAGGAGAGGAGAAAAAGTGGTCAGACAATCCGCGCTGCAAATCACTTTGAACCCCCAAAGGGCTTCACAGAAGTTTATAACGTGCAGCCATCCAATTAAAGACATCATATTTTTTCCACAAAAATGATCTTTTCACCCCCAATTTTTATTTTCCCAAGAGTAACAGGACCCCAAAAGTTATTGTGCAATTCATCCTGAGTACGCTGATACCCCATATATGGGGGTAAACCACTATTTGGGCACATGGCAGAGCTCGGAAGGGAAGCAGCGCCATTTAGCTTTTTTGGCTGGAATTGAGATCGGACGTCATGTCGCGTTTGGAAAGCCCCTGAAGTGCCAAAACAGTGGAAACCCCCCAATTCTAACTCCCACCCTAACCCTAGCCCTGACCCTAGCTCTGACCCTAGCCCTAATGGGAAAATGGAAATAAATACATTTTTTTTTTATTTTATTATTTTTGCCTAAGTAAGGGGGTGATAAAGGGGGGGTTTGATTTACTATTTAAGGCGGGTTTTAATTTTTGGCAGCTGTCATACGCTAAAAGACGCTTTTTATTGTAAAAATAGTTTATGCATCACCACATTTTGAGAGCTATAATTTTTCCTTATTTTGACCCACCGAGTCATGTGAGGTCATATTTTTTGCGGGACGAGTTGACGTTTTTATTGGTACCATTTTCGGGCACGTGACATTTTTTGGTCGCTTTTTACTCCGATTTTTGGGACGCAGTATGAACAAAAACCAGCTTTTCAGGAATTTCTTTTGGGGGGGGGTGCGTTTACACCGTTCCGCGTGCGGTAAAATTGATAAGGCGCTTTTATTCTTCGGGTCAGTATGATTACAGCGATACCTCTTTTATGTCTTTTTTTATGTTTTGGCGGTTTTATGCTATGAAATTTTTTTTTTATAAAAAATAATTATTTTTGCATCGCTTTATTCTGCGAGCTATAACTTTTTTATTTTTTCTCTGATGATGCTGTGTGGTGGCTCGTTTGTTGCGGGACAAGATGTCGTTTTCAGCGGTACCATGGATATTTATATGCGTCTTTTTTATCGCGCGTTATTGCACTTTTTGTTCGTCGGTATGATAATAAATCATTAATTTTTGCGTCGTTTTTTATTTTTTAAGGGGAACGCTAAAGGGGTTAACTAATGGGACAGTTTTATAGGGTGGGTCATTACGGACGCGGCGATAACAAATAGGTGTACTTTTATTGTTTTTCTGTTTCTTTATTTTCAAAAAATGAATTTATTAGGGAATAATTTTTTTTCTTATTTATTTAACGATTTTATTAAAATTATTTTTACACTTTTTGTTTTTTACTTTATTATAATGTCCCATGGGGGACATCACTGTCCTGTGACAGATCGCTGATCTGTCACATCACAGATCGCTGTGACAGATCAGCGATCTGTCACAGGCACTGCTGCAGGCTTCCTCATGCCTGCGCTCTGCGGGCAGTGAGGAAGCCAGCTCCCTGCAGGCCCCCGAAGGTCCCCGTCGCCATATTGGATCCGGGAACCTGCAGGAAAGGCGACCCCCGCAGCGGCGCTGCACATCGCGCTGCTGTGGGGGTCGCAGGGAAGCACGGAGGGAGCCCCCTCCCTGCCGATGCTTCCTTTAACCCCCGGTACACCGCGATCATGTTTGATCGCGGTGTCCCAGGGGTTAACGTGTCGGGGGCGGTCACACATTGTGCCGGGTGTCAGCTGTGATAATCAGCTGACACCCGGCCGCGATCAGCTGCGCTCCCCCCGTGAGCGCAGCTGATCGCATTAGACGTACTATTCCGTCCTTGGGACTTAGGTCCCAGGTCACATGGACGGAATAGTACGTCTAATGTAGGAAAGGGGTTGATGGACCTGACAGATACCGGATTATCAGATATTATCAGTATTAACATTAGTTTTTTTCATGTTTCACATAGAAGCTTATAGGGAAAAAAACACCAAAATTCGCACAGTTCAGCAGCGTCTTCAGCCTCCCAGCGATCGCAGATCGCATGAAATCACATCCACTTTTCTTGCACATATAGGCCGTAGCGTAAATGCTGTGTCTTCCGCTGATTTTTTTGGGGGGGCAGAAATTCTGCTACGTTTAACTGTGTGAATAAATGCTGGGCAGGGTGCAATAGTTGACTGCTTTGTCTCCCATCCTTATAGGACCCCTAGCATGGTCCGCTGAGCTTTGAATGATCTTTTAATAGGCTTGGATTCTGATAAATAGTTGTTGCAATAATCGCTGGAACCAAGTTCTAGTGGCAGGGCTACAACCCACCTCCCCATAAAATATAATGTACCCCCCATAAGAATATAATACAACCCACCTCCCCATAGAATATAATGTACCCCCCATAGAATATAGTACAGCCCACCTCCCCATAGAATATAATGTACCCCCCCATAGAATATAATACAACCCACCTCCCCATAGAATATAATGTACCCCCATAGAATATAGTACAGCCCACCTCCCCATAGAATATAATGTACCCCCCCATAGAATATAATACAACCCACCTCCCCATAGAATATAATGTACCCCCCATAGAATATAATACAACCCACCTCCCCATAGAATATAATGTACCCCCCATAGAATATAGTACAGCCCACCTCCCCATAGAATATAATGTACCCCCCATAGAATATAGTACAGCCCACCTCCCCATAGAATATAATGTAGCACCCCATAGAAAATAATGTACCCCCCATAGAATATAGTACAGCCCACCTCCCCATAGAATATAATGTAGCACCCCATAGAATATAGTACAGCCCACCTCCCCATAGAATGTAATGTAGCACCCCATAGAATATAGTACAGCCCACCTCCCCATAGAATATAATGTACCCCCCATAGAATATAGTACAGCCCACCTCCCCATAGAATATAATGTAGCACCCCACAGAATATAATGTATCTCCCCCCCGGTGTGTATATGTACACGCCGGTCTCCTCATCACCACCGGTGAAGCCGCTGCTGGCACAGAGCTGACATCGTGCAGATGGCCCCGATCACATCAGACAGCGCCGCCCTTTGCTCTCCAATAGAATAGCGTCGTAGTGCGGTATGCGCGCATGCTACGACTCCGGCGACACGGTCCGCAGGAGGATTCTGACAGAAGGACACATGTCCGGTCATATTATAGATATATAGTCACGAGCGAACGGGTTGACACCCTTTAAACTGTTCCAGAAAATGAGTGCAATTTACACTTGTTTTGTTCTATACCTGTTACTTATCAAAAAGTGTGTGCGGTGCAGTGGCTGGGCGCAGGCAGGCGCACGTGGAGGGAGGGACCGCCGGAATAGGCAGCTGCAGCTGCTGGATCAGACTATATTGCAACATGGGCAGCTGCTGTCACCGTCGCGATCCCACCAGCCTCCGAAGCCCACTGGTCTACATCCAGACACCACCGCACACATCTCTATAAGCAGACCTCAGCGCTATTTATGTCCCAGTAATGGCCAACCACTATAAATTATGGAGATTTTTTAAAATGCCACCAGAGTGATCTTCTGACAAACTGAACATCCCTGTTGTCAAAATGTACCGCCCCTGCTGTGTATTCTGGAGAAACTAGGTGACACGTTTGTGTTTCCTGCAGCTCATTTGCATATATGGATGAGCAAGCGCTGTGATTGGCTGCTGTAGAATCCTAGTATGTTTCAGTTGGAAGAGAGGTCAAAGGCCATCGTGTCTGTCCGCCTGCTGCTCAATGCAGCAATGGCAGGATTCCCTAAACCCTCTCAGACAGATGTCTGTCCAGCCTCTGGGTGAACAGTCCCACCGAAGGAGAACTCGTCACCTCCTCTGGTGGCCGCCTGTTCCACTCATTGCTCACCCTCACTGTCAAAAAGTTTTTTTTCTAATGTGTATCTTTTCCCTTTCATCCCATTGCTTCTCGTGCTTCCATGTGCAAATGAGAATAAGGATGATCCCTCTACATTGGGGCAACCCTTCAGATATTGGTGTCCTCCATCTTATAGAAGGGAACGCCTTTCCGACAGAACAGGCTGACTGAACGTGACGGCCGTCGCCATGATCCCTATGGCCGGCGCATACACACTGCTATGTTGCTGATGTTGTAGCACATTACTTCAATGAAATATTAATGGTGCTGACACGTGCCGGATTATCAGACGTTGTCAGTATTAATCGTGGTGACAGGTGCCGGATTATCAGATGTTGTAAGTATTAATCGTGCTGACACGTGCCGGATTATCAGATGTTGTCAGTATTAATCGTGCTGACACGTGCCGGATTATCAGATATCATGAGTATTAATGGACCTGAAACATGTGCCAGATTATCAGATGTTATCGGTATTAATGGTGCTTACAGATGCTGGATTATCAGATGTTATCAGTATTAATGGTGTTGACAGGTGCCGGATTATCAGACTTCATCAGTATTAATGGTGCTGACACGTGCTGGATTATCAGATGTTGTCAGTATTAATCGTGCTGACAGGTGCCGGATTATCAGATGTTGTCAGTATTAATCGTGCCGGATTATCAGATGTTGTCAGTATTAATCGTGCTGACACGTGCCGGATTATCAGATGTTGTCAGTATTAATCGTGCTGACAGGTGCCGGATTATCAGATATCATGAGTATTAATGGACCTGACAAATGCCGGATTATCAGATGTTGTCAGTATTAATCGTGGTGACAGGTGCCGGATTATCAGATGTTGTCAGTATTAATCGTGCCTACACGTGCCGGATTATCAGATGTTGTCAGTATTAATCGTGCTGACACGTGCCGGATTATCAGATATCATGAGTATTAATGGACCTGACAAATGCCAGATTATCAGATGTTATCGGTATTAATGGTGCTTACAGATGCTGGATTATCAGATGTTATCAGTATTAATGGTGTTGACAGGTGCCGGATTATCAGACTTCATCAGTATTAATGGTGCTGACACGTGCCGGATTATCAGATGTTGTCAGTATTAATCGTGCTGACACGTGCCGGATTATCAGATGTTGTCAGTATTAATCGTGCTGACAGGTGCCGGATTATCAGATATCATGAGTATTAATGGACCTGACAAATGCCGGATTATCAGATGATATCGGTATTAATGGTGCTTACAGATGCTGGATTATCAGATGTTATCAGTATTAATGGTGTTGACAGGTGCCGGATTATCAGACTTCATCAGTATTAACCCCTTAACCCCCAAGGGTGGTTGGCACGTTAATGACCGGGCCAATTTTGACAATTCTTACCCCTGTCCCTTTAAGAGGTCATAACTCTGGAACGCTTCCATGGATCCCGCCGGTGATTCTGACATTGCTTTTTTCTCACGACATAGTGTACTTCGTAGGGATATACTATTGAAGAGAAATAGCGCAATAGTGCATTATCCAGTGTAGGTATATCAATTTAAAAATAATACACTCACCAGATGGAGCTTGTAATAAGCATGGAGGATTCGCTGCTGCAGAAACCACAGATCCACGAGGGACCAACGTAGAAGATGCAGGAGAGGAGAAAAAGTGGTCAGACAATCCGCGCTGCAAATCACTTTGAACCCCCAAAGGGCTTCACAGAAGTTTATAACGTGCAGCCATCCAATTAAATACATCATATTTTTTCCACAAAAATGATCTTTTCACCCCCAATTTTTATTTTCCCAAGAGTAACAGGACCCCAAAAGTTATTGTGCAATTCATCCTGAGTACGCTGATACCCCATATATGGGGGTAAACCACTATTTGGGCACATGGCAGAGCTCGGAAGGGAAGCAGCGCCATTTAACTTTTTTGGCTGGAATTGAGATCGGACTCCATGTCGCGTTTGGAAAGCCCCTGAAGTGCCAAAACAGTGGAAACCCCCCAATTCTAACTCCCACCCTAACCCTAGCCCTGACCCTAGCCCTGACCCTAGCTCTAATGGGAAAATGGAAATAAATACATTTTTTTTTTATTTTATTATTTTTGCCTAACTAAGGGGGTGATAAAGGGGGGGTTTGATTTACTATTTATGGCGGGTTTTAATTTTTGGCAGCTGTCATACGCTAAAAGACGCTTTTTATTGTAAAAATAGTTTATGCATCACCACAATTGAGAGCTATAATTTTTCCTTATTTTGACCCACCGAGTCATGTGAGGTCATATTTTTTGCGGGACGAGTTGACGTTTTTATTGGTACCATTTTCGGGCACGTGACATTTTTTGGTCGCTTTTTACTCCGATTTTTGGGACGCAGTATGAATAAAAACCAGCTTTTCAGGAATTTCTTTTGGGGGGGGTGCGTTTACACCGTTCCGCGTGCGGTAAAATTGATAAGGCGCTTTTATTCTTCGGGTCAGTATGATTACAGCGATACCTCTTTTATGTCTTTTTTTATGTTTTGGCGGTTTTATGCTATGAAAATTTTTTTTTATAAAAAATAATTATTTTTGCATCGCTTTATTCTGCGAGCTATAACTTTTTTATTTTTTCTCTGATGATGCTGTGTGGTGGCTCGTTTGTTGCGGGACAAGATGTCGTTTTCAGCGGTACCATGGATATTTATATGCGTCTTTTTGATCGCGCGTTATTGCACTTTTTGTTCGTCGGTATGATAATAAATCATTAATTTTTGCGTCGTTTTTTATTTTTTAAGGGGAACGCTAAAGGGGTTAACTAATGGGACAGTTTTATAGGGTGGGTCATTACGGACACGGCGATAACAAATAGGTGTACTTTTATTGTTTTTCTGTTTCTTTATTTTCAAAAAATGAATTTATTAGGGAATAATTTTTTTTCTTATTTATTTAACGATTTTATTAAAATTATTTTTACACTTTTTGTTTTTTACTTTATTATAATGTCCCATGGGGGACATCACTGTCCTGTGACAGATCGCTGATCTGTCACATCACAGATCGCTGTGACAGATCAGCGATCTGTCACAGGCACTGCTGCAGGCTTCCTCATGCCTGCGCTCTGCGGGCAGTGAGGAAGCCAGCTCCCTGCAGGCCCCCGAAGGTCCCCGTCGCCATATTGGATCCGGGGACCTGCAGGAAAGGCGACCCCCGCAGCGGCGCTGCACATCGCGCTGCTGTGGGGGTCGCAGGGAAGCACGGAGGGAGCCCCCTCCCTGCCGATGCTTCCTTTAACCCCCGGTACACCGCGATCATGTTTGATCGCGGTGTGCCAGGGGTTAACGTGTCGGGGGCGGTCACACATTGTGCCGGGTGTCAGCTGTGATAATCAGCTGACACCCGGCCGCGATCAGCTGCGCTCCCCCCGTGAGCGCAGCTGATCGCATTAGACGTACTATTCCGTCCTTGGGACTTAGGTCCCAGGTCACATGGACGGAATAGTACGTCTAATGTAGGAAAGGGGTTGATGGACCTGACAGATACCGGATTATCAGATATTATCAGTATTAACATTAGTTTTTTTCATGTTTCACATAGAAGCTTATAGGGAAAAAAACACCAAAATTCGCACAGTTCAGCAGCGTCTTCAGCCTCCCAGCGATCGCAGATCGCATGAAATCACATCCACTTTTCTTGCACATATAGGCCGTAGCGTAAATGCTGTGTCTTCCGCTGATTTTTTTGGGGGGGCAGAAATTCTGCTACGTTTAACTGTGTGAATAAATGCTGGGCAGGGTGCAATAGTTGACTGCTTTGTCTCCCATCCTTATAGGACCCCTAGCATGGTCCGCTGAGCTTTGAATGATCTTTTAATAGGCTTGGATTCTGATAAATAGTTGTTGCAATAATCGCTGGAACCAAGTCCTAGTGGCAGGGCTACAACCCACCTCCCCATAAAATATAATGTACCCCCCATAAGAATATAATACAACCCACCTCCCCATAGAATATAATGTACCCCCCATAGAATATAGTACAGCCCACCTCCCCATAGAATATAATGTACCCCCCCATAGAATATAATACAACCCACCTCCCCATAGAATATAATGTACCCCCCATAGAATATAGTACAGCCCACCTCCCCATAGAATATAATGTACCCCCCCCATAGAATATAATACAACCCACCTCCCCATAGAATATAATGTACCCCCCATAGAATATAATACAACCCACCTCCCCATAGAATATAATGTACCCCCCATAGAATAGTACAGCCCACCTCCCCATAGAATATAATGTACCCCCCATAGAATATAGTACAGCCCACCTCCCCATAGAATATAATGTAGCACCCCATAGAAAATAATGTACCCCCCATAGAATATAGTACAGCCCACCTCCCCATAGAATATAATGTAGCACCCCATAGAATATAGTACAGCCCACCTCCCCATAGAATATAATGTAGCACCCCATAGAATATAGTACAGCCCACCTCCCCATAGAATATAATGTAGCACCCCATAGAAAATAATGTACCCCCATAGAATATAGTACAGCCCTCCTCCCCATAGAATATAATGTAGCACCCCACAGAATATAATGTATCTCCCCCCCGGTGTGTATATGTACACGCCGGTCTCCTCATCACCACCGGTGAAGCCGCTGCTGGCACAGAGCTGACATCGTGCAGATGGCCCCGATCACATCAGACAGCGCCGCCCTTTGCTCTCCAATAGAATAGCGTCGTAGTTCGGTATGCGCGCATGCTACGACTCCGGCGACACGGTCCGCAGGAGGATTCTGACAGAAGGACACATGTCCGGTCATTTTATAGATATATAGTCACGAGCGAACGGGTTTACACCCTTTAAACTGTTAAAGAAAATGAGTGCAATTTACACTTGTTTTGTTCTATACCTGTTACTTATCAAAAGGTGTGTGCAGTGCGGTGGCTGGGCGCAGGCAGGCGCACGTGGAGGGAGGGACCGCCGGAATGGGCAGCTGCTGGATCAGACTATATTGCAACATGGGCAGCTGCTGTCACCGTCGCGATCCCACCAGCCTCCGAGGCCCACTGGTCTACATCCAGACACCACCGCACACATCTCTATAAGCAGACCTCAGCTCTATTTATGTCCCAGTAATGGCCAACCACTATAAATTATGGAGATTTTTTAAAATGCCACCAGAGTGATCTTCTGACAAACTGAACATCCCTGTTGTCAAAATGTCCCGCCCCTGCTGTGTATTTTGGAGAAACTAGGTGACACGTTTGTGTTTCCTGCAGCTCATTTGCATATATGGATGAGCAAGCGCTGTGATTGGCTGCTGTAGAATCCTAGTATGTTTCAGTTGGAAGAGAGGTCAAAGGCCATCGTGTCTGTCCGCCTGCTGCTCAATGCAGCAATGGCAGGATTCACTAAACCCTCTCAGACAGATGTCTGTCCAGCCTCTGGGTGAACAGTCCCACCGAAGGAGAACTCGTCACCTCCTCTGGTGGCCGCCTGTTCCACTCATTGCTCACCCTCACTGTCAAAAAGTTTTTTTCTAATGTGTATCTTTTCCCTTTCATCCCATTGCTTCTCGTGCTTCCATGTGCAAATGAGAATAAGGATGATCCCTCTACATTGGGGCAACCCTTCAGATATTGGTGTCCTCCATCTTATAGAAGGGAACGCCTTTCCGACAGAACAGGCTGACTGAACGTGACGGCCGTCGCCATGATCCCTATGGCCGGCGCATACACACTGCTATGTTGCTGATGTTGTAGCACATTACTTCAATGAAATATTAATGGTGCAGACACGTGCCGGATTATCAGACGTTGTCAGTATTAATCGTGGTGACAGGTGCCGGATTATCAGATGTTGTAAGTATTAATCGTGCTGACACGTGCCGGATTATCAGATGTTGTCAGTATTAATCGTGCTGACACGTGCCGGATTATCAGATATCATGAGTATTAATGGACCTGAAACATGTGCCAGATTATCAGATGTTATCGGTATTAATGGTGCTTACAGATGCTGGATTATCAGATGTTATCAGTATTAATGGTGTTGACAGGTGCCGGATTATCAGACTTCATCAGTATTAATGGTGCTGACACGTGCCGGATTATCAGATGTTGTCAGTATTAATCGTGCTGACAGGTGCCGGATTATCAGATGTTGTCAGTATTAATCGTGCCGGATTATCAGATGTTGTCAGTATTAATCGTGCTGACACGTGCCGGATTATCAGATGTTGTCAGTATTAATCGTGCTGACAGGTGCCGGATTATCAGATATCATGAGTATTAATGGACCTGACAAATGCCGGATTATCAGATGTTGTCAGTATTAATCGTGGTGACAGGTGCCGGATTATCAGATGTTGTCAGTATTAATCGTGCCTACACGTGCCGGATTATCAGATGTTGTCAGTATTAATCCTGCTGACACGTGCCGGATTATCAGATATCATGAGTTTTAATGGACCTGACAAATGCCAGATTATCAGATGTTATCGGTATTAATGGTGCTTACAGATGCTGGATTATCAGATGTTATCAGTATTAATGGTGTTGACAGGTGCCGGATTATCAGACTTCATCAGTATTAATGGTGCTGACACGTGCCGGATTATCAGATGTTGTCAGTATTTATCGTGCCGGATTATCAGATGTTGTCAGTACTAATCGTGCTGACACGTGCCGGATTATCAGATGTTGTCAGTACTAATCGTGCTGACACGTGCCGGATTATCAGATGTTGTCAGTATTAATCGTGCTGACACGTGCCGGAATAACAGATATCATGAGTATTAATGAGCCTGACAAATGCCAGATTATCAGATGTTATCGGTATTAATGGTGCTGACACGTGCCGGATTATCAGATGTTGTCAGTATTAATCGTGCTGACAGGTGCCGGATTATCAGATATCATGAGTATTAATGGACCTGACAAATGCCGGATTATCAGATATTATCGGTATTAATGGTGCTTACAGATGCTGGATTATCAGATGTTATCAGTATTAATGGTGTTGACAGGTGCCGGATTATCAGACTTCATCAGTATTAACCCCTTAACCCCCAAGGGTGGTTGGCACGTTAATGACCGGGCCAATTTTGACAATTCTTACCACTGTCCCTTTAAGAGGTCATAACTCTGGAACGCTTATTATTATTATTATTATTATTTATTGTTATAGCGCCATTTATTCCATGGCGCTTTACATGTGAGGGGGGTATGCATAAAAACAAGTACAATAATCTTAAACAATACAAGTCATAACTGGTACAGGAGGAGAGAGGACCCTGCCCGCGAGGGCTCACAATCTTCAAGGGATGGGTGATAATACAGTAGGCGAGGGTAGAGCTGGTCGTGCAGCGGTTTGGTCGATCGGTGGTTACTGCAGGTTATAGGCTTGTCGGAAGAGGTGGGTCTTCAGGCTCTTTTTGAAGGTTTCGATGGTAGGTGAGAGTCTGATATGTTGTGGTAGAGAGTTCCAGAGTAGGGGAGATGCGCGAGAGAAATCTTGTATGCGATTGTGGGAAGAGGAGATAAGAGGGGAGTAGAGAAGGAGATCTTGTGAGGATCGGAGGTTGCGTGCAGGAAAGTACCGGGAGACGAGGTCACAGATGTATGGAGGAGACAAGTTGTGGATGGCTTTGTATGTCATGGTTAGGGTTTTGTAATGGAGTCTCTGGGCAATTGGGAGCCAGTGAAGGGATTGACAGAGGGGAGAAGCTGGGGAATAGCGGGGGGACAGGTGGATTAGTCGGGCAGCAGAGTTTAGAATAGATTGGAGGGGTGCGAGAGTGTTTGAGGGGAGGCCGCAGAGCATGAGGTTGCAGTAGTCAAGGCAAGAGATGATGAGGGCATGGACTAGGGTTTTTGCAGATTCTTGGGTGAGGAATGAACGGATGCGTGAAATATTTTTGAGTTGAAGTCGGCAGGAAGTGGAAAGGGTTTGGATATGTGGTTTGAAGGAGAGATCAGCATCAAGGATTACTCCGAGGCAGCGAGCTTGTGGGACTGGGGAGAGTGGGCAGTCATTTACTGTAATTGATAGGTTCGTAGGGGGGGTCACGTGAGATGGGGGAAAGATGATGAATTCTGTTTTGTCCATGTTGAGTTTCAGATATCTAGTGGAGAAGAAGGATGAAATAGTGGACAGACATTGAGGGATTCTGGTTAGTAGGGAGGTGATATCTGGTCCAGAGATGTAGATCTGTGCGTCATCAGCATAAAGATGATACTGAAAGCCATGAGATTCTATGAGCTGTCCCAGGCCAAAGGTGTAAATAGAGAACAGCAGGGGCCCTAGGACTGAACCTTGTGGGACTCCGACAGATAGGGGGCGAGGTGAGGAGGTGGTGTGTGAGTGGGAGACGCTGAATGTCCGGTCTGTTAGGTATGATGAGATCCAGGAGAGGGCCAAGTCTGTGATGCCGAGGGATGAGAGGGTCTGTAATAATAGGGAATGGCCACTGTGTCAAAGGCAGCCGACAGGTCCAGGAGGAGGAGGACAGAGTAGTGTCGCTTGCTCTTGGCAGTTAAGAGGTCATTGGTGACCTTAGTAAGGGCAGTTTCAGTGGAGTGGTGTGACCGGAAGCCAGATTGTAAGCGGTCGAAGAGGGAGCAAGAAGAGAGATGGGAGGACAGTTCAAGGTAGACGTGTTGTTCCAGTAGCTTGGAGGCGTATGGGAGAAGTGATATAGGGCGATAGCTAGATACAGAGGATGGGTCAAGAGAGGGCTTTTTGAGGATAGGTGTGATGGAGGCATGTTTAAAGCTTGAGGGGAAAACACCAGTTGTTAGTGATAGGTTGAAGAGATGGGTTAGGGTTGGGATGAAGACTGTGGTGAGGTTTGGGATGACCCGCCGGTGATTCTGACATTGCTTTTTTCTCACGACATAGTGTACTTCGTAGGGATATACTATTGAAGAGAAATAGCGCAATAGTGCATTATCCAGTGTAGGTATATCAATTTAAAAATAATACACTCACCAGATGGAGCTTGTAATAAGCATGGAGGATTCGCTGCTGCAGAAACCACAGATCCACGAGGGACCAACGTAGAAGATGCAGGAGAGGAGAAAAAGTGGTCAGACAATCCGCGCTGCAAATCACTTTGAACCCCCAAAGGGCTTCACAGAAGTTTGTAACGTGCAGCCATCCAATTAAAGACATCATATTTTTTCCACAAAAATGATCTTTTCACCCCCAATTTTTATTTTCCCAAGAGTAACAGGACCCCAAAAGTTATTGTGCAATTCATCCTGAGTACGCTGATACCCCATATATGGGGGTAAACCACTATTTGGGCACATGGCAGAGCTCGGAAGGGAAGCAGCGCCATTTAACTTTTTTGGCTGGAATTGAGATCGGACGCCATGTCGCGTTTGGAAAGCCCCTGAAGTGCCAAAACAGTGGAAACCCCCCAATTCTAACTCCCACCCTAACCCTAGCCCTGACCGTAGCTCTGACCCTAGCCCTAATGGGAAAATGGAAATAAATACATTTTTTTTTTATTTTATTATTTTTGCCTAACTAAGGGGGTGATAAAGGGGGGGTTTGATTTACTATTTATGGCGGGTTTTAATTTTTGGCAGCTGTCATACGCTAAAAGACGCTTTTTATTGTAAAAATAGTTTATGCATCACCACATTTTGAGAGCTATAATTTTTCCTTATTTTGACCCACCGAGTCATGTGAGGTCATATTTTTTGCGGGACGAGTTGACGTTTTTATTGGTACCATTTTCGGGCACGTGACATTTTTTGGTCGCTTTTTACTCCGATTTTTGGGACGCAGTATGAACAAAAACCAGCTTTTCAGGAATTTCTTTTGGGGGGTGCGTTTACACCGTTCCGCGTGCGGTAAAATTGATAAGGCGCTTTTATTCTTCGGGTCAGTATGATTACAGCGATACCTCTTTTATGTCTTTTTTTATGTTTTGGCGGTTTTATGCTATGAAAATTTTTTTTTATAAAAGATAATTATTTTTGCATCGCTTTATTCTGCGAGCTATAACTTTTTTTTTTTTTCTCTGATGATGCTGTGTGGTGGCTCGTTTGTTGTGGGACAAGATGTCGTTTTCAGCGGTACCATGGATATTTATATGCGTCTTTTTGATCGCGCGTTATTGCACTTTTTGTTCGTCGGTATGATAATAAATCATTAATTTTTGCGTCGTTTTTTATTTTTTAAGGGGAACGCTAAAGGGGTTAACTAATGGGACAGTTTTATAGGGTGGGTCATTACGGACGCGGCGATAACAAATAGGTGTACTTTTATTGTTTTTCTGTTTCTTTATTTTCAAAAAATGAATTTATTAGGTAATAATTTTTTTTCTTATTTATTTAACAATTTTATTAAAATTATTTTTACACTTTTTGTTTTTTACTTTATTATAATGTCCCATGGGGGACATCACTGTCCTGTGACAGATCGCTGATCTGTCACATCACAGATCGCTGTGACAGATCAGCGATCTGTCACAGGCACTGCTGCAGGCTTCCTCATGCCTGCGCTCTGCGGGCAGTGAGGAAGCCAGCTCCCTGCAGGCCCCCGAAGGTCCCCGTCGCCATATTGGATCCGGGGACCTGCAGGAAAGGCGACCCCCGCAGCGGCGCTGCACATCGCGCTGCTGTGGGGGTCGCAGGGAAGCACGGAGGGAGCCCCCTCCCTGCCGATGCTTCCTTTAACCCCCGGTACACCGCGATCATGTTTGATCGCGGTGTCCCAGAGGTTAACGTGTCGGGGGCGGTCACACATTGTGCCGGGTGTCAGCTGTGATAATCAGCTGACACCCGGCCGCGATCAGCTGCGCTCCCCCTGAGAGCGCAGCTGATCGCATTAGACGTACTATTCCGTCCTTGGGACTTAGGTCCCAGGTCACATGGACGGAATAGTACGTCTAATGTAGGAAAGGGGTTGATGGACCTGACAGATACCGGATTATCAGATATTATCAGTATTAACATTAGTTTTTTTCATGTTTCACATAGAAGCTTATAGGGAAAAAACACCAAAATTCGCACAGTTCAGCAGCGTCTTCAGCCTCCCAGCGATCGCAGATCGCATGAAATCACATCCACTTTTCTTGCACATATAGGCCGTAGCGTAAATGCTGTGTCTTCCGCTGATTTTTTGGGGGGGGCAGAAATTCTGCTACGTTTAACTGTGTGAATAAATGCTGGGCAGGGTGCAATAGTTGACTGCTTTGTCTCCCATCCTTATAGGACCCCTAGCATGGTCCGCTGAGCTTTGAATGATCTTTTAATAGGCTTGGATTCTGATAAATAGTTGTTGCAATAATCGCTGGAACCAAGTCCTAGTGGCAGGGCTACAACCCACCTCCCCATAAAATATAATGTACCCCCCATAAGAATATAATACAACCCACCTCCCCATAGAATATAATGTACCCCCCATAGAATATAGTACAGCCCACCTCCCCATAGAATATAATGTACCCCCCCATAGAATATAATACAACCCACCTCCCCATAGAATATAATGTACCCCCCATAGAATATAGTACAGCCCACCTCCCCATAGAATATAATGTACCCCCCCATAGAATATAATACAACCCACCTCCCCATAGAATATAATGTACCCCCCATAGAATATAGTACAGCCCACCTCCCCATAGAATATAATGTACCCCCCATAGAATATAGTACAGCCCACCTCCCCATAGAATATAATGTAGCACCCCATAGAAAATAATGTACCCCCCATAGAATATAGTACAGCCCACCTCCCCATAGAATATAATGTAGCACCCCATAGAATATAGTACAGCCCACCTCCCCATAGAATATAATGTACCCCCCATAGAATATAGTACAGCCCACCTCCCCATAGAATATAATGTAGCACCCCACAGAATATAATGTATCTCCCCCCCGGTGTGTATATGTACACGCCGGTCTCCTCATCACCACCGGTGAAGCCGCTGCTGGCACAGAGCTGACATCGTGCAGATGGCCCCGATCACATCAGACAGCGCCGCCCTTTGCTCTCCAATAGAATAGCGTCGTAGTGCGGTATGCGCGCATGCTACGACTCCGGCGACACGGTCCGCAGGAGGATTCTGACAGAAGGACACATGTCCGGTCATATTATAGATATATAGTCACGAGCGAACGGGTTGACACCCTTTAAACTGTTCCAGAAAATGAGTGCAATTTACACTTGTTTTGTTCTATACCTGTTACTTATCAAAAAGTGTGTGCAGTGCGGTGGCTGGGCGCAGGCAGGCGCACGTGGAGGGAGGGACCGCCGGAATAGGCAGCTGCTGGATCAGACTATATTGCAACATGGGCAGCTGCTGTCACCGTCGCGATCCCACCAGCCTCCGAAGCCCACTGGTCTACATCCAGACACCACCGCACACATCTCTATAAGCAGACCTCAGCGCTATTTATGTCCCAGTAATGCCCAACCACTATAAATTATGAAGATTTTTTAAAATGCCACCAGAGTGATCTTCTGACAAACTGAACATCCCTGTTGTCAAAATGTCCCGCCCCTGCTGTGTATTTTGGAGAAACTAGGTGACACGTTTGTGTTTCCTGCAGCTCATTTGCATATATGGATGAGCAAGCGCTGTGATTGGCTGCTGTAGAATCCTAGTATGTTTCAGTTGGAAGAGAGGTCAAAGGCCATTGTGTCTGTCCGCCTGCTGCTCAATGCAGCAATGGCAGGATTCACTAAACCCTCTCAGACAGATGTCTGTCCAGCCTCTGGGTGAACAGTCCCACCGAAGGAGAACTCGTCACCTCCTCTGGTGGCCGCCTGTTCCACTCATTGCTCACCCTCACTGTCAAAAAGTTTTTTTCTAATGTGTATCTCTTTTCCCTTTCATCCCATTGCTTCTCGTGCTTCCATGTGCAAATGAGAATAAGGATGATCCCTCTACATTGGGGCAACCCTTCAGATATTGGTGTCCTCCATCTTATAGAAGGGAACGCCTTTCCGACAGAACAGGCTGACTGAACGTGACGGCCGTCGCCATGATCCCTATGGCCGGCGCATACACACTGCTATGTTGCTGATGTTGTAGCACATTACTTCAATGAAATATTAATGGTGCTGACACGTGCCGGATTATCAGACGTTGTCAGTATTAATCGTGCTGACACGTGCCGTATTATCAGATGTTGTCAGTATTAATCGTGCTGACACGTGCCGGATTATCAAATATCATGAGTATTAATGGACCTGAAACATGTGCCAGATTATCAGATGTTATCGGTATTAATGGTGCTTACAGATGCTGGATTATCAGATGTTATCAGTATTAATGGTGTTGACAGGTGCCGGATTATCAGACTTCATCAGTATTAATGGTGCTGACACGTGCCGGATTATCAGATGTTGTCAGTATTAATCGTGCTGACAGGTGCCGGATTATCAGATGTTGTCAGTATTAATCGTGCCGGATTATCAGATGTTGTCAGTATTAATCGTGCTGACACGTGCCGGATTATCAGATGTTGTCAGTATTAATCGTGCTGACAGGTGCCGGATTATCAGATATCATGAGTATTAATGGACCTGACAAATGCCGGATTATCAGATGTTGTCAGTATTAATCGTGGTGACAGGTGCCGGATTATCAGATGTTGTCAGTATTAATCGTGCCTACACGTGCCGGATTATCAGATGTTGTCAGTATTAATCGTGCTGACAGGTGCCGGATTATCAGATATCATGAGTATTAATGGACCTGACAAATGCCGGATTATCAGATGTTGTCAGTATTAATCGTGGTGACAGGTGCCGGATTATCAGATGTTGTCAGTATTAATCGTGCTGACACGTGCCGGATTATCAGATGTTGTCAGTATTAATCGTGCTGACAGGTGCCGGATTATCAGATATCATGAGTATTAATGGACCTGACAAATGCCGGATTATCAGATGTTGTCAGTATTAATCGTGGTGACAGGTGCCGGATTATCAGATGTTGTCAGTATTAATCGTGCCTACACGTGCCGGATTATCAGATGTTGTCAGTATTAATCATGCTGACACGTGCCGGATTATCAGATATCATGAGTATTAATGGACCTGACAAATGCCAGATTATCAGATGTTATCGGTATTAATGGTGCTTACAGATGCTGGATTATCAGATGTTATCAGTATTAATGGTGTTGACAGGTGCCGGATTATCAGATTTCATCAGTATTAATGGTGCTGACACGTGCCGGATTATCAGATGTTGTCAGTATTAATCGTGCTGACAGGTGCGGGATTATCAGATGTTGTCAGGATTAATCGTGCCGGATTATCAGATGTTGTCAGTACTAATCGTGCTGACACGTGCCGGATTATCAGATGTTGTCAGTACTAATCGTGCTGACACGTGCCGGATTATCAGATGTTGTCAGTATTAATGGTGCTGACACGTGCCGGAAT
Source organism: Dendrobates tinctorius (assembly GCF_039654945.1). Classification (NCBI taxonomy): domain Eukaryota; kingdom Metazoa; phylum Chordata; class Amphibia; order Anura; family Dendrobatidae; genus Dendrobates; species Dendrobates tinctorius. Next base: position 13,896,246 of record NW_027361917.1, read on the forward strand.
AACAGATATCATGAGTATTAATGAGCCTGACAAATGCCAGAATATCAAATGTTATCGGTATTAATGGTGCTTACAGATGCTGGATTATCAGATGTTATCAGTATTAATGGTGTTGACAGGTGCCGGATTATCAGACTTCATCAGTATTAATGGTGCTGACACGTGCCGGATTATCAGATGTTGTCAGTATTAATCGTGCTGACACGTGCCGGATTATCAGATGTTGTCAGTATTAATCGTGCTGACAGGTGCCGGATTATCAGATATCATGAGTATTAATGGACCTGACAAATGCCGGATTTTCAGATGTTATCGGTATTAATGGTGCTTACAGATGCTGGATTATCAGATGTTATCAGTATTAATGGTGTTGACAGGTGCCGGATTATCAGACTTCATCAGTATTAACCCCTTAACCCCCAAGGGTGGTTGGCACGTTAATGACCGGGCCAATTTTGACAATTCTTACCACTGTCCCTTTAAGAGGTCATAACTCTGGAACGCTTCCATGGATCCCGCCGGTGATTCTGACATTGCTTTTTTCTCACGACATAGTGTACTTCGTAGGGATATACTATTGAAGAGAAATAGCGCAATAGTGCATTATCCAGTGTAGGTATATCAATTTAAAAATAATACACTCACCAGATGGAGCTTGTAATAAGCATGGAGGATTCGCTGCTGCAGAAACCACAGATCCACGAGGGACCAACGTAGAAGATGCAGGATAGGAGAAAAAGTGGTCAGACAATCCGCGCTGCAAATCACTTTGAACCCCCAAAGGGCTTCACTGAAGTTTATAACGTGCAGCCATCCAATTAAAGACATCATATTTTTTCCACAAAAATGATCTTTTCACCCCCAATTTTTATTTTCCCAAGAGTAACAGGACCCCAAAAGTTATTGTGCAATTCATCCTGAGTACGCTGATACCCCATATATGGGGGTTAAACCACTATTTGGGCACATGGCAGAGCTCGGAAGGGAAGCAGCGCCATTTAACTTTTTTGGCTGGAATTGAGATCGGACGCCATGTCGCGTTTGGAAAGCCCCTGAAGTGCCAAAACAGTGGAAACCCCCCAATTCTAACTCCCTCCCTAACCCTAGCCCTGACCCTAGCTCTGACCCTAGCCCTAATGGGAAAATGGAAATAAATACATTTTTTTTTTATTTTATTATTTTTGCCTAACTAAGGGGGTGATAAAGGGGGGGTTTGATTTACTATTTATGGCGGGTTTTAATTTTTGGCAGCTGTCATACGCTAAAAGACCCTTTTTATTGTAAAAATAGTTTATGCATCACCACATTTTGAGAGCTATAATTTTTCCTTATTTTGACCCACCGAGTCATGTGAGGTCATATTTTTTGCGGGACGAGTTGACGTTTTTATTGGTACCATTTTCGGGCACGTGACATTTTTTGGTCGCTTTTTACTCCGATTTTTGGGACGCAGTATGAACAAAAACCAGCTTTTCAGGAATTTCTTTTGGGGGGGGTGCGTTTACACCGTTCCGCGTGCGGTAAAATTGATAAGGCGCTTTTATTCTTCGGGTCAGTATGATTACAGCGATACATCTTTTATGTCTTTTTTTATGTTTTGGCGGTTTTATGCTATGAAAATTTTTTTTTATAAAAAATAATTATTTTTGCATCGCTTTATTCTGCGAGCTATAACTTTTTTATTTTTTCTCTGATGATGCTGTGTGGTGGCTCGTTTGTTGCGGGACAAGATGTCGTTTTCAGCGGTACCATGGATATTTATATGCGTCTTTTTGATCGCGCGTTATTGCACTTTTTGTTCGTCGGTATGATAATAAATCATTAATTTTTGCGTCGTTTTTTATTTTTTAAGGGGAACGCTAAAGGGGTTAACTAATGGGACAGTTTTATAGGGTGGGTCATTACGGACGCGGCGATAACAAATAGGTGTACTTTTATTGTTTTTCTGTTTCTTTATTTTCAAAAAATGAATTTATTAGGGAATAATTTTTTTTCTTATTTATTTAACGATTTTATTAAAATTATTTTTACACTTTTTGTTTTTTACTTTATTATAATGTCCCATGGGGGACATCACTGTCCTGTGACAGATCGCTGATCTGTCACATCACAGATCGCTGTGACAGATCAGCGATCTGTCACAGGCACTGCTGCAGGCTTCCTCATGCCTGCGCTCTGCGGGCAGTGAGGAAGCCAGCTCCCTGCAGGCCCCCGAAGGTCCCCGTCGCCATATTGGATCCGGGGACCTGCAGGAAAGGCGACCCCCGCAGCGGCGCTGCACATCGCGCTGCTGTGGGGGTCGCAGGGAAGCACGGAGGGAGCCCCCTCCCTGCCGATGCTTCCTTTAACCCCCGGTACACCGCGATCATGTTTGATCGCGGTGTGCCAGGGGTTAACGTGTCGGGGGCGGTCACACATTGTGCCGGGTGTCAGCTGTGATAATCAGCTGACACCCGGCCGCGATCAGCTGCGCTCCCCCCGTGAGCGCAGCTGATCGCATTAGACGTACTATTCCGTCCTTGGGACTTAGGTCCCAGGTCACATGGACGGAATAGTACGTCTAATGTAGGAAAGGGGTTGATGGACCTGACAGATACCGGATTATCAGATATTATCAGTATTAACATTAGTTTTTTTCATGTTTCACATAGAAGCTTATAGGGAAAAAAACACCAAAATTCGCACAGTTCAGCAGCGTCTTCAGCCTCCCAGCGATCGCAGATCGCATGAAATCACATCCACTTTTCTTGCACATATAGGCCGTAGCGTAAATGCTGTGTCTTCCGCTGATTTTTTTGGGGGGGGCAGAAATTCTGCTACGTTTAACTGTGTGAATAAATGCTGGGCAGGGTGCAATAGTTGACTGCTTTGTCTCCCATCCTTATAGGACCCCTAGCATGGTCCGCTGAGCTTTGAATGATCTTTTAATAGGCTTGGATTCTGATAAATAGTTGTTGCAATAATCGCTGGAACCAAGTCCTAGTGGCAGGGCTACAACCCACCTCCCCATAAAATATAATGTATATAATGTACCCCCCATAAGAATATAATACAACCCACCTCCCCATAGAATATAATGTACCCCCCATAGAATATAGTACAGCCCACCTCCCCATAGAATATAATGTACCCCCCCATAGAATATAATACAACCCACCTCCCCATAGAATATAATGTACCCCCCATAGAATATAGTACAGCCCACCTCCCCATAGAATATAATGTACCCCCCCATAGAATATAATACAACCCACCTCCCCATAGAATATAATGTACCCCCCATAGAATATAATACAACCCACCTCCCCATAGAATATAATGTACCCCCCATAGAATATAGTACAGCCCACCTCCCCATAGAATATAATGTACCCCCCATAGAATATAGTACAGCCCACCTCCCCATAGAATGTAATGTAGCACCCCATAGAAAATAATGTACCCCCCATAGAATATAGTACAGCCCACCTCCCCATAGAATATAATGTAGCACCCCATAGAATATAGTACAGCCCACCTCCCCATAGAATATAATGTAGCACCCCATAGAATATAGTACAGCCCACCTCCCCATAGAATATAATGTAGCACCCCATAGAAAATAATGTACCCCCCATAGAATATAGTACAGCCCACCTCCCCATAGAATATAATGTAGCACCCCACAGAATATAATGTATCTCCCCCCCGGTGTGTATATGTACACGCCGGTCTCCTCATCACCACCGGTGAAGCCGCTGCTGGCACAGAGCTGACATCGTGCAGATGGCCCCGATCACATCAGACAGCGCCGCCCTTTGCTCTCCAATAGAATAGCGTCGTAGTGCGGTATGCGCGCATGCTACGACTCCGGCGACACGGTCCGCAGGAGGATTCTGACAGAAGGACACATGTCCGGTCATATAATAGATATATAGTCACGAGCGAACTGGTTGACACCCTTTAAACTGTTCCAGAAAATGGGTGCAATTTACACTTGTTTTGTTCTATACCTGTTACTTATCAAAAAGTGTGTGCAGTACAGTGGCTGAGCGCAGGCAGGCGCACGTGGAGGGACGGACCGCCGGAATAGGCAGCTGCTGGATCAGACTATATTGCAACACGGGCAGCTGCTGTCACCGTCACGATCCCACCAGCCTCCGAAGCCCACTGGTCTACATCCAGACACCACCGCACACATCTCTATAAGCAGACCTCAGCGCTATTTATGTCCCAGTAATGACCAACCACTATAAATTATGGAGATTTTTTAAAATGCCACCAGAGTGATCTGCTGACAAACTGAACATCCCTGTTGTCAAAATGTCCCGCCCCTGCTGTGTATTTTGGAGAAACTAGGTGACACGTTTGTGTTTCCTGCAGCTCATTTGCATATATGGATGAGCAAGCGCTGTGATTGGCTGCTGTAGAATCCTAGTATGTTTCAGTTGGAAGAGAGGTCAAAGGCCATCGTGTCTGTCCGCCTGCTGCTCAATGCAGCAATGGCAGGATTCACTAAACCCTCTCAGACATATGTCTGTCCAGCCTCTGGGTGAACAGTCCCACCGAAGGAGAACTCGTCACCTCCTCTGGTGGCCGCCTGTTCCACTCATTGCTCACCCTCACTGTCAAAAAGTTTTTTTCTAATGTGTATCTTTTCCCTTTCATCCCATTGCTTCTCGTGCTTCCATGTGCAAATGAGAATAAGGATGATCCCTCTACATTGTGGCAACCCTTCAGATATTGGTGTCCTCCATCTAATAGAAGGGAACGCCTTTCCGACAGAACAGGCTGACTGAACGTGACGGCCGTCGCCATGATCCCTATGGCCGGCGCATACACACTGCTATGTTGCTGATGTTGTAGCACATTACTTCAATGAAATATTAATGGTGCTGACACGTGCCGGATTATCAGACGTTGTCAGTATTAATCGTGGTGACAGGTGCCGGATTATCAGATGTTGTAAGTATTAATCGTGCTGACACGTGCCGGATTATCAGATGTTGTCAGTATTAATCGTGCTGACACGTGCCGGATTATCAGATATCATGAGTATTAATGGACATGAAACATGTGCCAGATTATCAGATGTTATCGGTATTAATGGTGCTTACAGATGCTGGATTATCAGATGTTATCAGTATTAATGGTGTTGACAGGTGCCGGATTATCAGACTTCATCAGTATTAATGGTGCTGACACGTGCCGGATTATCAGATGTTGTCAGTATTAATCGTGCTGACAGGTGCGGGATTATCAGATGTTGTCAGTATTAATCGTGCCGGATTATCAGATGTTGTCAGTACTAATCGTGCTGACACGTGCCGGATTATCAGATGTTGTCAGTACTAATCGTGCTGACACGTGCCGGATTATCAGATGTTGTCAGTATTAATCGTGCTGACACGTGCCGGAATAACAGATATCATGAGTATTAATGAGCCTGACAAATGCCAGATTATCAGATGTTATCGGTATTAATGGTGCTTACAGATGCTGGATTATCAGATGTTATCAGTATTAATGGTGTTGACAGGTGCCGGATTATCAGACTTCATCAGTATTAATGGTGCTGACACGTGCCGGATTATCAGATGTTGTCAGTATTAATCGTGCTGACACGTGCCGGATTATCAGATGTTGTCAGTATTAATCATAGAATCATAGAATCGTAGAGTTGGAAGGGACCTCCTGGGCCATCTGGTCCAACCCCCTGCTCAAAGCAGGATTCGCTAAATCATCCCAGTCAGATGTCTGTCCAGCCTCTGTTTGAAGACTTCCATTGAAGGAGAACTCACCACTTCTCGTGGCAGCCTGTTCCACTCATTGATCACTCTAACTGTCAAAAAGTTTTTTCTAATATCTAATCTGTGTCTCCTCCCATTCAGTTTCATCCCATTGCTTCTAGTCTTTCCTTGTGCAAATGAGAATAAAGTTGATCCTTCTACAATGTGACAGCCCTTTAGATATTTGTAGACAGCAATTAAGTCTCCTCTCAGTCTTCTCTTTTGCAAACTAAACATTCCCAAATCCTGCAACCTTTCCTCATAAGACAGGGTTTGCAGACCGGTCACCATTCTGGTCGCTCTTTTCTGAACTTGCTCCAGTTTGTTGATGTCTTTTTTAAAATGTGGTGCCCAAAACTGGACACAATATTCCAGATGAGGTCTGACCAAAGAGGAGTAGAGGGAAATAATGACTTCACGTGATCTAGACTGTATGCTTCTGTTAATACATCCTAGAACTGCATTTGCCTTTTTTGCTGCTGCATCACACTGTTGACTCATATTCAGTCTGTGATCTATTAGTATACCCAAGTCTTTTTCACATGTGCTGTCACTTAGCCCTATTCCTCCCATTCTATATATGCTTTTTTCATTTTTATTGCCCAGATGTAGTACTTTGCATTTCTCCCTGTTAAAAACCATTCTGTTAGTTACTGCCCACTTCTCCAGTTTATTTAAATCTTTTTGAATCCTCTCTCTCTCTTCTCTAGTATTAGCTATCCCTCCTAGCTTTGTGTCATCAGCAAATTTAATCAGTTTACCCTCAATTCCTTCATCTAAATCATTGATAAAGATGTTGAACAATACAGGGCCCAGGACAGAGCCCTGTGGTACCCCACTTGAGACATTCTTCCAACTGGATGTGCAGCCATTTACGACCACTCTTTGGGTCCGATCACTAAGCCAGCTATGAATCCACCTAACAGTTGCCTTGTCCATTCCATACTTAGTCATTTTTTCAATAAGGATTGTATGAGAGACTTTGTCAAATGCTTTGCTGAAGTCAAGATATACTATATCTACAGCATTTCCTTGATCCACCCAATCAGTGATACCGTCATAGAAGGAAATTAAGTTAGTCTGACATGACTTATTAGTTACAAACCCATGCTGACTCTGTTTGATCACTTCATTCTTATCCAGGTATTGACTTACATGTTGTTTAATAATTTGTTCAAAGATCTTTCCTGGTATAGAAGTCAGACTCACCGGCCTATAGTTGCCTGGGTCCACCTTCTTCCCCTTTTTGAAGATAGGAACAACATTTGCTCTTCTCCAGTCTTCTGGCACTTCTCCTGTTCTCCAAGAATTTTCAAAGATTATGGAGAGTGGTTCAGAAATTTCTTCTGCTATCTCCTTCAGTACTCTGGGGTGTAATTCATCTGGACCTGGAGACTTGAATTCATTTAGGTTAGCTAAGTGTTTCCTCACTATCTTTCTGTTTATAGATATCCTGGATTCTTCTATTCCCTTAATAGGACAGTGAATAACAGTTGGTGTTACATTTCCTTTCTGAGAGAAAACAGATGCAAAATAGGAATTTAAAAGTTCAGCCTTCTCAACATCCTGTCTTACCATTTCATCATTTTCATCGTGTAAAAATCCTATAGCATCTTTGACTTTTCTTTTACTTTTGACATATCCCCAAAATCCTTTATTATTGCTTTTGACATCTCTTGCAAGCCTCAATTCATTTTCAGCTTTAATCTGATTTGTGCCCTGCAGATTCTGCAGACAGCATTATATTCTTCTTTAGATATGCCTCCCTCTTTCCATTTTATAAACATTTTTTTCTTCCTTTTTAGCATGTGCTTAAGTTCTGTGTTCACCCATCCTGGTTTCCTTAAATGCTTCCTATTCTTCCCTCTTTTCGGAATTGTTAACAACTGTGCTTTGAGAATTTCATTTTTCAAGATTTCCCATCCTTCCTGGACATTTTTGTCTTTAAGGATATCCAGCCATTGGATCCCTCCAATTATCTTTCTGAATCCCTTAAAATCTGCCTTTCTGAAATCTAACCTTGACGTCTGAGTCTTCACAGGTCTTCCGCCTCTAGTTATCCAAAATTCTAAAATAGCATGGTCGCTACCTCCTAGGGTTCCAGCCACTTTTACCTCCTCAACCATTTCCTCCCTGTTTATAAGGATTAGATCCAAGGTAGCAGTTCCCCTTGTTTTCTCCCCTACCTTTTGGAAGATAAAGTTGTCAGCAAGAGAGGATAAGAATTTCCTTGACCTGTTAGTTTTGCCTGAGAGAGATTCCCAACAAATGTCTGGATAGTTGAAATCTCCCATGACAACTATGTCATATTTTTTGGAGAACTTGGCCATTTGATGCATAAAGAGTTCATCCATATCTTCAGCTTGCACAGGCGGCCTGTAGTAAATGCCTACAATGGTGTCCTTTCCATTGTTCTGTCCTTGTATTCTTACCCAAACAGTTTCCACAGAACTCCCAGTCTCTGAAGCTTCAATCTCTGTGCAGATATATGCGTTTCTAACATACAATGCAACACCCCCTCCTCGTTTATCAAGTCTGTTTCTTGCAAATAAGTTGTATCCTTCTAGTCTTGTATTCCAATCATGTGTATCGTCCCACCAAGTTTCAGTGATTCCAATGACATCATATTTCTTTTCCTGTGTTAGTAGTTCCAATTCTCCTTGTTTGTTGCCCATGCTTTGTGCATTAGTATAGAAACATTTTAGTTTGTGATTGGTTTCTCTTTCTCCAATATTGTTATTAATTAGATTCTTTCGTCTTTGTTCTTCCTTTCCACTTCTATTAGCAGAGTTCTCAATAGCATTTGTCAGGTGTATGGCTTTTTCTGGTCTTTTGCTTCCCTTCCCATGTTGTTCTAGTTTAAAGCTCTCCTTACAAGTGTAGCAAGGCGACTTCCAAATACATGCTTTCCAGTCTTCGTAAGGTGCACCCCATCTCTAGCAAGTAGTCCATCGTATAAGTAGTTCACTCCGTGATCCAGAAATCCAAATCGTTGCTGACGGCACCATCGACGTAGCCAGTTGTTCACCTGCAGAATCTTATTCCACCTCCTTGTTCCATGGCCATCCACTGGGAGGATGGAAGAGAAGACCACCTGCGCTCCCAGTTCTTTCACTTTCTTGCCTAAGTCTTCAAAGTCTCTGCAGATGGTTTCCAGGTCGTTTCTTGCGGTGTCATTTGTCCCCACATGTAGTAGCAGGAATGGGTAGTCATCTGTAGGTCTGAAGAGTCCTGATATCCTGTCAGACACATCTTTAATTTTTGCACCTGGAAGACAGCACATTTCTCTTGAAGTTATATCCGGTCTGCAGATAGCGGCCTCTGTTCCTCTCAACAGGGAATCCCCCATGACCACCACTCTCCGTTTCTTCTTCACAACATTTTTCTTTCTCCATCCAGGAGGACTCTGAAGGCGTACAAGGTTGCTGTTTGTTGGCAAAGTCTTATCCTGATGTATTTCTTCATCATTTTCCTGCGTGAGAGCCTGGTACTGGTTTCTGAGCAGTATGGGTGCTGACTGCCTCCTGATCCTCCTGCTTCTCTGGGTCACATGTCTCCATTCCTCTGTTTCTTCAGGTGCACTTCGAATTTCTTCTCTTTCTGTAACATGAAGAGATAATTCTGCTCTGTCCAAGAACTCTTCACCTTCCTTAATGATCTTCAACGTAGCCAACCTCTCTTCGAGATTTTGCAACTTTTCCTCCAACAGGGACACAAGCTTGCATTTGTGGCATGTGAAGTTTGGCTTTTCCACTGGTAAGTCTGTGAACATGTAGCAAGAAATGCAGCTCACCAAATGGCTCCTGGCCTCTTCCATCTTGAGATTTCTTAAAAACGATGAAATATGAGCCAAAATTCTCTTCCCCTGGTTTTCCGATTTCCTCTTTTCAGCTGCAACAGCCAAAACCCAGTGATCGTTGAGCTCGCGGAGACTCTTCACTTATCCCAGAAGGCACTGGGAATATGCAAATGATCTCCTCAAGACTCTTCCCCTGGTTTTCCGATTTCCTCTTTTCAGCTGCAACGGCCAAAACCCAGTGATCGTTGAGCTCGCGGAGACTCTTCACTTATCCCAGAAGGCACTGGGAATATGCAAATGATCTCCTCAAGAATCTTCCCCTGGTTTTCCGATTTCCTCTTTTCAGCTGCAACAGCCAAAACCCAGTGATCGTTGAGCTCGCGGAGACTCTTCACTTATCCCAGAAGGCACTGGGAATATGCAAATGATCTCCTCAAGACTCTTCCCCTGGTTTTAATCGTGCTGACAGGTGCCGGATTATCAGATATCATGAGTATTAATGGACCTGACAAATGCCGGATTATCAGATGTTATCGGTATTAATGGTGCTTACAGATGCTGGATTATCAGATGTTATCAGTATTAATGGTGTTGACAGGTGCCGGATTATCAGACTTCATCAGTATTAACCCCTTAACCCCCAAGGGTGGTTGGCACGTTAATGACCGGGCCAATTTTGACAATTCTTACCACTGTCCCTTTAAGAGGTCATAACTCTGGAACGCTTCCATGGATCCCGCCGGTGATTCTGACATTGCTTTTTTCTCACGACATAGTGTACTTCGTAGGGATATACTATTGAAGAGAAATAGCGCAATAGTGCATTATCCAGTGTAGGTATATCAATTTAAAAATAATACACTCACCAAATGGAGCTTGTAATAAGCATGGAGGATTCGCTGCTGCAGAAACCACAGATCCACGAGGGACCAACGTAGAAGATGCAGGAGAGGAGAAAAAGTGGTCAGACAATCCGCGCTGCAAATCACTTTGAACCCCCAAAGGGCTTCACAGAAGTTTATAACGTGCAGCCATCCAATTAAAGACATCATATTTTTTCCACAAAAATGATCTTTTCACCCCCAATTTTTATTTTCCCAAGAGTAACAGGACCCCAAAAGTTATTGTGCAATTCATCCTGAGTACGCTGATACCCCATATATGGGGGTAAACCACTATTTGGGCACATGGCAGAGCTCGGAAGGGAAGCAGCGCCATTTAACTTTTTTGGCTGGAATTGAGATCGGACGCCATGTCGCGTTTGGAAAGCCCCTGAAGTGCCAAAACAGTGGAAACCCCCCAATTCTAACTCCCACCCTAACCCTAGCCCTGACCCTAGCTCTGACCCTAGCCCTAATGGGAAAATGGAAATAAATACATTTTTTTTTTATTTTATTATTTTTGCCTAACTAAGGGGGTGATAAAGGGGGGGTTTGATTTACTATTTATGGCGGGTTTTAATTTTTGGCAGATGTCATACGCTAAAAGACGCTTTTTATTGTAAAAATAGTTTATGCATCACCACATTTTGAGAGCTATAATTTTTCCTTATTTTGACCCACCGAGTCATGTGAGGTCATATTTTTTGCGGGACGAGTTGACGTTTCTATTGGTACCATTTTCGGGCACGTGACATATTTTGGTCGCTTTTTACTCCGATTTTTGAGACGCAGTATGAACAAAAACCAGCTTTTCAGGAATTTCTTTTGGAGGGGGGGGGGGTGCGTTTACACCGTTCCGCGTGCGGTAAAATTGATAAGACGCTTTTATTCTTCAGGTCAGTATGATTACAGCGATACCTCTTTTATGTCTTTTTTTATGTTTTGGCGGTTTTATGCTATGAAAATTTTTTTTTATAAAAAATAATTATTTTTGCATCGCTTTATTCTGCGAGCTATAACTTTTTTATTTTTTCTCTGATGATGCTGTGTGGTGGCTCGTTTGTTGCGGGACAAGATGTCGTTTTCAGCGGTACCATGGATATTTATATGCGTCTTTTTGATCGCGCGTTATTGCACTTTTTGTTCGTCGGTATGATAATAAATCATTAATTTTTGCGTCGTTTTTTATTTTTTAAGGGGAACGCTAAAGGGGTTAACTAATGGGGGACAGTTTTATAGGGTGGGTCATTACGGACGCGGCGATAACAAATAGGTGTACTTTTATTGTTTTTCTGTTTCTTTATTTTCAAAAAATGAATTTATTAGGGAATAATTTTTTTTCTTATTTATTTAACGATTTTATTAAAATTATTTTTACACTTTTTGTTTTTTACTTTATTATAATGTCCCATGGGGGACATCACTGTCCTGTGACAGATCGCTGATCTGTCACATCACAGATCGCTGTGACAGATCAGCGATCTGTCACAGGCACTGCTGCAGGCTTCCTCATGCCTGCGCTCTGCGGGCAGTGAGGAAGCCAGCTCCCTGCAGGCCCCCGAAGGTCCCCGTCGCCATATTGGATCCGGGGACCTGCAGGAAAGGCGACCCCCGCAGCGGCGCTGCACATCGCGCTGCTGTGGGGGTCGCAGGGAAGCACGGAGGGAGCCCCCTCCCTGCCGATGCTTCCTTTAACCCCCGGTACACCTCGATCATGTTTGATCGCGGTGTCCCAGGGGTTAACGTGTCGGGGGCGGTCACACATTGTGCCGGGTGTCAGCTGTGATAATCAGCTGACACCCGGCCGCGATCAGCTGCGCTCCCCCCGTGAGCGCAGCTGATCGCATTAGACGTACTATTCCGTCCTTGGGACTTAGGTCCCAGGTCACATGGACGGAATAGTACGTCTAATGTAGGAAAGGGGTTGATGGACCTGACAGATACCGGATTATCAGATATTATCAGTATTAACATTAGTTTTTTTCATGTTTCACATAGAAGCTTATAGGGAAAAAAACACCAAAATTCGCACAGTTCAGCAGCGTCTTCAGCCTCCCAGCGATCGCAGATCGCATGAAATCACATCCACTTTTCTTGCACATATAGGCCGTAGCGTAAATGCTGTGTCTTCCGCTGATTTTTTTTGGGGGGCAGAAATTCTGCTACGTTTAACTGTGTGAATAAATGCTGGGCAGGGTGCAATAGTTGACTGCTTTGTCTCCCATCCTTATAGGACCCCTAGCATGGTCCGCTGAGCGTTGAATGATCTTTTAATAGGCTTGGATTCTGATAAATAGTTGTTGCAATAATCGCTGGAACCAAGTCCTAGTGGCAGGGCTACAACCCACCTCCCCATAAAATATAATGTACCCCCCATAGAATATAATACAACCCACCTCCCCATAGAATATAATGTACCCCCCATAGAATATAGTACAGCCCACCTCCCCATAGAATATAATGTACCCCCCCATAGAATATAATACAACCCACCTCCCCATAGAATATAATGTACCCCCCATAGAATATAGTACAGCCCACCTCCCCATAGAATATAATGTACCCCCCCATAGAATATAATACAACCCACCTCCCCATAGAATATAATGTACCCCCCATAGAATATAATACAACCCACCTCCCCATAGAATATAATGTACCCCCCATAGAATATAGTACAGCCCACCTCCCCATAGAATATAATGTACCCCCCATAGAATATAGTACAGCCCACCTCCCCATAGAATATAATGTAGCACCCCATAGAAAATAATGTACCCCCCATAGAATATAGTACAGCCAACCTCCCCATAGAATATAATGTAGCACCCCATAGAATATAGTTCAGCCCACCTCCCCATAGAATATAATGTAGCACCCCATAGAAAATAATGTACCCCCCATAGAATATAGTACAGCCCACCTCCCCATAGAATATAATGTAGCACCCCACAGAATATAATGTATCTCCCCCCCGGTGTGTATATGTACACGCCGGTCTCCTCATCACCACCGGTGAAGCCGCTGCTGGCACAGAGCTGACATCGTGCAGATGGCCCCGATCACATCAGACAGCGCCGCCCTTTGCTCTCCAATAGAATAGCGTCGTAGTGCGGTATGCGCGCATGCTACGACTCCGGCGACACGGTCCGCAGGAGGATTCTGACAGAAGGACACATGTCCGGTCATATTATAGATATATAGTCACGAGCGAACGGGTTGACACCCTTTAAACTGTTCCAGAAAATGAGTGCAATTTACACTTGTTTTGTTCTATACCTGTTACTTCTCAAAAAGTGTGTACAGTGCGGTGGCTGGGCGCAGGCAGGCACACGTGGAGGGAGGGACCGCCGGAATGGGCAGCTGCTGGATCAGACTATATTGCAACATGGGCAGCTGCTGTCACCGTCGCGATCCCACCAGCCTCCGAAGCCCACTGGTCTACATCCAGACACCACCGCACACATCTCTATAAGCAGACCTCAGCGCTATTTATGTCCCAGTAATGGCCAACCACTATAAATTATGGAGATTTTTTAAAATGCCACCAGAGTGATCTGCTGACAAACTGAACATCCCTGTTGTCAAAATGTCCCGCCCCTGCTGTGTATTTTGGAGAAACTAGGTGACACGTTTGTGTTTCCTGCAGCTCATTTGCATATATGGATGAGCAAGCGCTGTGATTGGCTGCTGTAGAATCCTAGTATGTTTCAGTTGGAAGAGAGGTCAAAGGCCATCGTGTCTGTCCGCCTGCTGCTCAATGCAGCAATGGCAGGATTCACTAAACCCTCTCAGACAGATGTCTGTCCAGCCTCTGGGTGAACAGTCCCACCGAAGGAGAACTCGTCACCTCCTCTGGTGGCCGCCTGTTCCACTCATTGCTCACCCTCACTGTCAAAAAGTTTTTTTCTAATGTGTATCTTTTCCCTTTCATCCCATTGCTTCTCGTGCTTCCATGTGCAAATGAGAATAAGGATGATCCCTCTACATTGGGGCAACCCTTCAGATATTGGTGTCCTCCATCTTATAGAAGGGAACGCCTTTCCGACAGAACAGGCTGACTGAACTTGACGGCCGTCGCCATGATCCCTATGGCCGGCGCATACACACTGCTATGTTGCTGATGTTGTAGCACATTACTTCAATGAAATATTAATGGTGCTGACACGTGCCGGATTATCAGACGTTGTCAGTATTAATCGTGGTGACAGGTGCCGGATTATCAGATGTTGTAAGTATTAATCGTGCTGACACGTGCCGGATTATCAGATGTTGTCAGTATTAATCGTGCTGACACGTGCCGGATTATCAGATATCATGAGTATTAATGGACCTGAAACATGTGCCAGATTATCAGATGTTATCGGTATTAATGGTGCTTACAGATGCTGGATTATCAGATGTTATCAGTATTAATGGTGTTGACAGGTGCCGGATTATCAGACTTCATCAGTATTAATGGTGTTGACACGTGCCGGATTATCAGATGTTGTCAGTATTAATCGTGCTGACAGGTGCCGGATTATCAGATGTTGTCAGTATTAATCGTGCCGGATTATCAGATGTTGTCAGTATTAATCTTGCTGACACGTGCCGGATTATCAGATGTTGTCAGTATTAATCGTGCTGACAGGTGCCGGATTATCAGATATCATGAGTATTAATGGACCTGACAAATGCCGGATTATCAGATGTTGTCAGTATTAATCGTGGTGACAGGTGCCGGATTATCAGATGTTGTCAGTATTAATCGTGCCTACACGTGCCGGATTATCAGATGTTGTCAGTATTAATCGTGCTGACACGTGCCGGATTATCAGATATCATGAGTATTAATGGACCTGACAAATGCCAGATTATCAGATGTTATCGGTATTAATGGTGCTTACAGATGCTGGATTATCAGATGTTATCAGTATTAATGGTGTTGACAGGTGCCGGATTATCAGACTTCATCAGTATTAATGGTGCTGACAGGTGCGGGATTATCAGATGTTGTCAGTATTTATCGTGCCGGATTATCAGATGTTGTCAGTACTAATCGTGCTGACACGTGCCGGATTATCAGATGTTGTCAGTACTAATCGTGCTGACACGTGCCGGATTATCAGATGTTGTCAGTATTAATCGTGCTGACACGTGCCGGAATAACAGATACAGTCATGGCCAAAAGTATTGACACCCCTGAAATTCTGTCAGATAATATTCAGTTTCTTCCTGAAAATGATTGCAAACACAAATTCTTTGGTATTATTATCTTCATTTAATTTGTCTTAAATGAAAAAACACAAAAGAGAATGAAGCAAAAAGCAAAACATTGATCATTTCACACAAAACTCCAAAAATGGGCCGGACAAAAGTATTGGCACCCTCAGCCTAATACTTGGTTGCACAACCTTTAGCCAAAATAACTGCCACCAACCGCTTCCGGTAACCATCAATGAGTTTCTTACAATGCTCTGCTGGAATTTTAGACCATTCTTCTTTGGCAAACTACTCCAGGTCCCTGATATTTGAAGGGTGCCTTCTCCAAAGTGCCATTTTTAGATCTCTCCACAGGTGTTCTATGGGATTCAGGTCTGGACTCATTGCTGGCCACCTTAGAAGTCTCCAGTGCTTTCTCTCAAACCATTTTCTAGTGCTTTTTGAAGTGTGTTTTGGGTTATTGTCCTGCTGGAAGACCCATGACCTCTGAGGTAGACCCAGCTTTCTCACACTGGGCCCTAAATTATGCTGCAAAATTTGTTGGTAGGCTTCTGACTTCATAATGCCATGCACACGGTCAAGCAGTCCAGTGCCAGAGGCAGCAAAGCAACCCCAAAACATCAGGGAACCTCCGCCATGTTTGACTGTAGGGACCGTGTACTTTTCTTTGAATGCCTCTTTTTTCTCCTGTAAACTCTATGTTGATGCTTTTGCCCTAAAAGCTCTACTTTTGTCTCATCTGACCAAAGAACATTCTTCCAAAATGTTTTAGGCTTTTTCAGGTAAGTTTTCGCAAACTCCAGCCTGGCTTTTTTATGTCTCGGGGTAAGAAGTGGAGTCTTCCTGGGTCTCCTACCATACAGTCCCTTTTCATTCAGATGCCGACGGATAGTACGGGTTGACACCGTTGTACCCTCGGACTGCAGGGCAGCTTGAACTTGTTTGGATGTTAGTGGAGGTTCTTTATCCAACATCCGCACAATCTTGCGTTGAAATCTCTTGTCAATTTTTCTTTTCCGTCCACATCTAGGGAGGTTAGCCACAGTGCCAGGGACTTTAAACTTCTTGATGACACTGCGCACGGTAGACACAGGAACATTCAGGTCTTTGGAGATGGATTTGTAGCCTTGAGATTGCTCATGCTTCCTCACAATTTGGTTTCTCAAGTCCTCAGACAGTTCTTTGGTCTTCTTTCTTTTCTCCATGCTCAATGTGGTACACACAAGGACACAGGACAGAGGTTGAGTCAACTTTAATCCATGTCAACTGGCTGCAAGTGTGATTTAGTTATTGCCAACACCTGTTAGGTGCCACAGGTAAGTTACAGGTGCTGTTAATTATACAAATTAGAGAAGCATCACATGATTTTTCGCACAGTGCCAATACTTTTGTCCACCCTGTTTTTTATGTTTGGTGTGGAATTATATCCAATTTGGCTTTAGGACAATTCTTTTTGTGTTTTTTCATTTAAGACAAATTAAATGAAGATAATAATAACAAAGAATTTGTGTTTGCAATCATTTTCAGGAAGAAACTGAGTATTATCTGACAGAATTGCAGGGGTGTCAATACTTTTGGCCATGACTGAATCATGAGTATTAATGAGCCTGACAAATGCCAGATTATCAGATGTTATCGGTATTAATGGTGCTTACAGATGCTGGATTATCAGATGTTATCAGTATTAATGGTGTTGACAGGTGCCGGATTATCAGACTTTATCAGTATTAATGGTGCTGACACGTGCCGGATTATCAGATGTTGTCAGTATTAATCGTGCTGACACGTGCCGGATTATCAGATGTTGTCAGTATTAATCGTGCTGACAGGTGCCGGATTATCAGATATCATGAGTATTAATGGACCTGACAAATGCCGGATTATCAGATGTTATCGGTATTAATGGTGCTTACAGATGCTGGATTATCAGATGTTATCAGTATTAATGGTGTTGACAGGTGCCGGATTATCAGACTTCATCAGTATTAACCCCTTAACCCCCAAGGGTGGTTGGCACGTTAATGACCGGGCCAATTTTGACAATTCTTACCACTGTCCCTTTAAGAGGTCATAACTCTGGAACGCTTCCATGGATCCCGCCGGTGATTCTGACATTGCTTTTTTCTCACGACATAGTGTACTTCGTAGGGATATACTATTGAAGAGAAATAGCGCAATAGTGCATTATCCAGTGTAGGTATATCAATTTAAAAATAATACACTCACCAGATGGAGCTTGTAATAAGCATGGAGGATTCGCTGCTGCAGAAACCACAGATCCACGAGGGACCAACGTAGAAGATGCAGGAGAGGAGAAAAAGTGGTCAGACAATCCGCGCTGCAAATCACTTTGAACCCCCAAAGGGCTTCACAGAAGTTTATAACGTGCAGCCATCCAATTAAAGACATCATATTTTTTCCACAAAAATGATCTTTTCACCCCCAATTTTTATTTTCCCAAGAGTAACAGGACCCCAAAAGTTATTGTGCAATTCATCCTGAGTACGCTGATACCCCATATATGGGGGTAAACCACTATTTGGGCACATGGCAGAGCTCGGAAGGGAAGCAGCGCCATTTAACTTTTTTGGCTGGAATTGAGATCGGACGCCATGTCGCGTTAGGGAAAGCCCCTGAAGTGCCAAAACAGTGGAAACCCCCCAATTCTAACTCCCACTCTAACCCTAGCCCTGACCCTAGCTCTGACCCTAGCCCTAATGTGAAAATGGAAATAAATACATTTTTTTTTTATTTTATTATTTTTGCCTAACTAAGGGGGTGATAAAGGGGGGGTTTGATTTACTATTTATGGCGGGTTTTAATTTTTGGCAGCTGTCATACGCTAAAAGACGCTTTTTATTGTAAAAATAGTTTATGCATCACCACATTTTGAGAGCTATAATTTTTCCTTATTTTGACCCACCGAGTCATGTGAGGTCATATTTTTTGCGGGACGAGTTGACGTTTTTATTGGTACCATTTTCGGGCACGTGACATTTTTTGGTCGCTTTTTACTCCGATTTTTGGGACGCAGTATGAACAAAAACCAGCTTTTCAGGAATTTCTTTTGGGGGGGGGTGCGTTTACACCGTTTCGCGTGCGGTAAAATTGATAAGGCGCTTTTATTCTTCGGGTCAGTATGATTACAGCGATACCTCTTTTATGTCTTTTTTTATGTTTTGGCGGTTTTATGCTATGAAAAAATTTTTTTTATAAAAAATAATTATTTTTGCATCGCTTTATTCTGCGAGCTATAACTTTTTTATTTTTTCTCTGATGATGCTGTGTGGTGGCTCGTTTGTTGCGGGACAAGATGTCGTTTTCAGCGGTACCATGGATATTTATATGCGTCTTTTTGATCGCGCGTTATTGCACTTTTTGTTCGTCGGTATGATAATAAATCATTAATTTTTGCGTCGTTTTTTATTTTTTAAGGGGAACGCTAAAGGGGTTAACTAATGGGACAGTTTTATAGGGTGGGTCATTACGGCGATAACAAATAGGTGTACTTTTATTGTTTTTCTGTTTCTTTATTTTCAAAAAATGAATTTATTAGGGAATAATTTTTTTTCTTATTTATTTAACGATTTTATTAAAATTATTTTTACACTTTTTGTTTTTTACTTTATTATAATGTCCCATGGGGGACATCACTGTCCTGTGACAGATCGCTGATCTGTCACATCACAGATCGCTGTGACAGATCAGCGATCTGTCACAGGCACTGCTGCAGGCTTCCTCATGCCTGCGCTCTGCGGGCAGTGAGGAAGCCAGCTCCCTGCAGGCCCCCGAAGGTCCCCGTCGCCATATTGGATCCGGGGACCTGCAGGAAAGGCGACCCCCGCAGCGGCGCTGCACATCGCGCTGCTGTGGGGGTCGCAGGGAAGCACGGAGGGAGCCCCCTCCCTGCCGATGCTTCCTTTAACCCCCGGTACACCGCGATCATGTTTGATCGCGGTGTGCCAGGGGTTAACGTGTCGGGGGCGGTCACACATTGTGCCGGGTGTCAGCTGCGATAATCAGCTGACACCCGGCCGCGATCAGCTGCGCTCCCCCCGTGAGCGCAGCTGATCGCATTAGACGTACTATTCCGTCCTTGGGACTTAGGTCCCAGGTCACATGGACGGAATAGTACGTCTAATGTAGGAAAGGGGTTGATGGACCTGACAGATACCGGATTATCAGATATTATCAGTATTAACATTAGTTTTTTTCATGTTTCACAAAGAAGCTTATAGGGAAAAAAACACCAAAATTCGCACAGTTCAGCAGCGTCTTCAGCCTCCCAGCGATCGCAGATCGCATGAAATCACATCCACTTTTCTTGCACATATAGGCCGTAGCGTAAATGCTGTGTCTTCCGCTGATTTTTTTGGGGGGGCAGAAATTCTGCTACGTTTAACTGTGTGAATAAATGCTGGGCAGGGTGCAATAGTTGACTGCTTTGTCTCCCATCCTTATAGGACCCCTAGCATGGTCCGCTGAGCTTTGAATGATCTTTTAATAGGCTTGGATTCTGATAAATAGTTGTTGCAATAATCGCTGGAACCAAGTCCTAGTGGCAGGGCTACAACCCACCTCCCCATAAAATATAATGTACCCCCCATAAGAATATAATACAACCCACCTCCCCATAGAATATAATGTACCCCCCATAGAATATAGTACAGCCCACCTCCCCATAGAATATAATGTACCCCCCATAAAATATAATACAACCCACCTCCCCATAGAATATAATGTACCCCCCATAGAATATAGTACAGCCCACCTCCCCATAGAATATAATGTACCCCCCCATAGAATATAATACAACCCACCTCCCCATAGAATATAATGTACCCCCCATAGAATATAGTACAGCCCACCTCCCCATAGAATATAATGTACCCCCCCATAGAATATAATACAACCCACCTCCCCATAGAATATAATGTACCCCCCATAGAATATAATACAACCCACCTCCCCATAGAATATAATGTACCCCCCATAGAATATAGTACAGCCCACCTCCCCATAGAATATAATGTACCCCCCATAGAATATAGTACAGCCCACCTCCCCATAGAATATAATGTAGCACCCCATAGAAAATAATGTACCCCCCATAGAATATAGTACAGCCCACCTCCCCATAGAATATAATGTAGCACCCCATAGAATATAGTACAGCCCACCTCCCCATAGAATATAATGTAGCACCCCATAGAATATAGTACAGCCCACCTCCCCATAGAATATAATGTAGCACCCCATAGAAAATAATGTACCCCCCATAGAATATAGTACAGCCCACCTCCCCATAGAATATAATGTAGCACCCCACAGAATATAATGTATCTCCCCCCCGGTGTGTATATGTACACGCCGGTCTCCTCATCATCACCGGTGAAGCCGCTGCTGGCACAGAGCTGACATCGTGCAGATGGCCCCGATCACATCAGACAGCGCCGCCCTTTGCTTTCCAATAGAATAGCGTCGTAGTGCGGTATGCGCGCATGCTACGACTCCGGCGACACGGTCCGCAGGAGGATTCTGACAGAAGGACACATGTCCGGTCATATTATAGATATATAGTCACGAGCGAACGTGTTGACACCCTTTAAACTGTTCCAGAAAATGAGTGCAATTTACACTTGTTTTGTTCTATACCTGTTACTTATCAAAAAGTGTGTGCAGTGCGGTGGCTGGGCGCAGGCAGGCGCACGTGGAGGGAGGGACCGCCGGAATAGGCAGCTGCTGGATCAGACTATATTGCAACATGGGCAGCTGCTGTCACCGTCGCGATCCCACCAGCCTCCAAAGCCCACTGGTCTACATCCAGACACCACCGCACACATCTCTATAAGCAGACCTCAGCGCTATTTATGTCCCAGTAATGGCCAACCACTATAAATTATGGAGATTTTTTAAAATGCCACTAGAGTGATCAGCTGACAAACTGAACATCCCTGTTGTCAAAATGTCCCGCCCCTGCTGTGTATTTTGGAGAAACTAGGTGACACGTTTGTGTTTCCTGCAGCTCATTTGCATATATGGATGAGCAAGCGCTGTGATTGGCTGCTGTAGAATCCTAGTATGTTTCAGTTGGAAGAGAGGTCAAAGGCCATCGTGTCTGTCCGCCTGCTGCTCAATGCAGCAATGGCAGGATTCACTAAACCCTCTCAGACAGATGTCTGTCCAGCCTCTGGGTGAACAGTCCCACCGAAGGAGAACTCGTCACCTCCTCTGGTGGCCGCCTGTTCCACTCATTGCTCACCCTCACTGTCAAAAAGTTTTTTTCTAATGTGTATCTTTTCCCTTTCATCCCATTGCTTCTCGTGCTTCCATGTGCAAATGAGAATAAGGATGATCCCTCTACATTGGGGCAACCCTTCAGATATTGGTGTCCTCCATCTTATAGAAGGGAACGCCTTTCCGACAGAACAGGCTGACTGAACGTGACGGCCGTCGCCATGATCCCTATGGCCGGCGCATACACACTGCTATGTTGCTGATGTTGTAGCACATTACTTCAATGAAATATTAATGGTGCTGACACGTGCCGGATTATCAGACGTTGTCAGTATTAATCGTGGTGACAGGTGCCGGATTATCAGATGTTTTAAGTATTAATCGTGCTGACACGTGCCGGATTATCAGATGTTGTCAGTATTAATCGTGCTGACACGTGCCGGATTATCAGATATCATGAGTATTAATGGACCTGAAACATGTGCCAGATTATCAGATGTTATCGGTATTAATGGTGCTTACAGATGCTGGATTATCAGATGTTATCAGTATTAATGGTGTTGACAGGTGCCGGATTATCAGACTTCATCAGTATTAATGGTGCTGACACGTGCCGGATTATCAGATGTTGTCAGTATTAATCGTGCTGACAGGTGCCGGATTATCAGATGTTGTCAGTATTAATCGTGCCGGATTATCAGATGTTGTCAGTATTAATCGTGCTGACACGTGCCGGATTATCAGATGTTGTCAGTATTAATCGTGCTGACAGGTGCCGGATTATCAGATATCATGAGTATTAATGGACCTGACAAATGCCGGATTATCAGATGTTGTCAGTATTAATCGTGGTGACAGGTGCCGGATTATCAGATGTTGTCAGTATTAATCGTGCCTACACGTGCCGGATTATCAGATGTTGTCAGTATTAATCGTGCTGACACGTGCCGGATTATCAGATATCATGAGTATTAATGGACCTGACAAATGCCAGATTATCAGATGTTATCGGTATTAATGGTGCTTACAGATGCTGGATTATCAGATGTTATCAGTATTAATGGTGTTGACAGGTGCCGGATTATCAGACTTCATCTGTATTAATGGTGCTGACACGTGCCGGATTATCAGATGTTGTCAGTATTAATCGTGCTGACAGGTGCGGGATTATCAGATGTTGTCAGTATTTATCGTGCCGGATTATCAGATGTTGTCAGTACTAATCGTGCTGACACGTGCCGGATTATCAGATGTTGTCAATACTAATCGTGCTGACACGTGCCGGATTATCAGATGTTGTCAGTATTAATCGTGCTGACACGTGCCGGAATAACAGATACAGTCATGGCCAAAAGTATTGACACCCCTGAAATTCTGTCAGATAATATTCAGTTTCTTCCTGAAAATGATTGCAAACACAAATTCTTTGGTATTATTATCTTCATTTAATTAGTCTTAAATGAAAAAACACAAAAGAGAATGAAGCAAAAAGCAAAACATTGATCATTTCACACAAAACTCCAAAAATGGGCCGGACAAAAGTATTGGCACCCTCAGCCTAATACTTGGTTGCACAACCTTTAGCCAAAATAACTGCCACCAACCGCTTCCGGTAACCATCAATGAGTTTCTTACAATGCTCTGCTGGAATTTTAGACCATTCTTCTTTGGCAAACTACTCCAGGTCCCTGATATTTGAAGGGTGCCTTCTCCAAAGTGCCATTTTTAGATCTCTCCACAGGTGTTCTATGGGATTCAGGTCTGGACTCATTGCTGGCCACCTTAGAAGTCTCCAGTGCTTTCTCTCAAACCATTTTCTAGTGCTTTTTGAAGTGTGTTTTGGGTTATTGTCCTGCTGGAAGACCCATGACCTCTGAGGTAGACCCAGCTTTCTCACACTGGGCCCTAAATTATGCTGCAAAATTTGTTGGTAGGCTTCTGACTTCATAAAGCCATGCACACGGTCAAGCAGTCCAGTGCCAGAGGCAGCAAAGCAACCCCAAAACATCAGGGAACCTCCGCCATGTTTGACTGTAGGGACCGTGTACTTTTCTTTGAATGCCTCTTTTTTCTCCTGTAAACTCTATGTTGATGCTTTTGC
Organism: Dendrobates tinctorius; assembly: GCF_039654945.1. Classification (NCBI taxonomy): domain Eukaryota; kingdom Metazoa; phylum Chordata; class Amphibia; order Anura; family Dendrobatidae; genus Dendrobates; species Dendrobates tinctorius. The sequence goes on from NW_027361917.1 coordinate 13,920,237, forward strand.
CCTAAAAGCTCTACTTTTGTCTCATCTGACCAAAGAACATTCTTCCAAAATGTTTTAGGCTTTTTCAGGTAAGTTTTCGCAAACTCCAGCCTGGCTTTTTTATGTCTCGGGGTAAGAAGTGGAGTCTTCCTGGGTCTCCTACCATACAGTCCCTTTTCATTCAGATGCCGACGGATAGTACGGGTTGACACCGTTGTACCCTCGGACTGCAGGGCAGCTTGAACTTGTTTGGATGTTAGTGGAGGTTCTTTATCCAACATCCGCACAATCTTGCGTTGAAATCTCTTGTCAATTTTTCTTTTCCGTCCACATCTAGGGAGGTTAGCCACAGTGCCAGGGGCTTTAAACTTCTTGATGACACTGCGCACGGTAGACACAGGAACATTCAGGTCTTTGGAGATGGATTTGTAGCCTTGAGATTGCTCATGCTTCCTCACAATTTGGTTTCTCAAGTCCTCAGACAGTTCTTTGGTCTTCTTTCTTTTCTCCATGCTCAATGTGGTACACACAAGGACACAGGACAGAGGTTGAGTCAACTTTAATCCATGTCAACTGGCTGCAAGTGTGATTTAGTTATTGCCAACACCTGTTAGGTGCCACAGGTAAGTTACAGGTGCTGTTAATTATACAAATTAGAGAAGCATCACATGATTTTTCGCACAGTGCCAATACTTTTGTCCACCCTCTTTTTTATGTTTGGTGTGGAATTATATCCAATTTGGCTTTAGGACAATTCTTTTTGTGTTTTTTCATTTAAGACAAATTAAATGAAGATAATAATAACAAAGAATTTGTGTTTGCAATCATTTTCAGGAAGAAACTGAGTATTATCTGACAGAATTGCAGGGGTGTCAATACTTTTGGCCATGACTGTATCATGAGTATTAATGAGCCTGACAAATGCCAGATTATCAGATGTTATCGGTATTAATGGTGCTTACAGATGCTGGATTATCAGATGTTATCAGTATTAATGGTGTTGACAGGTGCCGGATTATCAGACTTCATCAGTATTAATGGTGCTGACACGTGCCGGATTATCAGATGTTGTCAGTATTAATCGTGCTGACACGTGCCGGATTATCAGATGTTGTCAGTATTAATCGTGCTGACAGGTGCCGGATTATCAGATATCATGAGTATTAATGGACCTGACAAATGCCGGATTATCAGATGTTATCGGTATTAATGGTGCTTACAGATGCTGGATTATCAGATGTTATCAGTATTAATGGTGTTGACAGGTGCCGGATTATCAGACTTCATCAGTATTAACCCCTTAACCCCCAAGGGTGGTTGGCACGTTAATGACCGGGCCAATTTTGACAATTCTTACCACTGTCCCTTTAAGAGGTCATAACTCTGGAACGCTTCCATGGATCCCGCCGGTGATTCTGACATTGCTTTTTTCTCACGACATAGTGTACTTCGTAGGGATATACTATTGAGGAGAAATAGCGCAATAGTGCATTATCCAGTGTAGGTATATCAATTTAAAAATAATACACTCACCAGATGGAGCTTGTAATAAGCATGGAGGATTCGCTGCTGCAGAAACCACAGATCCACGAGGGACCAACGTAGAAGATGCAGGAAAGGAGAAAAAGTGGTCAGACAATCCGCACTGCAAATCACTTTGAACCCCCAAAGGGCTTCACAGAAGTTTATAACGTGCAGCCATCCAATTAAAGACATCATATTTTTTCCACAAAAATGATCTTTTCACCCCCAATTTTTATTTTCCCAAGAGTAACAGGACCCCAAAAGTTATTGTGCAATTCATCCTGAGTACGCTGATACCCCATATATGGGGGTAAACCACTATTTGGGCACATGGCAGAGCTCGGAAGGGAAGCAGCGCCATTTAACTTTTTTGGCTGGAATTGAGATCGGACGCCATGTCGCGTTTGGAAAGCCCCTGAAGTGCCAAAACAGTGGAAACCCCCCCAATTCTAACTCCCACCCTAACCCTAGCCCTGACCCTAGCTCTGACCCTAGCCCTAATGGGAAAATGGAAATAAATACATTTTTTTTTTATTTTATTATTTTTGCCTAACTAAGGGGGTGATAAAGGGGGGGTTTGATTTACTATTTATGGCGGGTTTTAATTTTTGGCAGCTGTCATACGCTAAAAGACGCTTTTTATTGTAAAAATAGTTTATGCATCACCACATTTTGAGAGCTATAATTTTTCCTTATTTTGACCCACCGAGTCATGTGAGGTCATATTTTTTGCGGGACGAGTTGACGTTTTTATTGGTACCATTTTCGGGCACGTGACATTTTTTGGTCGCTTTTTACTCCGATTTTTGGGACGCAGTATGAACAAAAACCAGCTTTTCAGGAATTTCTTTTGGGGGGGGGGGTGCGTTTACACCGTTCCGCGTGCGGTAAAATTGATAAGGCGCTTTTATTCTTCGGGTCAGTATGATTACAGCGATACCTCTTTTATGTCTTTTTTTATGTTTTGGCGGTTTTATGCTATGAAAAATTTTTTTTATAAAAAATAATTATTTTTGCATCGCTTTATTCTGCGAGCTATAACTTTTTTATTTTTTCTCTGATGATGCTGTGTGGTGGCTCGTTTGTTGCGGGACAAGATGTCGTTTTCAGCGGTACCATGGATATTTATATGCGTCTTTTTGATCGCGCGTTATTGCACTTTTTGTTCGTCGGTATGATAATAAATCATTAATTTTTGCGTCGTTTTTTATTTTTTAAGGGGAACGCTAAAGGGGTTAACTAATGGGACAGTTTTATAGGGTGGGTCATTACAGACGCGGCGATAACAAATAGGTGTACTTTTATTGTTTTTCTGTTTCTTTATTTTCAAAAAATGAATTTATTAGGGAATAATTTTTTTTCTTATTTATTTAACGATTTTATTAAAATTATTTTTACACTTTTTGTTTTTTACTTTATTATAATGTCCCATGGGGGACATCACTGTCCTGTGACAGATCGCTGATCTGTCACATCACAGATCGCTGTGACAGATCAGCGATCTGTCACAGGCACTGCTGCAGGCTTCCTCATGCCTGCGCTCTGCGCGCAGTGAGGAAGCCAGCTCCCTGCAGGCCCCCGAAGGTCCCCGTCGCCATATTGGATCCGGGAACCTGCAGGAAAGGCGACCCCCGCAGTGGCGCTGCACATCGCGCTGCTGTGGGGGTCGCAGGGAAGCACGGAGGGAGCCCCCTCCCTGCCGATGCTTCCTTTAACCCCCGGTACACCGCGATCATGTTTGATCGCGGTGTCCCAGGGGTTAACGTGTCGGGGGCGGCCACACATTGTGCCGGGTGTCAGCTGTGATAATCAGCTGACACCCGGCCGCGATCAGCTGCCCTCCCCCCGTGAGCGCAGCTGATCGCATTAGACGTACTATTCCGTCCTTGGGACTTAGGTCCCAGGTCACATGGACGGAATAGTACGTCTAATGTAGGAAAGGGGTTGATGGACCTGACAGATACCGGATTATCAGATATTATCAGTATTAACATTAGTTTTTTTCATGTTTCACATAGAAGCTTATAGGGAAAAAAACACCAAAATTCGCACAGTTCAGCAGCGTCTTCAGCCTCCCAGCGATCGCAGATCGCATGAAATCACATCCACTTTTCTTGCACATATAGGCCGTAGCGTAAATGCTGTGTCTTCCGCTGATTTTTTTGGGGGGGCAGAAATTCTGCTACGTTTAACTGTGTGAATAAATGCTGGGCAGGGTGCAATAGTTGACTGCTTTGTCTCCCATCCTTATAGGACCCCTAGCATGGTCCGCTGAGCTTTGAATGATCTTTTAATAGGCTTGGATTCTGATAAATAGTTGTTGCAATAATCGCTGGAACCAAGTCCTAGTGGCAGGGCTACAACCCACCTCCCCATAAAATATAATGTACCCCCCATAAGAATATAATACAACCCACCTCCCCATAGAATATAATGTACCCCCCATAGAATATAGTACAGCCCACCTCCCCATAGAATATAATGTACCCCCCCATAGAATATAATACAACCCACCTCCCCATAGAATATAATGTACCCCCCATAGAATATAGTACAGCCCACCTCCCCATAGAATATAATGTACCCCCCCATAGAATATAATACAACCCACCTCCCCATAGAATATAATGTACCCCCCATAGAATATAATACAACCCACCTCCCCATAGAATATAATGTACCCCCCATAGAATATAGTACAGCCCACCTCCCCATAGAATATAATGTACCCCCCGTAGAATATAGTACAGCCCACCTCCCCATAGAATATAATGTAGCACCCCATAGAAAATAATGTACCCCCCATAGAATATAGTACAGCCCACCTCCCCATAGAATATAATGTAGCACCCCATAGAATATAGTACAGCCCACCTCCCCATAGAATATAATGTAGCACCCCATAGAATATAGTACAGCCCACCTCCCCATAGAATATAATGTACCCCCCATAGAATATAGTACAGCCCACCTCCCCATAGAATATAATGTACCCCCCATAGAATATAATACAACCCACCTCCCCATAGAATATAATGTACCCCCCCATAGAATATAATACAACCCACCTCCCCATAGAATATAATGTACCCCCCATAGAATATAATACAACCCACCTCCCCATAGAATATAATGTACCCCCCATAGAATATAGTACAGCCCACCTCCCCATAGAATATAATGTACCCCCCATAGAATATAGTACAGCCCACCTCCCCATAGAATATAATGTAGCACCCCATAGAAAATAATGTACCCCCCATAGAATATAGTACAGCCCACCTCCCCATAGAATATAATGTAGCACCCCATAGAATATAGTACAGCCCACCTCCCCATAGAATATAATGTAGCACCCCATAGAATATAGTACAGCCCACCTCCCCATAGAATATAATGTAGCACCCCATAGAAAATAATGTACCCCCCATAGAATATAGTACAGCCCACCTCCCCATAGAATATAATGTAGCACCCCACAGAATATAATGTATCTCCCCCCCGGTGTGTATATGTACGCGCCGGTCTCCTCATCACCACCGGTGAAGCCGCTGCTGGCACAGAGCTGACATCGTGCAGATGGCCCCGATCACATCAGACAGCGCCGCCCTTTGCTCTCCAATAGAATAGCGTCGTAGTGCGGTATGCGCGCATGCTACGACTCCGGCGACACGGTCCGCAGGAGGATTCTGACAGAAGGACACATGTCCGGTCATATTATAGATATATAGTCACGAGCGAACGGGTTGACACCCTTTAAACTGTTCCAGAAAATGAATGCAATTTACACTTGTTTTGTTCTATACCTGTTACTTATCAAAGGGTGTGTGCAGTGCGGTGGCTGGGCGCAGGCAGGCGCACGTGGAGGGAGGGACCGCCGGAATAGGCAGCTGCTGGATCAGACTATATTGCAACATGGGCAGCTGCTGTCACCGTCGCGATCCCACCAGCCTCCGAAGCCCACTGGTCTACATCCACACACCACCGCACACATCTCTATAAGCAGACCTCAGCGCTATTTATGTCCCAGTAATGGCCAACCACTATAAATTATGGAGATTTTTTAAAATGCCACCAGAGTGATCTGCTGACAAACTGAACATCCCTGTTATCAAAATGTCCCGCCCCTGCTGTGTATTTTGGAGAAACTAGGTGACACGTTTGTGTTTCCTGCAGCTCATTTGCATATATGGATGAGCAAGCGCTGTGATTGGCTGCTGTAGAATCCTAGTATGTTTCAGTTGGAAGAGAGGTCAAAGGCCATCGTGTCTGTCCGCCTGCTGCTCAATGCAGCAATGGCAGGATTCACTAAACCCTCTCAGACAGATGTCTGTCCAGCCTCTGGGTGAACAGTCCCACCGAAGGAGAACTCGTCACCTCCTCTGGTGGCCGCCTGTTCCACTCATTGCTCACCCTCACTGTCAAAAAGTTTTTTTCTAATGTGTATCTTTTCCCTTTCATCCCATTGCTTCTCGTGCTTCCATGTGCAAATGAGAATAAGGATGATCCCTCTACATTGGGGCAACCCTTCAGATATTGGTGTCCTCCATCTTATAGAAGGGAACGCCTTTCCGACAGAACAGGCTGACTGAACGTGACGGCCGTCGCCATGATCCCTATGGCCGGCGCATACACACTGCTATGTTGCTGATGTTGTAGCACATTACTTCAATGAAATATTAATGGTGCTGACACGTGCCGGATTATCAGATGTTGTCAGTATTAATCGTGCTGACACGTGCCGGATTATCAGATGTCAGTATTAATCGTGCTGACACGTGCCGGATTATCAGATATCATGAGTATTAATGGACCTGAAACATGTGCCAGATTATCAGATGTTATCGGTATTAATGGTGCTTACAGATGCTGGATTATCAGATGTTATCAGTATTAATGGTGTTGACAGGTGCCGGATTATCAGACTTCATCAGTATTAATGGTGCTGACACGTGCCGGATTATCAGATGTTGTCAGTATTAATCGTGCTGACAGGTGCCGGATTATCAGATGTTGTCAGTATTAATCGTGCCGGATTATCAGATGTTGTCAGTATTAATCGTGCTGACACGTGCCGGATTATCAGATGTTGTCAGTATTAATCGTGCTGACAGGTGCCGGATTATCAGATATCATGAGTATTAATGGACCTGACAAATGCCGGATTATCAGATGTCAGTATTAATCGTGGTGACAGGTGCCGGATTATCAGATGTTGTCAGTATTAATCGTGCCTACACGTGCCGGATTATCAGATGTTGTCAGTATTAATCGTGCTGACACGTGCCGGATTATCAGATATCATGAGTATTAATGGACCTGACAAATGCCAGATTATCAGATGTTATCGGTATTAATGGTGCTTACAGATGCTGGATTATCAGATGTTATCAGTATTAATGGTGTTGACAGGTGCCGGATTATCAGACTTCATCAGTATTAATGGTGCTGACACGTGCCGGATTATCAGATGTTGTCAGTATTAATCGTGCTGACAGGTGCGGGATTATCAGATGTTGTCAGTATTAATCGTGCCGGATTATCAGATGTTGTCAGTACTAATCGTGCTGACACGTGCCGGATTATCAGATGTTGTCAGTACTAATCGTGCTGACACGTGCCGGATTATCAGATGTTGTCAGTATTAATCGTGCTGACACGTGCCGGAAAAACAGATATCATGAGTATTAATGAGCCTGACAAATGCCAGATTATCAGATGTTATCGGTATTAATGGTGTTTACAGATGCTGGATTATCAGATGTTATCAGTATTAATGGTGTTGACAGGTGCCGGATTATCAGACTTCATCAGTATTAATGGTGCTGACACGTGCCGGATTATCAGATGTTGTCAGTATTAATCGTGCTGACACGTGCCGGATTATCAGATGTTGTCAGTATTAATCGTGCTGACAGGTGCCGGATTATCAGATATCATGAGTATTAATGGACCTGACAAATGCCGGATTATCAGATGTTATCGGTATTAATGGTGCTTACAGATGCTGGATTATCAGATGTTATCAGTATTAATGGTGTTGACAGGTGCCGGATTATCAGACTTCATCAGTATTAACCCCTTAACCCCCAAGGGTGGTTGGCACGTTAATGACCGGGCCAATTTTGACAATTCTTACCACTGTCCCTTTAAGAGGTCATAACTCTGGAACGCTTCCATGGATCCCGCCGGTGATTCTGACATTGCTTTTTTCTCACGACATAGTGTACTTCGTAGGGATATACTATTGAAGAGAAATAGCGCAATAGTGCATTATCCAGTGTAGGTATATCAATTTAAAAATAATACACTCACCAGATGGAGCTTGTAATAAGCATGGAGGATTCGCTGCTGCAGAAACCACAGATCCACGAGGGACCAACGTAGAAGATGCAGGAGAGGAGAAAAAGTGGTCAGACAATCCGCGCTGCAAATCACTTTGAACCCCCAAAGGGCTTCACAGAAGTTTATAACGTGCAGCCATCCAATTAAAGACATCATATTTTTTCCACAAAAATGATCTTTTCACCCCCAATTTTTATTTTCCCAAGAGTAACAGGACCCCAAAAGTTATTGTGCAATTCATCCTGAGTACGCTGATACCCCATATATGGGGGTAAACCACTATTTGGGCACATGGCAGAGCTCGGAAGGGAAGCAGCGCCATTTAACTTTTTTGGCTGGAATTGAGATCGGACGCCATGTCGCGTTTGGAAAGCCCCTGAAGTGCCAAAACAGTGGAAACCCCCCAATTCTAACTCCCACCCTAACCCTAGCCCTGACCCTAGCTCTGACCCTAGCCCTAATGGGAAAATGGAAATAAATACATTTTTTTTTTATTTTATTATTTTTGCCTAACTAAGGGGGTGATAAAGGGGGGGTTTGATTTACTATTTATGGCGGGTTTTAATTTTTGGCAGCTGTCATACGCTAAAAGACGCTTTTTATTGTAAAAATAGTTTATGCATCACCACATTTTGAGAGCTATAATTTTTCCTTATTTTGACCCACCGAGTCATGTGAGGTCATATTTTTTGCGGGACGAGTTGACGTTTTTATTGGTACCATTTTCGGGCACGTGACATTTTTTGGTCGCTTTTTACTCCGATTTTTGGGACGCAGTATGAACAAAAACGAGCTTTTCAGGAATTTCTTTTGGGGGGGGGGGGTGCGTTTACACCGTTCCGCGTGCGGTAAAATTGATAAGGCGCTTTTATTCTTCGGGTCAGTATGATTACAGCGATACCTCTTTTATGTCTTTTTTTATGTTTTGGCGGTTTTATGCTATGAAAATTTTTTTTTATAAAAAATAATTATTTTTGCATCGCTTTATTCTGCGAGCTATAACTTTTTTATTTTTTCTCTGATGATGCTGTGTGGTGGCCCGTTTGTTGCGGGACAAGATGTCGTTTTCAGCGGTACCATGGATATTTATATGCGTCTTTTTGATCGCGCGTTATTGCACTTTTTGTTCGTCGGTATGATAATAAATCATTAATTTTTGCGTCGTTTTTTATTTTTTAAGGGGAACGCTAAAGGGGTTAACTAATGGGACAGTTTTATAGGGTGGGTCATTACGGACGCGGCGATAACAAATAGGTGTACTTTTATTGTTTTTCTGTTTCTTTATTTTCAAAAAATGAATTTATTAGGGAATAATTTTTTTTCTTATTTATTTAACGATTTTATTAAAATTGTTTTTACACTTTTTGTTTTTTACTTTATTATAATGTCCCATGGGGGACATCACTGTCCTGTGACAGATCGCTGATCTGTCACATCAGAGATCGCTGTGACAGATCAGCGATCTGTCACAGGCACTGCTGCAGGCTTCCTCATGCCTGCGCTCTGCGGGCAGTGAGGAAGCCAGCTCCCTGAAGGCCCCCGAAGGTCCCCGTCGCCATATTGGATCCGGGGACCTGCAGGAAAGGCGACCCCCGCAGCGGCGCTGCACATCGCGCTGCTGTGGGGGTCGAAGGGAAGCACGGAGGGAGCCCCCTCCCTGCCGATGCTTCCTTTAACCCCCGGTGTCCCAGGGGTTAACGTGTCGGGGGCGGTCACACATTGTGCCGGGTGTCAGCTGTGATAATCAGCTGACACCCGGCCGCGATCAGCTGCGCTCCCCCCGTGAGCGCATCTGATCGCATTAGACGTACTATTCCGTCCTTGGGACTTAGGTCCCAGGTCACATGGACGGAATAGTACGTCTAATGTAGGAAAGGGGTTGATGGACCTGACAGATACCGGATTATCAGATATTATCAGTATTAACATTAGTTTTTTTCATGTTTCACATAGAAGCTTATAGGGAAAAAAACACCAAAATTCGCACAGTTCAGCAGCGTCTTCAGCCTCCCAAGGATCGCAGATCGCATGAAATCACATCCACTTTTCTTGCACATATAGGCCGTAGCGTAAATGCTGTGTCTTCCGCTGATTTTTTTGGGGGGACAGAAATTCTGCTACGTTTAACTGTGTGAATAAATGCTGGGCAGGGTGCAATAGTTGACTGCTTTGTCTCCCATCCTTATAGGACCCCTAGCATGGTCCGCTGAGCTTTGAATGATCTTTTAATAGGCTTGGATTCTGATAAATAGTTGTTGCAATAATCGCTGGAACCAAGTCCTAGTGGCAGGGCTACAACCCACCTCCCCATAAAATATAATGTACCCCCCATAAGAATATAATACAACCCACCTCCCCATAGAATATAATGTACCCCCCATAGAATATAGTACAGCCCACCTCCCCATAGAATATAATGTACCCCCCATAGAATATAATACAACCCACCTCCCCATAGAATATAATGTACCCCCCATAGAATATAGTACAGCCCACCTCCCCATAGAATATAATGTATCCCCCCCATAGAATATAATACAACCCACCTCCCCATAGAATATAATGTATCCCCCCCATAGAATATAATACAACCCACCTCCCCATAGAATATAATGTACCCCCCATAGAATATAATACAACCCACCTCCCCATAGAATATAATGTACCCCCATAGAATATAGTACAGCCCACCTGCCCATAGAATATAATGTACCCCCCATAGAATATAGTACAGCCCACCTCCCCATAGAATATAATGTAGCACCCCATAGAAAATAATATACCCCCCATAGAATATAGTACAGCCCACCTCCCCATAGAATATAATGTAGCACCCCATAGAATATAGTACAGCCCACCTCCCCATAGAATATAATGTAGCACCCCATAGAATATAGTACAGCCCACCTCCCGATAGAATATAATGTAGCACCCCATAGAAAATAATGTACCCCCCATAGAATATAGTACAGCTCACCTCCCCATAGAATATAATGTAGCACCCCATAGAATATAGTACAGCCCACCTCCCCATAGAATATAATGTAGCACCCCATAGAATATAGTACAGCCCACCTCCCCATAGAATATAATGTAGCACCCCATAGAAAATAATGTACCCCCCATAGAATATAATACAACCCACCTCCCCATAGAATATAATGTACCCCCCATAGAATATAGTACAGCCCACCTTCCCATAGAATATAATGTACCCCCCCATAGAATATAATACAACCCACCTCCCCATAGAATATAATGTACCCCCCATAGAATATAATACAACCCACCTCCCCATAGAATATAATATACCCCCCATAGAATATAGTACAGCCCACCTCCCCATAGAATATAATGTACCCCCCATAGAATATAGTACAGCCCACCTCCCCATAGAATATAATGTAGGACCCCATAGAAAATAATGTACCCCCCATAGAATATAGTACAGCCCACCTCCCCATAGAATATAATGTAGCACCCCATAGAATATAGTACAGCCCACCTCCCCATAGAATATAATGTAGCACCCCATAGAATATAGTACAGCCCACCTCCCCATAGAATATAATGTAGCACCCCATAGAAAATAATGTACCCCCCATAGAATATAGTACAGCCCACCTCCCCATAGAATATAATGTATCTCCCCCCCGGTGTGTATATGTACACGCCGGTCTCCTCATCACCACCGGTGAAGCCGCTGCTGGCACAGAGCTGACATCGTGCAGATGGCCCCGATCACATCAGACAGCGCCGCCCTTTGCTCTCCAATAGAATAGCGTCGTAGTGCGGTATGCGCGCATGCTACGACTCCGGCGACACGGTCCGCAGGAGGATTCTGACAGAAGGACACATGTCCGGTCATATTATAGATATATAGTCACGAGCGAATGGGTTGACACCCTTTAAACTGTTCCAGAAAATGATTGCAATTTACACTTGTTTTGTTCTATACCAGTTACTTATCAAAAGGTGTGTGCAGTGCGGTGGCTGGGCGCAGGCAGGCGCACGTGGAGGGAGGGACCGCCGGAATAGGCAGCTGCTGGATCAGACTATATTGCAACATGGGCAGCTGCTGTCACCGTCCCGATCCCACCAGCCTCCGAAGCCCACTGGTCTACATCCAGACACCACCGCACACATCTCTATAAGCAGACCTCAGCGCTATTTATGTCCCAGTAATGGCCAACCACTATAAATTATGGAGATTTTTTAAAATGCCACCAGAGTGATCTGCTGACAAACTGAACATCCCTGTTGTCAAAATGTCCCGCCCCTGCTGTGTATTTTGGAGAAACTAGGTGACACGTTTGTGTTTCCTGCAGCTCATTTGCATATATGGATGAGCAAGCGCTGTGATTGGCTGCTGTAGAATCCTAGTATGTTTCAGTTGGAAGAGAGGTCAAAGGCCATCGTGTCTGTCCGCCTGCTGCTCAATGCAGCAATGGCAGGATTCACTAAACCCTCTCAGACAGATGTCTGTCCAGCCTCTGGGTGAACAGTCCCACCGAAGGAGAACTCGTCACCTCCTCTGGTGGCCGCCTGTTCCACTCATTGCTCACCCTCACTGTCAAAAAGTTTTTTTCTAATGTGTATCTTTTCCCTTTCATCCCATTGCTTCTCGTGCTTCCATGTGCAAATGAGAATAAGGATGATCCCTCTACATTGGGGCAACCCTTCAGATATTGGTGTCCTCCATCTTATAGAAGGGAACGCCTTTCCGACAGAACAGGCTGACTGAACGTGACGGCCGTCGCCATGATCCCTATGGCCGGCGCATACACACTGCTATGTTGCTGATGTTGTAGCACATTACTTCAATGAAATATTAATGGTGCTGACACGTGCCGGATTATCAGACGTTGTCAGTATTAATCGTGGTGACAGGTGCCGGATTATCAGATGTTGTAAGTATTAATCGTGCTGACACGTGCCGGATTATCAGATGTTGTCAGTATTAATCGTGCTGACACGTGCCGGATTATCAGATATCATGAGTATTAATGGACCTGAAACATGTGCCAGATTATCAGATGTTATCGGTATTAATGGTGCTTACAGATGCTGGATTATCAGATGTTATCAGTATTAATGGTGTTGACAGGTGCCGGATTATCAGACTTCATCAGTATTAATGGTGCTGACAAGTGCCGGATTATCAGATGTTGTCAGTATTAATCGTGCTGACAGGTGCCGGATTATCAGATGTTGTCAGTATTAATCGTGCCGGATTATCAGATGTTGTCAGTATTAATCGTGCTGACACGTGCCGGATTATCAGATGTTGTCAGTATTAATCGTGCTGACAGGTGCCGGATTATCAGATATCATGAGTATTAATGGACCTGACAAATGCCGGATTATCAGATGTTGTCAGTATTAATCGTGGTGACAGGTGCCGGATTATCAGATGTTGTCAGTATTAATCGTGCCTACACGTGCCGGATTATCAGATGTTGTCAGTATTAATCGTGCTGACACGTGCCGGATTATCAGATATCATGAGTATTAATGGACCTGACAAATGCCAGATTATCAGATGTTATCGGTATTAATGGTGCTTACAGATGCTGGATTATCAGATGTTATCAGTATTAATGGTGTTGACAGGTGCCGGATTATCAGACTTCATCAGTATTAATGGTGCTGACACGTGCCGGATTATCAGATGTTGTCAGTAATAATCGTGCTGACAGGTGCGGGATTATCAGATGTTGTCAGTATTTTTCTCGTGCCGGATTATCAGATGTTGTCAGTACTAATCGTGCTGACACGTGCCGGATTATCAGATGTTGTCAGTACTAATCGTGCTGACACGTGCCGGATTATCAGATGTTGTCAGTATTAATCGTGCTGACACGTGCCGGAATAACAGATATCATGAGTATTAATGAGCCTGACAAATGCCAGATTATCAGATGTTATCGGTATTAATGGTGCTTACAGATGCTGGATTATCAGATGTTATCAGTATTAATGGTGTTGACAGGTGCCGGATTATCAGACTTCATCAGTATTAATGGTGCTGACACGTGCCGGATTATCAGATGTTGTCAGTATTAATCGTGCTGACACGTGCCGGATTATCAGATGTTGTCAGTATTAATCGTGCTGACAGGTGCCGGATTATCAGATATCATGAGTATTAATGGACCTGACAAATGCCGGATTATCAGATGTTATCGGTATTAATGGTGCTTACAGATGCTGGATTATCAGATGTTATCAGTATTAATGGTGTTGACAGGTGCCGGATTATCAGACTTCATCAGTATTAACCCCTTAACCCCCAAGGGTGGTTGGCACGTTAATGACCGGGCCAATTTTGACAATTCTTACCACTGTCCCTTTAAGAGGTCATAACTCTGGAACGCTTCCATGGATCCCGCCGGTGATTCTGACATTGCTTTTTTCTCACGACATAGTGTACTTCGTAGGGATATACTATTGAAGAGAAATAGCGCAATAGTGCATTATCCAGTGTAGGTATATCAATTTAAAAATAATACACTCACCAGATGGAGCTTGTAATAAGCATGGAGGATTCGCTGCTGCAGAAACCACAGATCCACGAGGGACCAACGTAGAAGATGCAGGAGAGGAGAAAAAGTGGTCAGACAATCCGCGCTGCAAATCACTTTGAACCCCCAAAGGGCTTCACAGAAGTTTATAACGTGCAGCCATCCAATTAAAGACATCATATTTTTTCCACAAAAATGATCTTTTCACCCCCAATTTTTATTTTCCCAAGAGTAACAGGACCCCAAAAGTTATTGTGCAATTCATCCTGAGTACGCTGATACCCCATATATGGGGGTAAACCACTATTTGGGCACATGGCAGAGCTCGGAAGGGAAGCAGCGCCATTTAACTTTTTTGGCTGGAATTGAGATCGGACGCCATGTCGCGTTTGGAAAGCCCCTGAAGTGCCAAAACAGTGGAAACCCACCAATTCTAACTCCCACCCTAACCCTAGCCCTGACCCTAGCTCTGACCCTAGCCCTAATGGGAAAATGGAAATAAATACATTTTTTTTTTATTTTATTATTTTTGCCTAACTAAGGGGGTGATAAAGGGGGGGTTTGATTTACTATTTATGGCGGGTTTTAATTTTTGGCAGCTGTCATACGCTAAAAGACGCTTTTTATTGTAAAAATAGTTTATGCATCACCACATTTTGAGAGCTATAATTTTTCCTTATTTTGACCCACCGAGTCATGTGAGGTCATATTTTTTGCGGGACGAGTTGACGTTTTTATTGGTACCATTTTCGGGCACGTGACATTTTTTGGTCGCTTTTTACTCCGATTTTTGGGACGCAGTATGAACAAAAACCAGCTTTTCAGGAATTTCTTTTGGGGGGGGGTGCGTTTACACCGTTCCGCGTGCGGTAAAATTGATAAGGCGCTTTTATTCTTCGGGTCAGTATGATTACAGCGATACCTCTTTTATGTCTTTTTTTATGTTTTGGCGGTTTTATGCTATGAAAATTTTTTTTTATAAAAAATAATTATTTTTGCATCGCTTTATTCTGCGAGCTATAACTTTTTTATTTTTTCTCTGATGATGCTGTGTGGTGGCTCGTTTGTTGCGGGACAAGATATCGTTTTCAGCGGTACCAT
Organism: Dendrobates tinctorius; assembly: GCF_039654945.1. Classification (NCBI taxonomy): domain Eukaryota; kingdom Metazoa; phylum Chordata; class Amphibia; order Anura; family Dendrobatidae; genus Dendrobates; species Dendrobates tinctorius. The sequence continues at coordinate 13,935,710 of NW_027361917.1, forward strand.
GGATATTTATATGCGTCTTTTTGATCGCGCGTTATTGCACTTTTTGTTCGTCGGTATGATAATAAATCATTAATTTTTGCGTCGTTTTTTATTTTTTAAGGGGAACGCTAAAGGGGTTAACTAATGGGACAGTTTTATAGGGTGGGTCATTACGGACGCGGCGATAACAAATAGGTGTACTTTTATTGTTTTTCTGTTTCTTTATATTCAAAAAATGAATTTATTAGGGAATAATTTTTTTTCTTATTTATTTAACGATTTTATTAAAATTATTTTTACACTTTTTGTTTTTTACTTTATTATAATGTCCCATGGGGGACATCACTGTCCTGTGACAGATCGCTGATCTGTCACATCACAGATCGCTGTGACAGATCAGCGATCTGTCACAGGCACTGCTGCAGGCTTCCTCATGCCTGCGCTCTGCGGGCAGTGAGGAAGCCAGCTCCCTGCAGGCCCCCGAAGGTCCCCGTCGCCATATTGGATGCGGGAACCTGCAGGAAAGGCGACCCCCGCAGCGGCGCTGCACATCGCGCTGCTGTGGGGGTCGCAGGGAAGCACGGAGGGAGCCCCCTCCCTGCCGATGCTTCCTTTAACCCCCGGTACACCGCGATCATGTTTGATCGCGGTGTCCCAGGGGTTAACGTGTCGGGGGCGGTCACACATTGTGCCGGGTGTCAGCTGTGATAATCAGCTGACACCCGGCCGCGATCAGCTGCGCTCCCCCCGTGAGGACTTAGGTCCCAGGTCACATGGACGGAATAGTACGTCTAATGTAGGAAAGGGGTTGATGGACCTGACAGATACCGGATTATCAGATATTATCAGTATTAACATTAGTTTTTTTCATGTTTCACATAGAAGCTTATAGGGAAAAAAACACCAAAATTCGCACAGTTCAGCAGCGTCTTCAGCCTCCCAGCGATCGCAGATCGCATGAAATCACATCCTTTTTTCTTGCACATATAGGCCGTAGCGTAAATGCTGTGTCTTCCGCTGATTTTTTTGGGGGGGCAGAAATTCTGCTACGTTTAACTGTGTGAATAAATGCTGGGCAGGGTGCAATAGTTGACTGCTTTGTCTCCCATCCTTATAGGACCCCTAGCATGGTCCGCTGAGCTTTGAATGATCTTTTAATAGGCTTGGACTCTGATAAATAGTTGTTGCAATAATCGCTGGAACCAAGTCCTAGTGGCAGGGCTACAACCCACCTCCCCATAAAATATAATGTACCCCCCATAAGAATATAATACAACCCACCTCCCCATAAAATATAATGTACCCCCCATAAGAATATAATACAACCCACCTCCCCATAGAATATAATGTACCCCCCATAGAATATAGTACAGCCCACCTCCCCATAGAATATAATGTACCCCCCCATAGAATATAATACAACCCACCTCCCCATAGAATATAATGTACCCCCCATAGAATATAGTACAGCCCACCTCCCCATAGAATATAATGTACCCCCCCATAGAATATAATACAACCCACCTCCCCATAGAATATAATGTACCCCCCATAGAATATAGTACAGCCCACCTCCCCATAGAATATAATGTACCCCCCATAGAATATAGTACAGCCCACCTCCCCATAGAATATAATGTACCCCCCATAGAATATAGTACAGCCCACCTCCCCATAGAATATAATGTACCCCCCATAGAATATAGTACAGCCCACCTCCCCATAGAATATAATGTAGCACCCCACAGAATATAATGTATCTCCCCCCCGGTGTGTATATGTACACGCCGGTCTCCTCATCACCACCGGTGAAGCCGCTGCTGGCACAGAGCTGACATCGTGCAGATGGCCCCGATCACATCAGACAGCGCCGCCCTTTGCTCTCCAATAGAATAGCGTCGTAGTGCGGTATGCGTGCATGCTACGACTCCGGCGACACGGTCCGCAGGAGGATTCTGACAGAAGGACACATGTCCGGTCATATTATAGATATATAGTCACGAGCGAACGGGTTGACACCCTTTAAACTGTTCCAGAAAATGAGTGCAATTTACACTTGTTTTGTTCTATACCTGTTACTTATCAAAAGGTGTGTGCAGTGCGGTGGCTGAGCGCAGGCAGGCGCACGTGGAGGGAGGGACCGCCGGAATAGGCAGCTGCTGGATCAAACTATATTGCAACATGGGCAGCTGCTGTCACCGACGCGATCCCACCAGCCTCCGAAGCCCACTGGTCTACATCCAGACACCACCACACACATCTCTATAAGCAGACCTCAGCGCTATTTATGTCCCAGTAATGGCCAACCACTATAAATTATGGAGATTTTTTAAAATGCCACCAGAGTGATCTGCTGACAAACTGAACATCCCTGTTGTCAAAATGTCCCGCCCCTGCTGTGTATTTTGGAGAAACTAGGTGACACGTTTGTGTTTCCTGCAGCTCATTTGCATATATGGATGAGCAAGCGCTGTGATTGGCTGCTGTAGAATCCTAGTATGTTTCAGTTGGAAGAGAGGTCAAAGGCCATCGTGTCTGTCCGCCTGCTGCTCAATGCAGCAATGGCAGGATTCACTAAACCCTCTCAGACAGATGTCTGTCCAGCCTCTGGGTGAACAGTCCCACCGAAGGAGAACTCGTCACCTCCTCTGGTGGCCGCCTGTTCCACTCATTGCTCACCCTCACTGTCAAAAAGTTTTTTTCTAATGTGTATCTTTTCCCTTTCATCCCATTGCTTCTCGTGCTTCCATGTGCAAATGAGAATAAGGATGATCCCTCTACATTGGGGCAACCCTTCAGATATTGGTGTCCTCCATCTTATAGAAGGGAACGCCTTTCCGACAGAACAGGCTGACTGAACGTGACGGCCGTCGCCATGATCCCTATGGCCGGTGCATACACACTGCTATGTTGCTGATGTTGTAGCACATTACTTGAATGAAATATTAATGGTGCTGACACGTGCCGGATTATCAGACGTTGTCAGTATTAATCGTGGTGACAGGTGCCGGATTATCAGATGTTGTAAGTATTAATCGTGCTGACACGTGCCGGATTATCAGATGTTGTCAGTATTAATCGTGCTGACACGTGCCGGATTATCAGATATCATGAGTATTAATGGACCTGAAACATGTGCCAGATTATCAGATGTTATCGGTATTAATGGTGCTTACAGATGCTGGATTATCAGATGTTATCAGTATTAATGGTGTTGACAGGTGCCGGATTATCAGACTTCATCAGTATTAATGGTGCTAACACGTGCCGGATTATCAGATGTTGTCAGTATTAATCGTGCTGACAGGTGCCGGATTATCAGGTGTTGTCAGTATTAATCGTGCCGGATTATCAGATGTTGTCAGTATTAATCGTGCTGACACGTGCCGGATTATCAGATGTTGTCAGTATTAATCGTGCTGACAGGTGCCGGATTATCAGATATCATGAGTATTAATGGACCTGACAAATGCCGGATTATCAGATGTTGTCAGTATTAATCGTGGTGACAGGTGCCGGATTATCAGATGTTGTCAGTATTAATCGTGCCTACACGTGCCGGATTATCAGATGTTGTCAGTATTAATCGTGCTGACACGTGCCGGATTATCAGATATCATGAGTATTAATGGACCTGACAAATGCCAGATTATCAGATGTTATCGGTATTAATGGTGCTTACAGATGCTGGATTATCAGATGTTATCAGTATTAATGGTGTTGACAGGTGCCGGATTATCAGACTTTATCAGTATTAATGGTGCTGACACGTGCCGGATTATCAGATGTTGTCAGTATTAATCGTGCTGACAGGTGCGGGATTATCAGATGTTGTCAGTATTAATCGTGCCGGATTATCAGATGTTGTCAGTACTAATCGTGCTGACACGTGCCGGATTATCAGATGTTGTCAGTACTAATCGTGCTGACACGTGCCGGATTATCAGATGTTGTCAGTATTAATCGTGCTGACACGTGCCGGAATAACAGATATCATGAGTATTAATGAGCCTGACAAATGCCAGATTATCAGATGTTATCGGTATTAATGGTGCTTACAGATGCTGGATTATCAGATGTTATCAGTATTAATGGTGTTGACAGGTGCCGGATTATCAGACTTCATCAGTATTAATGGTGCTGACACGTGCCGGATTATCAGATGTTGTCAGTATTAATCGTGCTGACACGTGCCGGATTATCAGATGTTGTCAGTATTAATCGTGCTGACAGGTGCCGGATTATCAGATATCATGAGTATTAATGGACCTGACAAATGACGGATTATCAGATGTTATCGGTATTAATGGTGCTTACAGATGCTGGATTATCAGATGTTATCAGTATTAATGGTGTTGACAGGTGCCGGATTATCAGACTTCATCAGTATTAACCCCTTAACCCCCAAGGGTGGTTGGCACGTTAATGACCGGGCCAATTTTGACAATTCTTACCACTGTCCCTTTAAGAGGTCATAACTCTGGAACGCTTCCATGGATCCCGCCGGTGATTCTGACATTGCTTTTTTCTCACGACATAGTGTACTTCGTAGGGATATACTATTGAAGAGAAATAGCGCAATAGTGCATTATCCAGTGTAGGTATATCAATTTAAAAATAATACACTCACCAGATGGAGCTTGTAATAAGCATGGAGGATTCGCTGCTGCAGAAACCACAGATCCACGAGGGACCAACGTAGAAGATGCAGGAGAGGAGAAAAAGTGGTCAGACAATCCGCGCTGCAAATCACTTTGAACCCCCAAAGGGCTTCACAGAAGTTTATAACGTGCAGCCATCCAATTGAAGACATCATATTTTTTCCACAAAAATGATCTTTTCACCCCCAATTTTTATTTTCCCAAGAGTAACAGGACCCCAAAAGTTATTGTGCAATTCATCCTGAGTACGCTGATACCCCATATATGGGGGTAAACCACTATTTGGGCACATGGCAGAGCTCGGAAGGGAAGCAGCGCCATTTAAATTTTTTGGCTGGAATTGAGATCGGACGCCATGTCGCGTTTGGAAAGCCCCTGAAGTGCCAAAACAGTGGAAACCCCCCAATTCTAACTCCCACCCTAACCCTAGCCCTGACCCTAGCTCTGACCCTAGCCCTAATGGGAAAATGGAAATAAATACATTTTTTTTTAATTTTATTATTTTTGCCTAACTAAGGGGGTGATAAAGGGGGGGTTTGATTTACTATTTATGGCGGGTTTTAATTTTTGGCAGCTGTCATACGCTAAAAGACGCTTTTTATTGTAAAAATAGTTTATGCATCACCACATTTTGAGAGCTATAATTTTTCCTTATTTTGACCCACCGAGTCATGTGAGGTCATATTTTTTGCGGGACGAGTTGACGTTTTTATTGGTACCATTTTCGGGCACGTGACATTTTTTGGTCGCTTTTTACTCCGATTTTTGGGACGCAGTATGAACAAAAACCAGCTTTTCAGGAATTTCTTTTGGGGGGGGGGTGCGTTTACACCGTTCCGCGTGCGGTAAAATTGATAAGGCGCTTTTATTCTTCGGGTCAGTATGATTACAGCGATACCTCTTTTATGTCTTTTTTTATGTTTTGGCGGTTTTATGCTATGAAAATTTTTTTTTATAAAAAATAATTATTTTTGCATCGCTTTATTCTGCGAGCTATGACTTTTTTATTTTTTCTCTGATGATGCTGTGTGGTGGCTCGTTTGTTGCGGGACAAGATGTCGTTTTCAGCGGTACCATGGATATTTATATGCGTCTTTTTGATCGCGCGTTATTGCACTTTTTGTTCGTCGGTATGATAATAAATCATTAATTTTTGCGTCGTTTTTTATTTTTTAAGGGGAACGCTAAAGGGGTTAACTAATGGGACAGTTTTATAGGGTGGGTCATTACGGACGCGGCGATAACAAATAGGTGTACTTTTATTGTTTTTCTGTTTCTTTATTTTCAAAAAATGAATTTATTAGGGAATAATTTTTTTTCTTATTTATTTAACGATTTTATTAAAATTATTTTTACACTTTTTGTTTTTTACTTTATTATAATGTCCCATGGGGGACATCACTGTCCTGTGACAGATCGCTGATCTGTCACATCACAGATCGCTGTGACAGATCAGCGATCTGTCACAGGCACTGCTGCAGGCTTCCTCATGCCTGCGCTCTGCGGGCAGTGAGGAAGCCAGCTCCCTGCAGGCCCCCGAAGGTCCCCGTCGCCATATTGGATCCGGGGACCTGCAGGAAAGGCGACCCCCGCAGCGGCGCTGCACATCGCGCTGCTGTGGGGGTCGCAGGGAAGCACGGAGGGAGCCCCCTCCCTGCCGATGCTTCCTTTAACCCCCGGTACACCGCGATCATGTTTGATCGCGGTGTGCCAGGGGTTAACGTGTCGGAGGCGGTCACACATTGTGCCGGGTGTCAGCTGTGATAATCAGCTGACACCCGGCCGCGATCAGCTGCGCTCCCCCCGTGAGCGCAGCTGATCGCATTAGACGTACTATTCCGTCCTTGGGACTTAGGTCCCAGGTCACATGGACGGAATAGTACGTCTAATGTAGGAAAGGGGTTGATGGACCTGACAGATACCGGATTATCAGATATTATCAGTATTAACATTAGTTTTTTTCATGTTTCACATAGAAGCTTATAGGGAAAAAAACACCAAAATTCGCACAGTTCAGCAGCGTCTTCCGCCTCCCAGCGATCGCAGATCGCATGAAATCACATCCACTTTTCTTGCACATATAGGCCGTAGCGTAAATGCTGTGTCTTCCGCTGATTTTTTTGGGGGGGCAGAAATTCTGCTACGTTTAACTGTGTGAATAAATGCTGGGCAGGGTGCAATAGTTGACTGCTTTGTCTCCCATCCTTATAGGACCCCTAGCATGGTCCGCTGAGCTTTGAATGATCTTTTAATAGGCTTGGATTCTGATAAATAGTTGTTGCAATAATCGCTGGAACCAAGTCCTAGTGGCAGGGCTACAACCCACCTCCCCATAAAATATAATGTACCCCCCATAAGAATATAATACAACCCACCTCCCCATAGAATATAATGTACCCCCCATAGAATATAGTACAGCCCACCTCCCCATAGAATATAATGTACCCCCCCATAGAATATAATACAACCCACCTCCCCATAGAATATAATGTACCCCCCATAGAATATAGTACAGCCCACCTCCCCATAGAATATAATGTACCCCCCCATAGAATATAATACAACCCACCTCCCCATAGAATATAATGTACCCCCCATAGAATATAATACAACCCACCTCCCCATAGAATATAATGTACCCCCCATAGAATATAGTACAGCCCACCTCCCCATAGAATATAATGTACCCCCAATAGAATATAGTACAGCCCACCTCCCCATAGAATATAATGTAGCACCCCATAGAAAATAATGTACCCCCCATAGAATATAGTACAGCCCACCTCCCCATAGAATATAATGTAGCACCCCATAGAATATAGTACAGCCCACCTCCCCATAGAATATAATGTAGCACCCCATAGAATATAGTACAGCCCACCTCCCCATAGAATATAATGAAGCACCCCATAGAAAATAATGTAACCCCCATAGAATATAGTACAGCCCACCTCCCCATACAATATAATGTAGCACCCCACAGAATATAATGTATCTCCCCCTCGGTGTGTATATGTACACGCCGGTCTCCTCATCACCACCGGTGAAGCCGCTGCTGGCACAGAGCTGACATCGTGCAGATGGCCCCGATCACATCAGACAGCGCCGCCCTTTGCTCTCCAATAGAATAGCGTCGTAGTGCGGTATGCGCGCATGCTACGACTCCGGCGACACGGTCCGCAGGAGGATTCTGACAGAAGGACACATGTCCGGTCATATTATAGATATATAGTCACGAGCGAACGGGTTGACACCCTTTAAACTGTTCCAGAAAATGAGTGCAATTTACACTTGTTTTGTTCTATACCTGTTACTTATCAAAAAGTGTGTGCAGTGCGGTGGCTGAACGCAGGCAGGCGCACGTGGAGGGAGGGACCGCCGGAATAGGCAGCTGCTGGATCAGACTATATTGCAACATGGGCAGCCTCCGAAGCCCACTGGTCTACATCCAGACACCACCGCACACATCTCTATAAGCAGACCTCAGCGCTATTTATGTCCCAGTAATGGCCAACCACTATAAATTATGGAGATTTTTTAAAATGCCACCAGAGTGATCTGCTGACAAACTGAACATCCCTGTTGTCAAAATGTCCCGCCCCTGCTGTGTATTTTGGAGAAACTAGGTGACACGTTTGTGTTTTCTGCAGCTCATTTGCATATATGGATGAGCAAGCGCTGTGATTGGCTGCTGTAGAATCCTAGTATGTTTCAGTTGGAAGAGAGGTCAAAGGCCATCGTGTCTGTCCGCCTGCTGCTCAATGCAGCAATGGCAGGATTCACTAAACCCTCTCAGACAGATGTCTGTCCAGCCTCTGGGTGAACAGTCCCACCGAAGGAGAACTCGTCACCTCCTCTGGTGGCCGCCTGTTCCACTCATTGCTCACCCTCACTGTCAAAAAGTTTTTTTCTAATGTGTATCTTTTCCCTTTCATCCCATTGCTTCTCGTGCTTCCATGTGCAAATGAGAATAAGGATGATCCCTCTACATTGGGGCAACCCTTCAGATATTGGTGTCCTCCATCTTATAGAAGGGAACGCCTTTCCGACAGAACAGGCTGACTGAACGTGACGGCCGTCGCCATGATCCCTATGGCCGGCGCATACACACTGCTATGTTGCTGATGTTGTAGCACATTACTTCAATGAAATATTAATGGTGCTGACACGTGCCGGATTATCAGACGTTGTCAGTATTAATCGTGGTGACAGGTGCCGGATTATCAGACGTTGTAAGTATTAATCGTGCTGACACGTGCCGGATTATCAGATGTTGTCAGTATTAATCGTGCTGACACGTGCCGGATTATCAGATATCATGAGTATTAATGGACCTGAAACATGTGCCAGATTATCAGATGTTATCGGTATTAATGGTGCTTACAGATGCTGGATTATCAGATGTTATCAGTATTAATGGTGTTGACAGGTGCCGGATTATCAGACTTCATCAGTATTAATGGTGCTGACACGTGCCGGATTATCAGATGTTGTCAGTATTAATCGTGCTGACAGGTGCCGGATTATCAGATGTTGTCAGTATTAATCGTGCCGGATTATCAGATGTTGTCAGTATTAATCGTGCTGACACGTGCCGGATTATCAGATGTTGTCAGTATTAATCGTGCTGACAGGTGCCGGATTATCAGATATCATGAGTATTAATGGACCTGACAAATGTCAGATTATCAGATGTTGTCAGTATTAATCGTGGTGACAGGTGCCGGATTATCAGATGTTGTCAGTATTAATCGTGCCTACACGTGCCGGATTATCAGATGTTGTCAGTATTAAATGTGCCGACACGTGCCGGATTGTCAGATGTTGTCAGTATTAATCGTGCCTACACGTGCCGGATTATCAGATGTTATCAGTATTAATGGTGTTGACAGGTGCCGGATTATCAGACTTCATCAGTATTAATGGTGCTGACACGTGCCGGATTATCAGATGTTGTCAGTATTAATCGTGCTGACACGTGCCGGATTATCAGATGTTGTCAGTATTAATCGTGCTGACAGGTGCCGGATTATCAGATATCATGAGTATTAATGGACCTGACAAATGCCGGATTATCAGATGTTATCGGTATTAATGGTGCTTACAGATGCTGGATTATCAGATGTTATCAGTATTAATGGTGTTGACAGGTGCCGGATTATCAGACTTCATCAGTATTAACCCCTTAACCCCCAAGGGTGGTTGGCACGTTAATGACCGGGCCAATTTTGACAATTCTTACCACTGTCCCTTTAAGAGGTCATAACTCTGGAACGCTTCCATGGATCCCGCCGGTGATTCTGACATTGCTTTTTTCTCACGACATAGTGTACTTCGTAGGGATATACTATTGAAGAGAAATAGCGCAATAGTGCATTATCCAGTGTAGGTATATCAATTTAAAAATAATACACTCACCAGATGGAGCTTGTAATAAGCATGGAGGATTCGCTGCTGCAGAAACCACAGATCCACGAGGGACCAACGTAGAAGATGCAGGAGAGGAGAAAAAGTGGTCAGACAATCCGCGCTGCAAATCACTTTGAACCCCCAAAGGGCTTCACAGAAGTTTATAACGTGCAGCCATCCAATTAAAGACATCATATTTTTTCCACAAAAATGATCTTTTCACCCCCAATTTTTATTTTCCCAAGAGTAACAGGACCCCAAAAGTTATTGTGCAATTCATCCTGAGTACGCTGATACCCCATATATGGGGGTAAACCACTATTTGGGCACATGGCAGAGCTCGGAAGGGAAGCAGCGCCATTTAACTTTTTTGGCTGGAATTGAGATCGGACGCCATGTCGCGTTTGGAAAGCCCCTGAAGTGCCAAAACAGTGGAAACCCCCCAATTCTAACTCCCACCCTAACCCTAGCCCTGACCCTAGCTCTGACCCTAGCCCTAATGGGAAAATGGAAATAAATACATTTTTTTTTTATTTTATTATTTTTGCCTAACTAAGGGGGTGATAAAGGGGGGGTTTGATTTAATATTTATGGCGGGTTTTAATTTTTGGCAGCTGTCATACGCTAAAAGACGCTTTTTATTGTAAAAATAGTTTATGCATCACCACATTTTGAGAGCTATAATTTTTTCCTTATTTTGACCCACCGAGTCATGTGAGGTCATATTTTTTGCGGGACGAGTTGACGTTTTTATTGGTACCATTTTCGGGCACGTGACATTTTTTGGTCGCTTTTTACTCCGATTTTTGGGACGCAGTATGAACAAAAACCAGCTTTTCAGGAATTTCTTTTGGGGGGGGGGCGTTTACACCGTTCCGCGTGCGGTAAAATTGATAAGGCGCTTTTATTCTTCGGGTCAGTATGATTACAGCGATACCTCTTTTATGTCTTTTTTTATGTTTTGGCGGTTTTATGCTATGAAAATTTTTTTTTATAAAAAATAATTATTTTTGCATCGCTTTATTCTGCGAGCTATAACTTTTTTATTTTTTCTCTGATGATGCTGTGTGGTGGCTCGTTTGTTGCGGGACAAGATGTCGTTTTCAGCGGTACCATGGATATTTATATGCGTCTTTTTGATCGCGCGTTATTGCACTTTTTGTTCGTCGGTATGATAATAAATCATTAATTTTTGCGTCGTTTTTTATTTTTTAAGGGGAACGCTAAAGGGGTTAACTAATGGGACAGTTTTATAGGGTGGGTCATTACGGACGCGGCGATAACAAATAGGTGTACTTTTATTGTTTTTCTGTTTCTTTATTTTCAAAAAATGAATTTATTAGGGAATAATTTTTTTTCTTATTTATTTAACGATTTTATTAAAATTATTTTTACACTTTTTGTTTTTTACTTTATTATAATGTCCCATGGGGGACATCACTGTCCTGTGACAGATCGCTGATCTGTCACATCACAGATTGCTGTGACAGATCAGCGATCTGTCACAGGCACTGCTGCAGGCTTCCTCATGCCTGCGCTCTGCGGGCAGTGAGGAAGCCAGCTCCCTGCAGGCCCCCGAAGGTCCCCGTCGCCATATTGGATCCGGGGACCTGCAGGAAAGGCGACCCCCGCAGCGGCGCTGCACATCGCGCTGCTGTGGGGGTCGCAGGGAAGCACGGAGGGAGCCCCCTCCCTGCCGATGCTTCCTTTAACCCCCGGTATACCGCGATCATGTTTGATCGCGGTGTGCCAGGGGTTAACGTGTCGGGGGCGGTCACACATTGTGCCGGGTGTCAGCTGTGATAATCAGCTGACACCCGGCCGCGATCAGCTGCGCTCCCCCCGTGAGCGCAGCTGATCGCATTAGACGTACTATTCCGTCCTTGGGACTTAGGTCCCAGGTCACATGGACGGAATAGTACGTCTAATGTAGGAAAGGGGTTGATGGACCTGACAGATACCGGATTATCAGATATTATCAGTATTAACATTAGTTTTTTTCATGTTTCACATAGAAGCTTATAGGGAAAAAAAACACCAAAATTCGCACAGTTCAGCAGCGTCTTCAGCCTCCCAGCGATCGCAGATCGCATGAAATCACATCCATTTTTCTTGCACATATAGGCCGTAGCGTAAATGCTGTGTCTTCCGCTGATTTTTTTGGGGGGGCAGAAATTCTGCTACGTTTAACTGTGTGAATAAATGCTGGGCAGGGTGCAATAGTTGACTGCTTTGTCTCCCATCCTTATAGGACCCCTAGCATGGTCCGCTGAGCTTTGAATGATCTTTTAATAGGCTTGGATTCTGATAAATAGTTGTTGCAATAATCGCTGGAACCAAGTCCTAGTGGCAGGGCTACAACCCACCTCCCCATAAAATATAATGTACCCCCCATAAGAATATAATACAACCCTCCTCCCCATAAAATATAATGTACCCCCCATAAGAATATAATACAACCCACCTCCCCATAGAATATAATGTACCCCCCATAGAATATAGTACAGCCCACCTCCCCATAGAATATAATGTACCCCCCCATAGAATATAATACAACCCACCTCCCCATAGAATATAATGTACCCCCCATAGAATATAGTACAGCCCACCTCCCCATAGAATATAATGTACCCCCCTATAGAATATAATACAACCCACCTCCCCATAGAATATAATGTACCCCCCATAGAATATAATACAACCCACCTCCCCATAGAATATAATGTACCCCCCATAGAATATAGTACAGCCCACCTCCCCATAGAATATAATGTACCCCCCATAGAATATAGTACCCCCCATAGAATATAGTACAGCCCACCTCCCCATAGAATATAATGTAGCACCCCACAGAATATAATGTATCTCCCCCCCGGTGTGTATATGTACACGCCGGTCTCCTCATCACCACCGGTGAAGCCGCTGCTGGCACAGAGCTGACATCGTGCAGATGGCCCCGATCACATCAGACAGCGCCGCCCTTTGCTCTCCAATAGAATAGCGTCGTAGTGCGGTATGTGCGCATGCTACGACTCCGGCGACACGGTCCGCAGGAGGATTCTGACAGAAGGACACATGTCCGGTCATATTATAGATATATAGTCACGAGCGAACGGGTTGACACCCTTTAAACTGTTCCAGAAAATGAGTGTAATTTACACTTGTTTTGTTCTATACCTGTTACTTATCAAAAAGTGTGTGCAGTGCGGTGGCTGAGCGCAGGCAGGCGCACGTGGAGGGAGGGACCGCCGGAATAGGCAGCTGCTGGATCAGACTATATTGCAACATGGGCAGCTGCTGTCACCGTCGTGATCCCACCAGCCTCCGAAGCCCACTGGTCTACATCCAGACACCACCGCACACATCTCTATAAGCAGACCTCAGCGCTACTTATGTCCCAGTAATGGCCAACCACTATAAATTATGGAGATTTTTTAAAATGCCACCAGAGTGATCTGCTGACAAACTGAATATCCCTGTTGTCAAAATGTCCCGCCCCTGCTGTGTATTTTGGAGAAACTAGGTGACACGTTTGTGTTTCCTGCAGCTCATTTGCATATATGGATGAGCAAGCGCTGTGATTGGCTGCTGTAGAATCCTAGTATGTTTCAGTTGGAAGAGAGGTCAAAGGCCATCGTGTCTGTCCGCCTGCTGCTCAATGCAGCAATGGCAGGATTCACTAAACCCTCTCAGACAGATGTCTGTCCAGCCTCTGGGTGAACAGTCCCACCGAAGGAGAACTCGTCACCTCCTCTGGTGGCCGCCTGTTCCACTCATTGCTCACCCTCACTGTCAAAAAGTTTTTTTCTAATGTGTATCTTTTCCCTTTCATCCCATTGCTTCTCGTGCTTCCATGTGCAAATGAGAATAAGGATGATCCCTCTACATTGGGGCAACCCTTCAGATATTGGTGTCCTCCATCTTATAGAAGGGAACGCCTTTCCGACAGAACAGGCTGACTGAACGTGACGGCCGTCGCCATGATCCCTATGGCCGGCGCATACACACTGCTATGTTGCTGATGTTGTAGCACATTACTTCAATGAAATATTAATGGTGCTGACACGTGCCGGATTATCAGACGTTGTCAGTATTAATCGTGGTGACAGGTGCCGGATTATCAGATGTTGTAAGTATTAATCGTGCTGACACGTGCTGGATTATCAGATGTTGTCAGTATTAATCGTGCTGACACGTGCCGGATTATCAGATATCATGAGTATTAATGGACCTGAAACATGTGCCAGATTATCAGATGTTATCGGTATTAATGGTGCTTACAGATGCTGGATTATCAGATGTTATCAGTATTAATGGTGTTGACAGGTGCCGGATTATCAGACTTCATCAGTATTAATGGTGCTGACACGTGCCGGATTATCAGATGTTGTCAGTATTAATCGTGCTGACAGGTGCCGGATTATCAGATGTTGTCAGTATTAATCGTGCCGGATTATCAGATGTTGTCAGTATTAATCGTGCTGACACGTGCCGGATTATCAGATGTTGTCAGTATTAATCGTGCTGACAGGTGCCGGATTATCAGATATCATGAGTATTAATGGACCTGACAAATGCCGGATTATCAGATGTTGTCAGTATTAATCGTGGTGACAGGTGCCGGATTATCAGATGTTGTCAGTATTAATCGTGCCTACACGTGCCGGATTATCAGATGTTGTCAGTATTAATCGTGCTGACACGTGCCGGATTATCAGATATCATGAGTATTAATGGACCTGACAAATGCCAGATTATCAGATGTTATCGGTATTAATGGTGCTTACAGATGCTGGATTATCAGATGTTATCAGTATTAATGGTGTTGACAGGTGCCGGATTATCAGACTTCATCAGTATTAATGGTGCTGACACGTGCCGGATTATCAGATGTTGTCAGTATTAATCGTGCTGACAGGTGCGGGATTATCAGATGTTGTCAGTATTAATCGTGCCGGATTATCAGATGTTGTCAGTACTAATCGTGCTGACACGTGCCGGATTATCAGATGTTGTCAGTATTAATCGTGCTGACACGTGCCGGAATAACAGATATCATGAGTATTAATGAGCCTGACAAATGCCAGATTATCAGATGTTATCAGTATTAATGGTGCTTACAGATGCTGGATTATCAGATGTTATCAGTATTAATGGTGTTGACAGGTGCCGGATTATCAGACTTCATCAGTATTAACCCCTTAACCTCCAAGGGTGGTTGGCACGTTAATGACCGGGCCAATTTTGACAATTCTTACCCCTGTCCCTTTAAGAGGTCATAACTCTGGAACGCTTCCATGGATCCCGCCGGTGATTCTGACATTGCTTTTTTCTCACGACATAGTGTACTTCGTAGGGATTTACTATTGAAGAGAAATAGCGCAATAGTGCATTATCCAGTGTAGGTATATCAATTTAAAAATAATACACTCACCAGATGGAGCTTGTAATAAGCATGGAGGATTCGCTGCTGCAGAGACCACAGATCCACGAGGGACCAACGTAGAAGATGCAGGAGAGGAGAAAAAGTGGTCAGACAATCCGCGCTGCAAATCACTTTGAACCCCCAAAGGGCTTCACAGAAGTTTATAACGTGCAGCCATCCAATTAAAGACATCATATTTTTTCCACAAAAATGATCTTTTCACCCCCAATTTTTATTTTCCCAAGAGTAACAGGACCCCAAAAGTTATTGTGCAATTCATCCTGAGTACGCTGATACCCCATATATGGGGGTAAACCACTATTTGGGCACATGGCAGAGCTCGGAAGGGAAGCAGCGCCATTTAACTTTTTTGGCTGGAATTGAGATCGGACGCCATGTCGCGTTTGGAAAGCCCCTGAAGTGCCAAAACAGTGGAAACCCCCCAATTCTAACTCCCACCCTAACCCTAGCCCTGACCCTAGCTCTGACCCTAGCCCTAATGGGAAAATGGAAATAAATACATTTTTTTTTTATTTTATTATTTTTGCCTAACTAAGGGGGTGATAAAGGGGGGGTTTGATTTACTATTTATGGCGGGTTTTAATTTTTGGCAGCTGTCATACGCTAAAAGACGCTTTTTATTGTAAAAATAGTTTATGCATCACCACATTTTGAGAGCTATAATTTTTTCCTTATTTTGACCCACCGAGTCATGTGAGGTCATATTTTTTGCGGGACGAGTTGACGTTTTTATTGGTACCATTTTCGGGCACGTGACATTTTTTGGTCGCTTTTTACTCCGATTTTTGGGACGCAGTATGAACAAAAACCAGCTTTTCAGGAATTTCTTTTGGGGGGGGGGGCGTTTACACCGTTCCGCGTGCGGTAAAATTGATAAGGCGCTTTTATTCTTCGGGTCAGTATGATTACAGCGATACCTCTTTTATGTCTTTTTTTATGTTTTGGCGGTTTTATGCTATGAAAATTTTTTTTTATAAAAAATAATTATTTTTGCATCGCTTTATTCTGCGAGCTATAACTTTTTTATTTTTTCTCTGATGATGCTGTGTGGTGGCTCGTTTGTTGCGGGACAAGATGTCGTTTTCAGCGGTACCATGGATATTTATATGCGTCTGTTTGATCGCGCGTTATTGCACTTTTTGTTCGTCGGTATGATAATAAATCATTAATTTTTGCGTCGTTTTTTATTTTTTAAGGGGAACGCTAAAGGGGTTAACTAATGGGACAGTTTTATAGGGTGGGTCATTACGGACGCGGCGATAACAAATAGGTGTACTTTTATTGTTTTTCTGTTTCTTTATTTTCAAAAAATGAATTTATTAGGGAATAATTTTTTTTCTTATTTATTTAACGATTTTATTAAAATTATTTTTACACTTTTTGTTTTTTACTTTATTATAATGTCCCATGGGGGACATCACTGTCCTGTGACAGATCGCTGATCTGTCACATCACAGATTGCTGTGACAGATCAGCGATCTGTCACAGGCACTGCTGCAGGCTTCCTCATGCCTGCGCTCTGCGGGCAGTGAGGAAGCCAGCTCCCTGCAGGCCCCCGAAGGTCCCCGTCGCCATATTGGATCCGGGGACCTGCAGGAAAGGCGACCCCCGCAGCGGCGCTGCACATCGCGCTGCTGTGGGGGTCGCAGGGAAGCACGGAGGGAGCCCCCTCCCTGCCGATGCTTCCTTTAACCCCCGGTACACCGCGATCATGTTTGATCGCGGTGTGCCAGGGGTTAACGTGTCGGGGGCGGTCACACATTGTGCCGGGTGTCAGCTGTGATAATCAGCTGACACCCGGCCGCGATCAGCTGCGCTCCCCCCGTGAGCGCAGCTGATCGCATTAGACGTACTATTCCGTCCTTGGGACTTAGGTCCCAGGTCACATGGACGGAATAGTACGTCTAATGTAGGAAAGGGGTTGATGGACCTGACAGATATCCCGGATTATCAGATATTATCAGTATTAACATTAGTTTTTTTCATGTTTCACATAGAAGCTTATAGGGAAAAAAAACACCAAAATTCGCACAGTTCAGCAGCGTCTTCAGCCTCCCAGCGATCGCAGATCGCATGAAATCACATCCACTTTTCTTGCACATATAGGCCGTAGCGTAAATGCTGTGTCTTCCGCTGATTTTTTTTGGGGGGGAAGAAATTCTGCTACGTTTAACTGTGTGAATAAATGCTGGGCAGGGTGCAATAGTTGACTGCTTTGTCTCCCATCCTTATAGGACCCCTAGCATGGTCCGCTGAGCTTTGAATGATCTTTTAATAGGCTTGGATTCTGATAAATAGTTGTTGCAATAATCGCTGGAACCAAGTC
The DNA here is from genome assembly GCF_039654945.1 of Dendrobates tinctorius. NCBI lineage: Eukaryota > Metazoa > Chordata > Amphibia > Anura > Dendrobatidae > Dendrobates > Dendrobates tinctorius. Next base: position 13,953,531 of record NW_027361917.1, read on the forward strand.
CTAGTGGCAGGGCTACAACCCACCTCCCCATAAAATATAATGTACCCCCCATAAGAATATAATACAACCCACCTCCCCATAGAATATAATGTACCCCCCATAGAATATAGTACAGCCCACCTCCCCATAGAATATAATGTACCCCCCATAGAATATAATACAACCCACCTCCCCATAGAATATAATGTACCCCCCATAGAATATAGTACAGCCCACCTCCCCATAGAATATAATGTACCCCCCATAGAATATAGTACAGCCCACCTCCCCATAGAATATAATGTAGCACCCCATAGAAAATAATGTACCCCCCATAGAATATAGTACAGCCCACCTCCCCATAGAATATAATGTAGCACCCCATAGAATATAGTACAGCCCACCTCCCCATAGAATATAATGTAGCACCCCATAGAATATAGTACAGCCCACCTCCCCATAGAATATAATGTAGCACCCCATAGAAAATAATGTACCCCCCATAGAATATAGTACAGCCCACCTCCCCATAGAATATAATGTAGCACCCCACAGAATATAATGTATCTCCCCCCCGGTGTGTATATGTACACGCCGGTCTCCTCATCACCACCGGTGAAGCCGCTCCTGGCACAGAGCTGACATCGTGCAGATGGCCCCGATCACATCAGACAGCGCCGCCCTTTGCTCTCCAATAGAATAGCGTCGTAGTGCGGTATGCGCGCATGCTACGACTCCGGCGACACATGTCCGGTCATATTATGGATATATAGTCACGAGCGAACGGGTTGACACCCTTTAAACTGTTCCAGAAAATGAGTGCAATTTACACTTGTTTTGTTCTATACCTGTTACTTCTCAAAAAGTGTGTGCAGTGCGGTGGCTGAGAGCAGGCAGGCGCACGTGGAGGGAGGGACCGCCGGAATAGGCAGCTGCTGGATCAGACTATATTGCAACATGGGCAGCTGCTGTCACCGTCGCGACCCCAACAGCCTCCGAAGCCCACTGGTCTACATCCAGACACCACCGCACACATCTCTATAAGCAGACCTCAGCGCTATTTATGTCCCAGTAATGGCCAACCACTATAAATTATGGAGATTTTTTAAAATGCCACCAGAGTGATCTGCTGACAAACTGAACATCCCTGTTGTCAAAATGTCCCGCCCCTGCTGTGTATTTTGGAGAAACTAGGTGACACGTTTGTGTTTCCTGCAGCTCATTTGCATATATGGATGAGCAAGCGCTGTGATTGGCTGCTGTAGAATCCTAGTATGTTTCAGTTGGAAGAGAGGTCAAAGGCCATCGTGTCTGTCCGCCTGCTGCTCAATGCAGCAATGGCAGGATTCACTAAACCCTCTCAGACAGATGTCTGTCCAGCCTCTGGGTGAACAGTCCCACCGAAGGAGAACTCGTCACCTCCTCTGGTGGCCGCCTGTTCCACTCATTGCTCACCCTCACTGTCAAAAAGTTTTTTTCTAATGTGTATCTTTTCCCTTTCATCCCATTGCTTCTCGTGCTTCCATGTGCAAATGAGAATAAGGATGATCCCTCTACATTGGGGCAACCCTTCAGATATTGGTGTCCTCCATCTTATAGAAGGGAACGCCTTTCCGACAAAACAGGCTGACTGAACGTGACGGCCGTCGCCATGATCCCTATGGCCGGCGCATACACACTGCTATGTTGCTGATGTTGTAGCACATTACTTCAATGAAATATTAATGGTGCTGACACGTGCCGGATTATCAGACGTTGTCAGTATTAATCGTGGTGACAGGTGCCGGATTATCAGATGTTGTAAGTATTAATCGTGCTGACACGTGCTGGATTATCAGATGTTGTCAGTATTAATCGTGCTGACACGTGCCGGATTATCAGATATCATGAGTATTAATGGACCTGAAACATGTGCCAGATTATCAGATGTTATCGGTATTAATGGTGCTTACAGATGCTGGATTATCAGATGTTATCATTATTAATGGTGTTGACAGGTGCCGGATTATCAGATGTTGTCAGTATTAATCGTGCTGACAGGTGCCGGATTATCAGATGTTGTCAGTATTAATCGTGCCGGATTATCAGATGTTGTCAGTATTAATCGTGCTGACACGTGCCGGATTATCAGATGTTGTCAGTATTAATCGTGCTGACAGGTGCCGGATTATCAGATATCATGAGTATTAATGGACCTGACAAATGCCGGATTATCAGATGTTGTCAGTATTAATCGTGGTGACAGGTGCCGGATTATCAGATGTTGTCAGTATTAATCGTGCCTACACGTGCCGGATTATCAGATGTTGTCAGTATTAATCGTGCTGACACGTGCCGGATTATCAGATATCATGAGTATTAATGGACCTGACAAATGCCAGATTATCAGATGTTATCGGTATTAATGGTGCTTACAGATGCTGGATTATCAGATGTTATCAGTATTAATGGTGTTGACAGGTGCCGGATTATCAGACTTCATCAGTATTAATCGTGCTGACACGTGCCGGATTATCAGATGTTGTCAGTATTAATCGTGCTGACAGGTGCGGGATTATCAGATGTTGTCAGTATTTATCGTGCCGGATTATCAGACTTCATCAGTATTAATCGTGCTGACACGTGCCGGATTATCAGATGTTGTCAGTATTAATCGTGCTGACAGGTGCGGGATTATCAGATGTTGTCAGTATTTATCGTGCCGGATTATCAGATGTTGTCAGTACTAATCGTGCTGACACGTGCCGGATTATCAGATGTTGTCAGTATTAATCGTGCTGACACGTGCCGGAATAACAGATATCATGAGTATTAATGAGCCTGACAAATGCCAGATTATCAGATGTTATCGGTATTAATGGTGCTTACAGATGCTGGATTATCAGATGTTATCAGTATTAATGGTGTTGACAGGTGCCGGATTATCAGACTTCATCAGTATTAATGGTGCTGACACGTGCCGGATTATCAGATGTTGTCAGTATTAATCGTGCTGACACGTGCCGGATTATCAGATGTTGTCAGTATTAATCGTGCTGACAGGTGCCGGATTATCAGATATCATGAGTATTAATGGACCTGACAAATGACGGATTATCAGATGTTATCGGTATTAATGGTGCTTACAGATGCTGGATTATCAGATGTTATCAGTATTAATGGTGTTGACAGGTGCCGGATTATCAGACTTCATCAGTATTAACCCCTTAACCCCCAAGGGTGGTTGGCACGTTAATGACCGGGCCAATTTTGACAATTCTTACCACTGTCCCTTTAAGAGGTCATAACTCTGGAACGCTTCCATGGATCCCACCGGTGATTCTGACATTGCTTTTTTCTCACGACATAGTGTACTTCGTAGGGATATACTATTGAAGAGAAATAGCGCAATAGTGCATTATCCAGTGTAGGTATATCAATTTAAAAATAATACACTCACCAGATGGAGCTTGTAATAAGCATGGAGGATTCGCTGCTGCAGAAACCACAGATCCACGAGGGACCAACGTAGAAGATGCAGGAGAGGAGAAAAAGTGGTCAGACAATCCGCGCTGCAAATCACTTTGAACCCCCAAAGGGCTTCACAGAAGTTTATAACGTGCAGCCATCCAATTGAAGACATCATATTTTTTCCACAAAAATGATCTTTTCACCCCCAATTTTTATTTTCCCAAGAGTAACAGGACCCCAAAAGTTATTGTGCAATTCATCCTGAGTACGCTGATACCCCATATATGGGGGTAAACCACTATTTGGGCACATGGCAGAGCTCGGAAGGGAAGCAGCGCCATTTAAATTTTTTGGCTGGAATTGAGATCGGACGCCATGTCGCGTTTGGAAAGCCCCTGAAGTGCCAAAACAGTGGAAACCCCCCAATTCTAACTCCCACCCTAACCCTAGCCCTGACCCTAGCTCTGACCCTAGCCCTAATGGGAAAATGGAAATAAATACATTTTTTTTTAATTTTATTATTTTTGCCTAACTAAGGGGGTGATAAAGGGGGGGTTTGATTTACTATTTATGGCGGGTTTTAATTTTTGGCAGCTGTCATACGCTAAAAGACGCTTTTTATTGTAAAAATAGTTTATGCATCACCACATTTTGAGAGCTATAATTTTTCCTTATTTTGACCCACCGAGTCATGTGAGGTCATATTTTTTGCGGGACGAGTTGACGTTTTTATTGGTACCATTTTCGGGCACGTGACATTTTTTGGTCGCTTTTTACTCCGATTTTTGGGACGCAGTATGAACAAAAACCAGCTTTTCAGGAATTTCTTTTGGGGGGGGGTGCGTTTACACCGTTCCGCGTGCGGTAAAATTGATAAGGCGCTTTTATTCTTCGGGTCAGTATGATTACAGCGATACCTCTTTTATGTCTTTTTTTATGTTTTGGCGGTTTTATGCTATGAAAATTTTTTTTAATAAAAAATAATTATTTTTGCATCGCTTTATTCTGCGAGCTATAACTTTTTTATTTTTTCTCTGATGATGCTGTGTGGTGGCTCGTTTGTTGCGGGACAAGATGTCGTTTTCAGCGGTACCATGGATATTTATATGCGTCTTTTTGATCGCGCGTTATTGCACTTTTTGTTCGTCGGTATGATAATAAATCATTAATTTTTGCGTCGTTTTTTATTTTTTAAGGGGAACGCTAAAGGGGTTAACTAATGGGACAGTTTTATAGGGTGGGTCATTACGGACGCGGCGATAACAAATAGGTGTACTTTTATTGTTTTTCTGTTTCTTTATTTTCAAAAAATGAATTTATTAGGGAATAATTTTTTTTCTTATTTATTTAACGATTTTATTAAAATTATTTTTACACTTTTTGTTTTTTACTTTATTATAATGTCCCATGGGGGACATCACTGTCCTGTGACAGATCGCTGATCTGTCACATCACAGATCGCTGTGACAGATCAGCGATCTGTCACAGGCACTGCTGCAGGCTTCCTCATGCCTGCGCTCTGCGGGCAGTGAGGAAGCCAGCTCCCTGCAGGCCCCCGAAGGTCCCCGTCGCCATATTGGATCCGGGGACCTGCAGGAAAGGCGACCCCCGCAGCGGCGCTGCACATCGCGCTGCTGTGGGGGTCGCAGGGAAGCACGGAGGGAGCCCCCTCCCTGCCGATGCTTCCTTTAACCCCCGGTACACCGCGATCATGTTTGATCGCGGTGTGCCAGGGGTTAACGTGTCGGAGGCGGTCACACATTGTGCCGGGTGTCAGCTGTGATAATCAGCTGACACCCGGCCGCGATCAGCTGCGCTCCCCCCGTGAGCGCAGCTGATCGCATTAGACGTACTATTCCGTCCTTGGGACTTAGGTCCCAGGTCACATGGACGGAATAGTACGTCTAATGTAGGAAAGGGGTTGATGGACCTGACAGATACCGGATTATCAGATATTATCAGTATTAACATTAGTTTTTTTCATGTTTCACATAGAAGCTTATAGGGAAAAAAACACCAAAATTCGCACAGTTCAGCAGCGTCTTCCGCCTCCCAGCGATCGCAGATCGCATGAAATCACATCCACTTTTCTTGCACATATAGGCCGTAGCGTAAATGCTGTGTCTTCCGCTGATTTTTTTGGGGGGGCAGAAATTCTGCTACGTTTAACTGTGTGAATAAATGCTGGGCAGGGTGCAATAGTTGACTGCTTTGTCTCCCATCCTTATAGGACCCCTAGCATGGTCCGCTGAGCTTTGAATGATCTTTTAATAGGCTTGGATTCTGATAAATAGTTGTTGCAATAATCGCTGGAACCAAGTCCTAGTGGCAGGGCTACAACCCACCTCCCCATAAAATATAATGTACCCCCCATAAGAATATAATACAACCCACCTCCCCATAGAATATAATGTACCCCCCATAGAATATAGTACAGCCCACCTCCCCATAGAATATAATGTACCCCCCCATAGAATATAATACAACCCACCTCCCCATAGAATATAATGTACCCCCCATAGAATATAGTACAGCCCACCTCCCCATAGAATATAATGTACCCCCCCATAGAATATAATACAACCCACCTCCCCATAGAATATAATGTACCCCCCATAGAATATAATACAACCCACCTCCCCATAGAATATAATGTACCCCCCATAGAATATAGTACAGCCCACCTCCCCATAGAATATAATGTACCCCCAATAGAATATAGTACAGCCCACCTCCCCATAGAATATAATGTAGCACCCCATAGAAAATAATGTACCCCCCATAGAATATAGTACAGCCCACCTCCCCATAGAATATAATGTAGCACCCCATAGAATATAGTACAGCCCACCTCCCCATAGAATATAATGTAGCACCCCATAGAATATAGTACAGCCCACCTCCCCATAGAATATAATGAAGCACCCCATAGAAAATAATGTAACCCCCATAGAATATAGTACAGCCCACCTCCCCATACAATATAATGTAGCACCCCACAGAATATAATGTATCTCCCCCTCGGTGTGTATATGTACACGCTGGTCTCCTCATCACCACCGGTGAAGCCGCTGCTGGCACAGAGCTGACATCGTGCAGATGGCCCCGATCACATCAGACAGCGCCGCCCTTTGCTCTCCAATAGAATAGCGTCGTAGTGCGGTATGCGCGCATGCTACGACTCCGGCGACACGGTCCGCAGGAGGATTCTGACAGAAGGACACATGTCCGGTCATATTATAGATATATAGTCACGAGCGAACGGGTTGACACCCTTTAAACTGTTCCAGAAAATGAGTGCAATTTACACTTGTTTTGTTCTATACCTGTTACTTATCAAAAAGTGTGTGCAGTGCGGTGGCTGAACGCAGGCAGGCGCACGTGGAGGGAGGGACCGCCGGAATAGGCAGCTGCTGGATCAGACTATATTGCAACATGGGCAGCTGCTGTCACCGTCGCGATCCCACCAGCCTCCGAAGCCCACTGGTCTACATCCAGACACCACCGCACACATCTCTATAAGCAGACCTCAGCGCTATTTATGTCCCAGTAATGGCCAACCACTATAAATTATGGAGATTTTTTAAAATGCCACCAGAGTGATCTGCTGACAAACTGAACATCCCTGTTGTCAAAATGTCCCGCCCCTGCTGTGTATTTTGGAGAAACTAGGTGACACGTTTGTGTTTCCTGCAGCTCATTTGCATATATGGATGAGCAAGCGCTGTGATTGGCTGCTGTAGAATCCTAGTATGTTTCAGTTGGAAGAGAGGTCAAAGGCCATCGTGTCTGTCCGCCTGCTGCTCAATGCAGCAATGGCAGGATTCACTAAACCCTCTCAGACAGATGTCTGTCCAGCCTCTGGGTGAACAGTCCCACCGAAGGAGAACTCGTCACCTCCTCTGGTGGCCGCCTGTTCCACTCATTGCTCACCCTCACTGTCAAAAAGTTTTTTTCTAATGTGTATCTTTTCCCTTTCATCCCATTGCTTCTCGTGCTTCCATGTGCAAATGAGAATAAGGATGATCCCTCTACATTGGGGCAACCCTTCAGATATTGGTGTCCTCCATCTTATAGAAGGGAACGCCTTTCCGACAGAACAGGCTGACTGAACGTGACGGCCGTCGCCATGATCCCTATGGCCGGCGCATACACACTGCTATGTTGCTGATGTTGTAGCACATTACTTCAATGAAATATTAATGGTGCTGACACGTGCCGGATTATCAGACGTTGTCAGTATTAATCGTGGTGACAGGTGCCGGATTATCAGACGTTGTAAGTATTAATCGTGCTGACACGTGCCGGATTATCAGATGTTGTCAGTATTAATCGTGCTGACACGTGCCGGATTATCAGATATCATGAGTATTAATGGACCTGAAACATGTGCCAGATTATCAGATGTTATCGGTATTAATGGTGCTTACAGATGCTGGATTATCAGATGTTATCAGTATTAATGGTGTTGACAGGTGCCGGATTATCAGACTTCATCAGTATTAATGGTGCTGACACGTGCCGGATTATCAGATGTTGTCAGTATTAATCGTGCTGACAGGTGCCGGATTATCAGATGTTGTCAGTATTAATCGTGCCGGATTATCAGATGTTGTCAGTATTAATCGTGCTGACACGTGCCGGATTATCAGATGTTGTCAGTATTAATCGTGCTGACAGGTGCCGGATTATCAGATATCATGAGTATTAATGGACCTGACAAATGTCAGATTATCAGATGTTGTCAGTATTAATCGTGGTGACAGGTGCCGGATTATCAGATGTTGTCAGTATTAATCGTGCCTACACGTGCCGGATTATCAGATGTTGTCAGTATTAAATGTGCCGACACGTGCCGGATTATCAGATGTTGTCAGTATTAATCGTGCCTACACGTGCCGGATTATCAGATGTTATCAGTATTAATGGTGTTGACAGGTGCCGGATTATCAGACTTCATCAGTATTAATGGTGCTGACACGTGCCGGATTATCAGATGTTGTCAGTATTAATCGTGCTGACACGTGCCGGATTATCAGATGTTGTCAGTATTAATCGTGCTGACAGGTGCCGGATTATCAGATATCATGAGTATTAATGGACCTGACAAATGCCGGATTATCAGATGTTATCGGTATTAATGGTGCTTACAGATGCTGGATTATCAGATGTTATCAGTATTAATGGTGTTGACAGGTGCCGGATTATCAGACTTCATCAGTATTAACCCCTTAACCCCCAAGGGTGGTTGGCACGTTAATGACCGGGCCAATTTTGACAATTCTTACCACTGTCCCTTTAAGAGGTCATAACTCTGGAACGCTTCCATGGATCCCGCCGGTGATTCTGACATTGCTTTTTTCTCACGACATAGTGTACTTCGTAGGGATATACTATTGAAGAGAAATAGCGCAATAGTGCATTATCCAGTGTAGGTATATCAATTTAAAAATAATACACTCACCAGATGGAGCTTGTAATAAGCATGGAGGATTCGCTGCTGCAGAAACCACAGATCCACGAGGGACCAACGTAGAAGATGCAGGAGAGGAGAAAAAGTGGTCAGACAATCCGCGCTGCAAATCACTTTGAACCCCCAAAGGGCTTCACAGAAGTTTATAACGTGCAGCCATCCAATTAAAGACATCATATTTTTTCCACAAAAATGATCTTTTCACCCCCAATTTTTATTTTCCCAAGAGTAACAGGACCCCAAAAGTTATTGTGCAATTCATCCTGAGTACGCTGATACCCCATATATGGGGGTAAACCACTATTTGGGCACATGGCAGAGCTCGGAAGGGAAGCAGCGCCATTTAACTTTTTTGGCTGGAATTGAGATCGGACGCCATGTCGCGTTTGGAAAGCCCCTGAAGTGCCAAAACAGTGGAAACCCCCCAATTCTAACTCCCACCCTAACCCTAGCCCTGACCCTAGCTCTGACCCTAGCCCTAATGGGAAAATGGAAATAAATACATTTTTTTTTAATTTTATTATTTTTGCCTAACTAAGGGGGTGATAAAGGGGGGGTTTGATTTACTATTTATGGCGGGTTTTAATTTTTGGCAGCTGTCATACGCTAAAAGACGCTTTTTATTGTAAAAATAGTTTATGCATCACCACATTTTGAGAGCTATAATTTTTCCTTATTTTGACCCACCGAGTCATGTGAGGTCATATTTTTTGCGGGACGAGTTGACGTTTTTATTGGTACCATTTTCGGGCACATGACATTTTTTGGTCGCTTTTTACTCCGATTTTTGGGACGCAGTATGAACAAAAACCAGCTTTTCAGGAATTTCTTTTGGGGGGGGGTGCGTTTACACCGTTCCGCGTGCGGTAAAATTGATAAGGCGCTTTTATTCTTCGGGTCAGTATGATTACAGCGATACCTCTTTTATGTCTTTTTTTTATGTTTTGGCGGTTTTATGCTATGAAAATTTTTTTTTATAAAAAATAATTATTTTTGCATCGCTTTATTCTGCGAGCTATAACTTTTTCATTTTTTCTCTGATGATGCTGTGTGGTGGCTCAATTGTTGCGGGACAAGATGTCGTTTTCAGCGGTACCATGGATATTTATATGCGTCTTTTTGATCGCGCGTTATTGCACTTTTTGTTCGTCGGTATGATAATAAATCATTAATTTTTGCGTCGTTTTTTATTTTTTAAGGGGAACGCTAAAGGGGTTAACTAATGGGACAGTTTTATAGGGTGGGTCATTACGGACGCGGCGATAACAAATAGGTGTACTTTTATTGTTTTTCTGTTTCTTTATTTTCAAAAAATGAATTTATTAGGGAATAATTTTTTTTCTTATTTATTTAACGATTTTATTAAAATTATTTTTACACTTTTTGTTTTTTACTTTATTATAATGTCCCATGGGGGACATCACTGTCCTGTGACAGATCGCTGATCTGTCACATCACAGATCGCTGTGACAGATCAGCGATCTGTCACAGGCACTGCTGCAGGCTTCCTCATGCCTGCGCTCTGCGGGCAGTGAGGAAGCCAGCTCCCTGCAGGCCCCCGAAGGTCCCCGTCGCCATATTGGATCCGGGGACCTGCAGGAAAGGCGACCCCCGCAGCGGCGCTGCACATCGCGCTGCTGTGGGGGTCGCAGGGAAGCACGGAGGGAGCCCCCTCCCTGCCGATGCTTCCTTTAACCCCCGGTACACCGCGATCATGTTTGATCGCGGTGTGCCAGGGGTTAACGTGTCGGGGGCGGTCACACATTGTGCCGGGTGTCAGCTGTGATAATCAGCTGACACCCGGCCGCGATCAGCTGCGCTCCCCCCGAGAGCGCAGCTGATCGCATTAGACGTACTATTCCGTCCTTGGGACTTAGGTCCCAGGTCACATGGACGGAATAGTACGTCTAATGTAGGAAAGGGGTTGATGGACCTGACAGATACCGGATTATCAGATATTATCAGTATTAACATTAGTTTTTTTCATGTTTCACATAGAAGCTTATAGGGAAAAGAACACCAAAATTCGCACAGTTCAGCAGCGTCTTCAGCCTCCCAGCGATCGCAGATCGCATGAAATCACATCCACTTTTCTTGCACATATAGGCCGTAGCGTAAATGCTGTGTCTTCCGCTGATTTTTTTGGGGGGGCAGAAATTCTGCTACGTTTAACTGTGTGAATAAATGCTGGGCAGGGTGCAATAGTTGACTGCTTTGTCTCCCATCCTTATAGGACCCCTAGCATGGTCCGCTGAGCTTTGAATGATCTTTTAATAGGCTTGGATTCTGATAAATAGTTGTTGCAATAATCGCTGGAACCAAGTCCTAGTGGCAGGGCTACAACCCACCTCCCCATAAAATATAATGTACCCCCCATAAGAATATAATACAACCCACCTCCCCATAGAATATAATGTACCCCCCATAGAATATAGTACAGCCCACCTCCCCATAGAATATAATGTACCCCCCATAGAATATAATACAACCCACCTCCCCATAGAATATAATGTACCCCCCATAGAATATAGTACAGCCCACCTCCCCATAGAATATAATGTACCCCCCATAGAATATAGTACAGCCCACCTCCCCATAGAATATAATGTAGCACCCCTTAGAAAATAATGTACCCCCCATAGAATATAGTACAGCCCACCTCCCCATAGAATATAATGTAGCACCCCATAGAATATAGTACAGCCCACCTCCCCATAGAATATAATGTAGCACCCCATAGAATATAGTACAGCCCACCTCCCCATAGAATATAATGTAGCACCCCATAGAAAATAATGTACCCCCCATAGAATATAGTACAGCCCACCTCCCCATAGAATATAATGTAGCACCCCACAGAATATAATGTATCTCCCCCTCGGTGTGTATATGTACACGCCGGTCTCCTCGTCACCACCGGTGAAGCCGCTGCTGGCACAGAGCTGACATCGTGCAGATGGCCCCGATCACATCAGACAGCGCCGCCCTTTGCTCTCCAATAGAATAGCGTCGTAGTGCGGTATGCGCGCATGCTACGACTCCGGCGACACGGTCCGCAGAAGGATTCTGACAGAAGGACACATGTCCGGTCATATTATAGATATATAGTCACGAGCGAACGGGTTGACACCCTTTAAACTGTTCCAGAAAATGAGTGCAATTTACACTTGTTTTGTTCTATACCTGTTACTTATCAAAAGGTGTGTGCGGTGCGGTGGCTGGGCGCAGGCAGGCGCACGTGGAGGGAGGGACCGCCGGAATAGGCAGCTGCTGGATCAGACTATATTGCAACATGGGCAGCTGCTGTCACCGTCGCGATCCCAACAGCCTCCGAAGCCCACTGGTCTACATCCAGACACCACCGCACACATCTCTATAAGCAGACCTCAGCGCTATTTATGTCCCAGTAATGGCCAACCACTATAAATTATGGAGATTTTTTAAAATGCCACCAGAGTGATCTGCTGACAAACTGAACATACCTGTTGTCAAAATGTCCCGCCCCTGCTGTGTATTTTGGAGAAACTAGGTGACACGTTTGTGTTTCCTGCAGCTCATTTGCATATATGGATGAGCAAGCGCTGTGATTGGCTGCTGTAGAATCCTAGTATGTTTCAGTTGGAAGAGAGGTCAAAGGCTATCGTGTCTGTCCGCCTGCTGCTCAATGCAGCAATGGCAGGATTCACTAAACCCTCTCAGACAGATGTCTGTCCAGCCTCTGGGTGAACAGTCCCACCGAAGGAGAACTCGTCACCTCCTCTGGTGGCCGCCTGTTCCACTCATTGCTCACCCTCACTGTCAAAAAGTTTTTTTCTAATGTGTATCTTTTCCCTTTCATCCCATTGCTTCTCGTGCTTCCATGTGCAAATGAGAATAAGGATGATCCCTCTACATTGGGGCAACCCTTCAGATATTGGTGTCCTCCATCTTATAGAAGGGAACGCCTTTCCGACAGAACAGGCTGACTGAACGTGACGGCCGTCGCCATGATCCCTATGGCCGGCGCATACACACTGCTATGTTGCTGATGTTGTAGCACATTACTTCAATGAAATATTAATGGTGCTGACACGTGCCGGATTATCAGATGTTGTAAGTATTAATCGTGCTGACACGTGCCGGATTATCAGATGTTGTAAGTATTAATCGTGCTGACACGTGCCGGATTATCAGATATCATGAGTATTAATGGACCTGAAACATGTGCCAGATTATCAGATGTTATCGGTATTAATGGTGCTTACAGATGCTGGATTATCAGATGTTATCAGTATTAATGGTGTTGACAAGTGCAGGATTATCAGACTTCATCAGTATTAATGGTGCTGACACGTGCCGGATTATCAGATGTTGTCAGTATTAATCGTGCTGACAGGTGCCGGATTATCAGATGTTGTCAGTATTAATCGTGCCGGATTATCAGATGTTGTCAGTATTAATCGTGCTGACACGTGCCGGATTATCAGATGTTGTCAGTATTAATCGTGCTGACAGGTGCCGGATTATCAGATATCATGAGTATTAATGGACCTGACAAATGCCGGATTATCAGATGTTGTCAGTATTAATCGTGGTGACAGGTGCCGGATTATCAGATGTTGTCAGTATTAATCGTGCCTACACGTGCCGGATTATCAGATGTTGTCAGTATTAATCGTGCTGACACGTGCCGGATTATCAGATATCATGAGTATTAATGGACCTGACAAATGCCAAATTATCAGATGTTATCGGTATTAATGGTGCTTACAGATGCTGGATTATCAGATGTTATCAGTATTAATGGTGTTGACAGGTGCCGGATTATCAGACTTCATCAGTATTAATGGTGCTGACACTTGCCGGATTATCAGATGTTGTCAGTATTAATCGTGCTGACAGGTGCGGGATTATCAGATGTTGTCAGTATTAATCGTGCCGGATTATCAGATGTTGTCAGTACTAATCGTGCTGACACGTGCCGGATTATCAGATGTTGTCAGTACTAATCGTGCTGACACGTGCTGGATTATCAGATGTTGTCAGTATTAATCGTGCTGACACGTGCCGGAATAACAGATATCATGAGTATTAATGAGCCTGACAAATGCCATATTATCAGATGTTATCGGTATTAATGGTGCTTACAGATGCTGGATTATCAGATGTTATCAGTATTAATGGTGTTGACAGGTGCCGGATTATCAGACTTCATCAGTATTAATGGTGCTGACACGTGCGGGATTATCAGATGTTGTCAGTATTAATCGTGCTGACACGTGCCGGATTATCAGATGTTGTCAGTATTAATCGTGCTGACAGGTGCCGGATTATCAGATATCATGAGTATTAATGGACCTGACAAATGCCGGATTATCAGATGTTATCGGTATTAATGGTGCTTACAGATGCTGGATTATCAGATGTTATCAGTATTAATGGTGTTGACAGGTGCCGGATTATCAGACTTCATCAGTATTAACCCCTTAACCCCCAAGGGTGGTTGGCACGTTAATGACCGGGCCAATTTTGACAATTCTTACCACTGTCCCTTTAAGAGGTCATAACTCTGGAACGCTTCCATGGATCCCGCCGGTGATTCTGACATTGCTTTTTTCTCACGACATAGTGTACTTCGTAGGGATATACTATTGAAGAGAAATAGCGCAATAGTGCATTATCCAGTGTAGGTATATCAGTTTAAAAATAATACACTCACCAGATGGAGCTTGTAATAAGCATGGAGGATTCGCTGCTGCAGAAACCACAGATCCACGAGGGACCAACGTAGAAGATGCAAGAGAGGAGAAAAAGTGGTCAGACAATCCGCGCTGCAAATCACTTTGAACCCCCAAAGGGCTTCACAGAAGTTTATAACGTGCAGCCATCCAATTAAAGACATCATATTTTTTCCACAAAATGATCTTTTCACCCCCAATTTTTATTTTCCCAAGAGTAACAGGACCCCAAAAGTTATTGTGCAATTCATCCTGAGTACGCTGATACCCCATACATGGGGGTAAACCACTATTTGGGCACATGGCAGAGCTCGGAAGGGAAGCAGCGCCATTTAACTTTTTTGGCTGGAATTGAGAGCGGACGTCATGTCGCGTTTGGAAAGCCCCTGAAGTGCCAAAACAGTGGAAACCCCCCAATTCTAACTCCCACCCTAACCCTAGCCCTGACCCTAGCTCTGACCCTAGCCCTAATGGGAAAATGGAAATAAATACATTTTTTTTTTATTTTATTATTTTTGCCTAACTAAGGGGGTGATAAAGGGGGGGTTTGATTTACTATTTATGGCGGGTTTTAATTTTTGGCAGCTGTCATACGCTAAAAGACGCTTTTTATTGTAAAAATAGTTTATGCATCACCACATTTTGAGAGCTATAATTTTTCCTTATTTTGACCCACCGAGTCATGTGAGGTCATATTTTTTGCGGGACGAGTTGACGTTTTTATTGGTACCATTTTCGGGCACGTGACATTTTTTGGTCGCTTTTTACTCCGATTTTTGGGACGCAGTATGAATAAAAACCAGCTTTTCAGGAATTTCTTTTGGGGGGGGGGTGCGTTTACACCGTTCCGCGTGCGGTAAAATTGATAAGGCGCTTTTATTCTTCGGGTCAGTATGATTACAGCGATACCTCTTTTATGTCTTTTTTTATGTTTTGGCGGTTTTATGCTATGAAAATTTTTTTTTATAAAAAATAATTATTTTTGCATCGCTTTATTCTGCGAGCTATAACTTTTTTATTTTTTCTCTGATGATGCTGTGTGGTGGCTCGTTTGTTGCGGGACAAGATGTCGTTTTCAGCGGTACTATGGATATTTATATGCGTCTTTTTGATCGCGCGTTATTGCACTTTTTGTTCGTCGGTATGATAATAAATCATTAATTTTATGTGTCGTTTTTTATTTTTTAAGGGGAACGCTAAAGGGGTTAACTAATGGGACAGTTTTATAGGGTGGGTCATTACGGACGCGGCGATAACAAATAGGTGTACTTTTATTGTTTTTCTGTTTCTTTATTTTCAAAAAATGAATTTATTAGGGAATAATTTTTTTTCTTATTTATTTAACGATTTTATTAAAATTATTTTTACACTTTTTGTTTTTTACTTTATTATAATGTCCCATGGGGGACATCACTGTCCTGTGACAGATCGCTGATCTGTCACATCACAGATCGCTGTGACCGATCAGCGATCTTTCACAGGCACTGCTGCAGACTTCCTCATGCCTGCGCTCTGCGGGCAGAGAGGAAGCCAGCTCCCTGCAGGCCCCCGATGGTCCCCGTCGCCATATTGGATCCGGGGACCTGCAGGAAAGGCGACCCCCGCAGCGGCGCTGCACATCGCGCTGCTGTGGGGGTCGCAGGCAGCGTCGGACTGGCCCACCGGGGAACCGGAGGATTCTCCGGTGGGCCCTGGCATCTGGTGGGCCCTGGCACCTGCAGGCATACAGGGCCAGCAGTTGCCTAGGGCCCCCGCTGCTCCAGGGGCCCCCAGCCAGTGGTGTGTCGCACACCATGCAGCTGCTATGGGGGGCCCTGCCAGCGGAGCAGCCTGTCCCCGCTGCTAAAGAGAAATGAATATTCACTGCGAAGCAGTGAATATCATTTCAGGTCTCCACCCCCAGAGGCCCCGCCCCCAGCCCAGTAAGCCGCTCTGCATCTGTAAATCAGGGCCGGCGCCGCCCTCAGTCCTCTCTGCTCCTGGCTCACAGCCAGTGCGCGATGACGTCACTACATCGCGCACCCGCTGTGTGTCTGGCAGAGGGGGCAGCTCCTGACACTGAAGCCGGGATCAGCGTGGGAGCGAGGAGGAGAGGTGAGTATTGTTTTTTTTTTTTTTTTATATCTCTCGCTCTCTCTATCTGTCTCTCTCTATCTATCTATCTCTATTTCTCAATATATCTCTCTCTCTATCTCTCTTATATCTATCTATCTTTCTATCTCTATCTATTATCTATATCTATCTCTATCTATATCTATCTCTATCGCTCTATCTTTATATCTATCTTTCTATCTCTACATCTATCTCTATATCTATCTATCTATATCTTTCTATATCTATCTATTATGTCTATCTATCTATCTCTATATCTATCTATCTTACTCTATCTATCTCTATATCTATTATCTCTATATTTATTTATCTAGCTACCATCTATATCTATCTATCTTTATCTATATATATCTCTATCTAATATCTATATCTATCTATCTATCTCTATACCTATCTATCTATTTATCCGTTATCTATCTCTATATCTTTTCTCTGTATCTATCTATCTCTATATCTATATCTCTCGCTATCTATCGCTCTATCTCTATATCTATCTTTATATCTATATCTATATATCTATCTATCTCTATATCTATCTCTATTTCTCTCTATATCTATCTCTATATCTCTATAGCTATCTATCTATATATCTCTATCTCTATATCTATCTCTCTATCTTTCTATCTCTATATCTATATATTTATCTATCTTTATCTATTTATCTCTATATCTTTTCTCTGTATCTATCTCTCTATATATCTATCTATCTTTATATATATCTATTATCTCTATATCTATTTCTCTCTATATCTCTCTCTATATCTATCTATCTATTTATCTCTATCTCTATATCGATCTCTCTGTATATCTATCTATTTTTCTATCTCTATATCTATCTATCTTTCTCTATCTATTTATCTCTATCTATTATCTATATCTATCTATCGCTCTATCTCTATATCTATCTTTCTATCTCTACATCTATCTCTATATCTATCTTTCTATCTATATCTATCTATATCTATCTATTATGTCTATCTAGCTATCTCTATTATCTATATCTACCTATCTCTATATCTTTCTATCTTACTCTATCTCTATATCTATCTGTTATCTCTATATTTATTATCTATCTTTATCTATCTATCTCTATCTATATCTATCTCTATCTAGATACAGGAAAGATGTATATCTTTGTACCGTGTTAGCCAGTAAATAGAAAAATATTCAGGATTGAGAGTCCTCAGTAGTTGATACCTTTTATCTCTATCTATTTATCGATCTCTGTATCTATCTCTCTCTATATCTATCTCTCTCTATCTACCGCTCTCTCTATCTCTATCTATCTTTATATCTATATCTATCTATCTCTATATCTATTATCTCTATATCTATCTACCTATCTATCTCTATATCTATCTATCTATCTATCTATATATATATATATATATATATATATATATATCTGTTTCTCTCTATATCTATCTCTATATCGCTCTCTCTATAGCTATCTATATATTATCTCTATATCTATCTATCTATATCTTATCTCTATATCTATCTCTATATCTATCTCTATATCTATCTATCTCTATATCTGTTATCTCTATATCCATATCTATCTCTAGATCTATCTTTCTATCTAACACTATATCTCTATATCTATCTCTATATCTCATTATCTATCAATCTCTATCTCTCTTTATCTATCTATCCATCTATCTCTATATCTATCCATCTATCTCTATATCTATCCATCTATCTCTATATCTATCTATCTATCTATCTATCTATTATCTCTATTATCTATATCTATCTATCCATCTATCTAGCTATCTCTATCTATCTCTATATCTCTCTATATCTGTCTTTCTAACTCTATATCTATCTATCTCTATACATATCTCTATATCTAGCTATTATCTCTATATCTATCGCTATATCTATCTTTCTATATCTATCTGTCTCTATATCTATCTATCTATCTCTATATCTATTATCTCTATATCTATCTATCTCTATATATCTCTATATCTATTTTTATTTATATCCATCTATCTATATATATTTATCTCTATATCTATCTATATATGTCTATATTATTATTATTATTATTATTATTATTATTATATCTGTATATCAATATCTATCTCTATCTATTATCTTTCTCTATCTATATATATATATCTATCTCTATATCTTTCTATCTATAGCTATCTATCTCTATATCTATCTATCTATCTATCTATCCATTATCTATTTTCTATCTATCTCTATATCTATCTACCTATCGATCTATCTATCTATATTTCTTTATATATCTATCTTTATATCTATCTCTATGAATCTTTCTATCTATATCTATCCATTATCTACTTTCTATCCATTATCTACTATCTATCTCTATATCTATCTATTTCTACATCTATCTTTCTATCTATTTCTATCTAACTCTATATCTATATATCTATATAGCATTATACCCTATGAGGGGGTGCATTATTCCCTATGAGGGGGCAGCATTATACCCTATGAGGAGGCAGCATTATACCCTATGAGGAGGCAGCATTATACCCTATGAGGAGGGCAGCATTATTCCCTATGAGGGGACGCATTATTCCCTATGAGGGGGGCAGTATTATACCCTATGAGGGGGGGCAGTATTATACCCTATGAGGGGGGCAGCATTATACCCTATGAGGGGGCAGCATTATTCCCTATGAGGGGATGCATTATTCCCTATGAGGGGGGCAGTATTATACCCTATGAGGGGGGCAGTATTATACCCTATGAGGGGGCAGTATTATACCCTATGAGGGGGGCAGTATTATACCCTATGAGGGGGTGCATTATACCCTATGAGGGGATGCATTATTCCCTATGAGGGGGGCAGTATTATACCCTATGAGGAGGCAGTATTATACCCTATGAGGGGGGCAGCATTATTCCCTATGAGGGGGGCAGTATTATACCCTATGAGGGGGCAGCATTATACCCTATGAGGGGGCAGCGTTATACCCTATGAGGGGGGCAGTATTATACCCTATGAGGAGGCAGCATTATACCCTATGAGGGGGTGCATTATTCCCTATGAGGGGGGCAGTATTATACCCTATGAGGCGGCAGCATTATACCCTATGAGGAGGCAGCATTATACCCTATGAGGAGGGCAGCATTATTCCCTATGAGGGGGTGCATTATACCCTATGAGGGGGCAGTATTATACCCTATGAGGGGGCAGCATTATTCCCTATGAGGGGATGCATTATTCCCTATGAGGGGGGCAGTATTATACCCTATGAGGAGGCAGCATTATACCCTATGAGGGGGTGCATTATTCCCTATGAGGGGGGCAGTATTATACCCTATGAGGGGGGCAGTATTATACCCTATGAGGGGGCAGCATTATTCCCTATGAGGGGGTGCATTATTCCCTATGAGGGGGGCAGTATTATACCCTATGAGGGGGGCAGTATTATACCCTATGAGGGGGGCAGTATTATACCCTATGAGGGGGTGCATTATACCCTATGAGGGGGTGCATTATACCCTATGAGGGGGTGCATTATTCCCTATGAGGGGGGCAGTATTATACCCTATGAGGGGGGCAGTATTATATTCTATGAGATGGCTGCATTATATTCTATGAGATGGCTGCATTATACTATGTGAGGGGGCTGCTTTATATTCTATGAGGGGGCTACCCCAACTCCTGCTACATAATTAAAACATGTACAACCTTATATTATACCCGGATATTAGCGTGTTTTACCGCATAATTGGTGGTCTGGTATTTAACTCTATGCAGCTACATAGTGGGCCCTAAGAATGATTTTCTCTGGTGGGCCCAAGGTGTTCCAGTCCGCTGGTCGCAGGGAAGCACGGAGGGAGCCCCCTCCCTGCCGATGCTTCCTTTAACCCCCGGTACACCGCGATCATGTTTGATCGCGGTGTCCCAGGGGTTAACGTGTAGGGGGCGGTCACACATTGTGCCGGGTGTCAGCTGTGATAATCAGCTGACACCCGGCCGCGATCAGCTGCGCTCCCCCCGTGAGCGCAGCTGATCGCATTAGACGTACTATTCCGTCCTTGGGACTTAGGTCCCAGGTCACATGGACGGAATAGTACGTCTAATGTAGGAAAGGGGTTGATGGACCTGACAGATATCCCGGATTATCAGATATTATCAGTATTAACATTAGTTTTTTTCATGTTTCACATAGAAGCTTATAGGGAAAAAAACACCAAAATTCGCACAGTTCAGCAGCGTCTTCAGCCTCCCAGCGATCGCAGATCGCATGAAATCACATCCACTTTTCTTGCACATATAGGCCGTAGCGTAAATGCTGTGTCTTCCGCTGATTTTTTTTGGGGGGCAGAAATTCTGCTACGTTTAACTGTGTGAATAAATGCTGGGCAGGGTGCAATAGTTGACTGCTTTGTCTCCCATCCTTATAGGACCCCTAGCATGGTCCGCTGAGCTTTGAATGATCTTTTAATAGGCTTGGATTCTGATAAATAGTTGTTGCAATAATCGCTGGAACCAAGTCCTAGTGGCAGGGCTACAACCCACCTCCCCATAAAATAGAATGTACCCCCCATAAGAATATAATACAACCCACCTCCCCATAGAATATAATGTACCCCCCATAGAATACAGTACAGCCCACCTCCCCATAGAATATAATGTACCCCCCCATAGAATATAATACAACCCACCTCCCCATAGAATATAATGTACCCCCCATAGAATATAGTACAGCCCACCTCCCCATAGAATATAATGTACCCCCCCATAGAATATAATACAACCCACCTCCCCATAGAATATAATGTACCCCCCATAGAATATAATACAACCCACCTCCCCATAGAATATAATGTACCCCCCATAGAATATAGTACAGCCCACCTCCCCATAGAATATAATGTACCCCCCATAGAATATAGTACAGCCCACCTCCCCATAGAATATAATGTAGCACCCCATAGAAAATAATGTACCCCCCAAAGAATATAGTACAGCCCACCTCCCCATAGAATATAATGTAGCACCCCATAGAATATAGTACAGCCCACCTCCCCATAGAATATAATGTAGCACCCCATAGAATATAGTACAGCCCACCTCCCCATAGAATATAATGTACCCCCCATAGAATATAGTACAGCCCACCTCCCCATAGAATATAATGTAGCACCCCACAGAATATAATGTATCTTCCCCCCGGTGTGTATATGTACACGCCGGTCTCCTCATCACCACCGGTGAAGCCGCTGCTGGCACAGAGCTGACATCGTGCAGATGGCCCCGATCACATCAGACAGCGCCGCCCTTTGCTCTCCAATAGAATAGCGTCGTAGTGCGGTATGCGCGCATGCTACGACTCCGGCGACACGGTCCGCAGGAGGATTCTGACAGAAGGACACATGTCCGGTCATATTATAGATATATAGTCACGAGCGAACGGGTTGACACCCTTTAAACTGTTCCAGAAAATGAGTGCAATTTACACTTGTTTTGTTCTATACCTGTTACTTATCAAAAAGTGTGTGCAGTGCGGTGGCTGGGCGCAGGCAGGCGCACATGGAGGGAGGGACCGCCGGAATAGGCAGCTGCTGTCACCGTCGCGATCCCACCAGCCTCCGAAGCCCACTGGTCTACATCCAGACACCACCGCACACATGTCTATAAGCAGACCTCAGCGCTATTTATGTCCCAGTAATGGCCAACCACTATAAATTATGGAGATTTTTTAAAATGCCACCAGAGTGATCTTCTGACAAACTGAACATCCCTGTTGTCAAAATGTCCCGCCCCTGCTGTGTATTCTGGAGAAACTAGGTGACACGTTTGTGTTTCCTGCAGCTCATTTGCATATATGGATGAGCAAGCGCTGTGATTGGCTGCTGTAGAATCGTAGTATGTTTCAGTTGGAAGAGAGGTCAAAGGCCATCGTGTCTGTCCGCCTGCTGCTCAATGCAGCAATGGCAGGATTCACTAAACCCTCTCAGACAGATGTCTGTCCAGCCTCTGGGTGAACAGTCCCACCGAAGGAGAACTCGTCACCTCCTCTGGTGGCCGCCTGTTCCACTCATTGCTCACCCTCACTGTCAAAAAGTTTTTTTCTAATGTGTATCTTTTCCCTTTCATCCCATTGCTTCTCGTGCTTCCATGTGCAAATGAGAATAAGGATGATCCCTCTACATTGGGGCAACCCTTCAGATATTGGTGTCCTCCATCTTATAGAAGGGAACGCCTTTCCGACAGAACAGGCTGACTGAACGTGACGGCCGTCGCCATGATCCCTATGGCCGGCGCATACACACTGCTATGTTGCTGATGTTGTAGCACATTACTTCAATGAAATATTAATGGTGCTGACACGTGCCGGATTATCAGACGTTGTCAGTATTAATCGTGGTGACAGGTGCCGGATTATCAGATGTTGTAAGTATTAATCGTGCTGACACGTGCCGGATTATCAGATGTTGTCAGTATTAATCGTGCTGACACGTGCCGGATTATCAGATATCATGAGTATTAATGGACCTGAAACATGTGCCAGATTATCAGATGTTATCGGTATTAATGGTGCTTACAGATGCTGGATTATCAGATGTTATCAGTATTAATGGTGTTGACAGGTGCCGGATTATCAGACTTCATCAGTATTAATGGTGCTGACACGTGCCGGATTATCAGATGTCAGTATTAATCGTGCTGACAGGTGCCGGATTATCAGATGTTGTCAGTATTAATCGTGCTGGATTATCAGATGTTGTCAGTATTAATCGTGCTGACACGTGCCGGATTATCAGATGTTGTCAGTATTAATCGTGCTGACAGGTGCCGGATTATCAGATATCATGAGTATTAATGGACCTGACAAATGCCGGATTATCAGATGTTGTCAGTATTAATCGTGGTGACAGGTGCCGGATTATCAGATGTTGTCAGTATTAATCGTGCCTACACGTGCCGGATTATCAGATGTTGTCAGTATTAATCGTGCTGACACGTGCCGGATTATCAGATATCATGAGTATTAATGGACCTGACAAATGCCAGATTATCAGATGTTATCGGTATTAATGGTGCATACAGATGCTGGATTATCAGATGTTATCAGTATTAATGGTGTTGACAGGTGCCGGATTATCAGACTTCATCAGTATTAATGGTGCTGACACGTGCCGGATTATCAGATGTTGTCAGTATTAATCGTGCTGACAGGTGCGGGATTATCAGATGTTGTCAGTATTAATCGTGCCGGATTATCAGATGTTGTCAGTACTAATCGTGCTGACACGTGCCGGATTATCAGATGTTGTCAGTACTAATCGTGCTGACACGTGCAGGATTATCAGATATCATGAGTATTAATGGACCTGAAACATGTGCCAGATTATCAGATGTTATCGGTATTAATGGTGCTTACAGATGCTGGATTATCAGATGTTATCAGTATTAATGGTGTTGACAGGTGCCGGATTATCAGACTTCATCAGTATTAATGGTGCTGACACGTGCCGGATTATCAGATGTTGTCAGTATTAATCGTGCTGACATGTGCCGGATTATCAGATGTTGTCAGTATTAATCGTGCTGACAGGTGCCGGATTATCAGATATCATGAGTATTAATGGACCTGACAAATGCCGGATTATCAGATGTTATCGGTATTAATGGTGCTTACAGATGCTGGATTATCAGATGTTATCAGTATTAATGGTGTTGACAGGTGCCGGATTATCAGACTTCATCAGTATTAACCCCTTAACCCCCAAGGGTGGTTGGCACGTTAATGACCGGGCCAATTTTGACAATTCTTACCACTGTCCCTTTAAGAGGTCATAACTCTGGAACGCTTCCATGGATCCCGCCGGTGATTCTGACATTGCTTTTTTCTCACGACATAGTGTACTTCGTAGGGATATACTATTGAAGAGAAATAGCGCAATAGTGCATTATCCAGTGTAGGTATATCAATTTAAAAATAATACACTCACCAGATGGAGCTTGTAATAAGCATGGAGGATTCGCTGCTGCAGAAACCACAGATCCACGAGGGACCAACGTAGAAGATGCAGGATAGGAGAAAAAGTGGTCAGACAATCCGCGCTGCAAATCACTTTGAACCCCCAAAGGGCTTCACAGAAGTTTATAACGTGCAGCCATCCAATTAAAGACATCATATTTTTTCCACAAAAATGATCTTTTCACCCCCAATTTTTATTTTCCCAAGAGTAACAGGACCCCAAAAGTTATTGTGCAATTCATCCTGAGTACGCTGATACCCCATATATGGGGGTAAACCACCATTTGGGCACATGGCAGAGCTCGGAAGGGAAGCAGCGCCATTTAACTTTTTTGGCTGGAATTGAGATCGGACGCCATGTCGCGTTTGGAAAGCCCCTGAAGTGCCAAAACAGTGGAAACCCCCCAATTCTAACTCCCACCCTAACCCTAGCCCTGACCCTAGCTCTGACCCTAGCCCTAATGGGAAAATGGAAATAAATACATTTTTTTTTTATTTTATTATTTTTGCCTAACTAAGGGGGTGATAAAGGGGGGGTTTGATTTACTATTTATGGCGGGTTTTAATTTTTGGCAGCTGTCATACGCTAAAAGACGCTTTTTATTGTAAAAATAGTTTATGCATCACCACATTTTGAGAGCTATAATTTTTCCTTATTTTGACCCACCAAGTCATGTGAGGTCATATTTTTTGCGGGACGAGTTGACGTTTTTATTGGTACCATTTTCGGGCACGTGACATTTTTTGGTCGCTTTTTACTCCGATTTTTGGGACGCAGTATGAACAAAAACCAGCTTTTCAGGAATTTCTTTTGGGGGGGGGGTGCGTTTACACCGTTCCGCGTGCGGTAAAATTGATAAGGCGCTTTTATTCTTCGGGTCAGTATGATTACAGCGATACCTCTTTTATGTCTTTTTTTATGTTTTGGCGGTTTTATGCTATGAAAATTTTTTTTTATAAAAAATAATTATTTTTGCATCGCTTTATTCTGCGAGCTATAACTTTTTTATTTTTTCTCTGATGATGCTGTGTGGTGGCTCGTTTGTTGCGGGACAAGATGTCGTTTTCAGCGGTACCATGGATATTTATATGCGTCTTTTTGATCGCGCGTTATTGCACTTTTTGTTCATCGGTATGATAATAAATCATTAGTTTTTGCGTCGGTTTTTATTTTTTAAGGGGAACGCTAAAGGGGTTAACTAATGGGACAATTTTATAGGGTGGGTCATTACGGACGCGGCGATAACAAATAGGTGTACTTTTATTGTTTTTCTGTTTCTTTATTTTCAAAAAATGAATTTATTAGGGAATAATTTTTTTTCTTATTTATTTAACGATTTTATTAAAATTATTTTTACACTTTTTGTTTTTTACTTTATTATAATGTCCCATGGGGGACATCACTGTCCTGTGACAGATCGCTGATCTGTCACATCACAGATCGCTGTGACAGATCAGCGATCTGTCACAGGCACTGCTGCAGGCTTCCTCATGCCTGCGCTCTGCGGGCAGTGAGGAAGCCAGCTCCCTGCAGGCCCCCGAAGGTCCCCGTCGCCATATTGGATCCGGGGACCTGCAGGAAAGGCGACCCCCGCAGCGGCGCTGCACATCGCGCTGCTGTGGGGGTCGCAGGGAAGCACGGAGGGAGCCCCCTCCCTGCCGATGCTTCCTTTAACCCCCGGTACACCGCGATCATGTTTGATCGCGGTGTCCCAGGGGTTAACGTGTCGGGGGCGGTCACACATTGTGCCGGGTGTCAGCTGTGATAATCAGCTGACACCCGGCCGCGATCAGCTGCGCTCCCCCTGTGAGCGCAGCTGATCGCATTAGACGTACTATTCCGTCCTTGGGACTTAGGTCCCAGGTCACATGGACGGAATAGTACGTCTAATGTAGGAAAGGGGTTGATGGACCTGACAGATACCGGATTATCAGATATCAGTATTAACATTAGTTTTTTTCATGTTTCACATAGAAGCTTATAGGGAAAAAAACACCAAAATTCGCACAGTTCAGCAGCGTCTTCAGCCTCCCAGCGATCGCAGATCGCATGAAATCACATCCACTTTTCTTGCAC
The DNA here is from genome assembly GCF_039654945.1 of Dendrobates tinctorius. Classification (NCBI taxonomy): domain Eukaryota; kingdom Metazoa; phylum Chordata; class Amphibia; order Anura; family Dendrobatidae; genus Dendrobates; species Dendrobates tinctorius. The sequence goes on from NW_027361917.1 coordinate 13,980,321, forward strand.
ATATAGGCCGTAGCGTAAATGCTGTGTCTTCCGCTGATTTTTTTGGGGGGGCAGAAATTCTGCTACGTTTAACTGTGTGAATAAATGCTGGGCAGGGTGCAATAGTTGACTGCTTTGTCTCCCATCCTTATAGGACCCCTAGCATGGTCCGCTGAGCTTTGAATGATCTTTTAATAGGCTTGGATTCTGATAAATAGTTGTTGCAATAATCGCTGGAACCAAGTCCTAGTGGCAGGGCTACAACCCACCTCCCCATAAAATATAATGTACCCCCCATAAGAATATAATACAACCCACCTCCCCATAGAATATAATGTACCCCCCATAGAATATAGTACAGCCCACCTCCCCATAGAATATAATGTACCCCCCCATAGAATATAATACAACCCACCTCCCCATAGAATATAATGTACCCCCCATAGAATATAGTACAGCCCACCTCCCCATAGAATATAATGTACCCCCCCATAGAATATAATACAACTCACCTCCCCATAGAATATAATGTACCCCCATAGAATATAATACAACCCACCTCCCCATAGAATATAATGTACCCCCCATAGAATATAGTACAGCCCACCTCCCCATAGAATATAATGTACCCCCCATAGAATATAGTACAGCCAACCTCCCCATAGAATATAATGTAGCACCCCATAGAAAATAATGTACCCCCCATAGAATATAGTACAGCCCACCTCCCCATAGAATATAATGTAGCACCCCATAGAATATAGTACAGCCCACCTCCCCATAGAATATAATGTAGCACCCCATAGAATATAGTACAGCCCACCTCCCCATAGAATATAATGTACCCCCCATAGAATATAGTACAGCCCACCTCCCCATAGAATATAATGTAGCACCCCACAGAATATAATGTATCTCCCCCCCGGTGTGTATATGTACACGCCGGTCTCCTCATCACCACCGGTGAAGCCGCTGCTGGCACAGAGCTGACATCGTGCAGATGGCCCCGATCACATCAGACAGCGCCGCCCTTTGCTCTCCAATAGAATAGCGTCGTAGTGCGGTATGCGCGCATGCTACGACTCTGGCGACACGGTCCGCAGGAGGATTCTGACAGAAGGACACATGTCCGGTCATATTATAGATATATAGTCACGAGCGAACGGGTTGACACCCTTTAAACTGTTCCAGAAAATGAGTGCAATTTACACTTGTTTTGTTCTATACCTGTTACTTATCAAAAAGTGTGTGCAGTGCGGTGGCTGGGCGCAGGCAGGCGCACGTGGAGGGAGGGACCGCCGGAATGGGCAGCTGCTGTCACCGTCGCGATCCCACCAGCCTCCGAAGCCCACTGGTCTACATCCAGACACCACCGCACACATCTCTATAAGCAGACCTCAGCGCTATTTATGTCCCAGTAATGGCCAACCACTATAAATTATGGAGATTTTTTAAAATGCCACCAGAGTGATCTGCTGACAAACTGAACATCCCTGTTGTCAAAATGTCCCGCCCCTGCTGTGTATTTTGGAGAAACTAGGTGACACGTTTGTGTTTCCTGCAGCTCATTTGCATATATGGATGAGCAAGCGCTGTGATTGGCTGCTGTAGAATCCTAGTATGTTTCAGTTGGAAGAGAGGTCAAAGGCCATCGTGTCTGTCCGCCTGCTGCTCAATGCAGCAATGGCAGGATTCACTAAACCCTCTCAGACAGATGTCTGTCCAGCCTCTGGGTGAACAGTCCCACCGAAGGAGAACTCGTCACCTCCTCTGGTGGCCGCCTGTTCCACTCATTGCTCACCCTCACTGTCAAAAAGTTTTTTTCTAATGTGTATCTTTTCCCTTTCATCCCATTGCTTCTCGTGCTTCCATGTGCAAATGAGAATAAGGATGATCCCTCTACATTGGGGCAACCCTTCAGATATTGGTGTCCTCCATCTTATAGAAGGGAACGCCTTTCCGACAGAACAGGCTGACTGAACGTGACGGCCGTCGCCATGATCCCTATGGCCGGCGCATACACACTGCTATGTTGCTGATGTTGTAGCACATTACTTCAATGAAATATTAATGATGCTGACACGTGCCGGATTATCAGACGTTGTCAGTATTAATCGTGGTGACAGGTGCCGGATTATCAGATGTTGTAAGTATTAATCGTGCTGACACGTGCCGGATTATCAGATGTTGTCAGTATTAATCGTGCTGACACGTGCCGGATTATCAGATATCATGAGTATTAATGGACCTGAAACATGTGCCAGATTATCAGATGTTATCGGTATTAATGGTGCTTACAGATGCTGGATTATCAGATGTTATCAGTATTAATGGTGTTGACAGGTGCCGGATTATCAGACTTCATCAGTATTAATGGTGCTAACACGTGCCGGATTATCAGATGTTGTCAGTATTAATCGTGCTGACAGGTGCCGGATTATCAGATGTTGTCAGTATTAATCGTGCCGGATTATCAGATGTTGTCAGTATTAATCGTGGTGACAGGTGCCGGATTATCAAATGTTGTCAGTATTAATCGTGCCTACTCGTGCCGGATTATCAGATGTTGTCAGTATTAATCATGCTGACACGTGCCGGATTATCAGATATCATGAGTATTAATGGACCTGACAAATGCCAGATTATCAGATGTTATCGGTATTAATGGTGCTTACAGGTGCCGGATTATCAGACTTCATCAGTATTAATGGTGCTGACACGTGCCGGATTATCAGATGTTGTCAGTATTAATCGTGCTGACAGGTGCGGGATTATCAGATGTTGTCAGGATTAATCGTGCCGGATTATCAGATGTTGTCAGTACTAATCGTGCTGACACGTGCCGGATTATCAGATGTTGTCAGTACTAATCGTGCTGACACGTGCCGGATTATCAGATGTTGTCAGTATTAATGGTGCTGACACGTGCCGGAATAACAGATATCATGAGTATTAATGAGCCTGACAAATGCCAGATTATCAGATGTTATCGGTATTAATGGTGCTTACAGATGCTGGATTATCAGATGTTATCAGTATTAATGGTGTTGACAGGTGCCGGATTATCAGACTTCATCAGTATTAATGGTGCTGACACGTGCCGGATTATCAGATGTCAGTATTAATCGTGCTGACACGTGCCGGATTATCAGATGTTGTCAGTATTAATCGTGCTGACAGGTGCCGGATTATCAGATATCATGAGTATTAATGGACCTGACAAATGCCCGATTTTCAGATGTTATCGGTATTAATGGTGCTTACAGATGCTGGATTATCAGATGTTATCAGTATTAATGGTGTTGACAGGTGCCGGATTATCAGACTTCATCAGTATTAATGGTGCTGACACGTGCCGGATTATCAGATGTCAGTATTAATCGTGCTGACACGTGCCGGATTATCAGATGTTGTCAGTATTAATCGTGCTGACAGGTGCCGGATTATCAGATATCATGAGTATTAATGGACCTGACAAATGCCCGATTTTCAGATGTTATCGGTATTAATGGTGCTTACAGATGCTGGATTATCAGATGTTATCAGTATTAATGGTGTTGACAGGTGCCGGATTATCAGACTTCATCAGTATTAACCCCTTAACCCCCAAGGGTGGTTGGCACGTTAATGACCGGGCCAATTTTGACAATTCTTACCACTGTCCCTTTAAGAGGTCATAACTCTGGAACGCTTCCATGGATCCCGCCGGTGATTCTGACATTGCTTTTTTCTCACGACATAGTGTACTTCGTAGGGATATACTATTGAAGAGAAATAGCGCAATAGTGCATTATCCAGTGTAGGTATATCAATTTAAAAATAATACACTCACCAGATGGAGCTTGTAATAAGCATGGAGGATTCGCTGCTGCAGAAACCACAGATCCACGAGGGACCAACGTAGAAGATGCAGGAGAGGAGAAAAAGTGGTCAGACAATCCGCACTGCAAATCACTTTGAACCCCCAAAGGGCTTCACAGAAGTTTATAACGTGCAGCCATCCAATTAAAGACATCATATTTTTTCCACAAAAATGATCTTTTCACCCCCAATTTTTATTTTCCCAAGAGTAACAGGACCCCAAAAGTTATTGTGCAATTCATCCTGAGTACGCTGATACCCCATATATGGGGGTAAACCACTATTTGGGCACATGGCAGAGCTCGGAAGGGAAGCAGCGCCATTTAACTTTTTTGGCTGGAATTGAGATCGGACGCCATGTCGCGTTTGGAAAGCCCCTGAAGTGCCAAAACAGTGGAAACCCCCCAATTCTAACTCCCTCCCTAACCCTAGCCCTGACCCTAGCTCTGACCCTAGCCCTAATGGGAAAATGGAAATAAATACATTTTTTTTTTATTTTATTATTTTTGCCTAACTAAGGGGGTGATAAAGGGGGGGTTTGATTTACTATTTATGGCGGGTTTTAATTTTTGGCAGCTGTCATACGCTAAAAGACCCTTTTTATTGTAAAAATAGTTTATGCATCACCACATTTTGAGAGCTATAATTTTTCCTTATTTTGACCCACCGAGTCATGTGAGGTCATATTTTTTGCGGGACGAGTTGACGTTTTTATTGGTACCATTTTCGGGAACGTGACATTTTTTGGTCGCTTTTTACTCCGATTTTTGGGACGCAGTATGAACAAAAACCAGCTTTTCAGGAATTTCTTTTGTGGGGGGGGTGCGTTTACACCGTTCCGCGTGCGGTAAAATTGATAAGGCGCTTTTATTCTTCGGGTCAGTATGATTACAGCGATACATCTTTTATGTCTTTTTTTATGTTTTGGCGGTTTTATGCTATGAAAATTTTTTTTTATAAAAAATAATTATTTTTGCATCGCTTTATTCTGCGAGCTATAACTTTTTTATTTTTTCTCTGATGATGCTGTGTGGTGGCTCTTTTGTTGCGGGACAAGATGTCGTTTTCAGCGGTACCATGGATATTTATATGCGTCTTTTTGATCGCGCGTTATTGCACTTTTTGTTCGTCGGTATGATAATAAATCATTAATTTTTGCGTCGTTTTTTATTTTTTAAGGGGAACGCTAAAGGGGTTAACTAATGGGACAGTTTTATAGGGTGGGTCATTACGGACGCGGCGATAACAAATAGGTGTACTTTTATTGTTTTTCTGTTTCTTTATTTTCAAAAAATGAATTTATTAGGGAATAATTTTTTTTCTTATTTATTTAACGATTTTATTAAAATTATTTTTACACTTTTTGTTTTTTACTTTATTATAATGTCCCATGGGGGACATCACTGTCCTGTGACAGATCGCTGATCTGTCACATCACAGATCGCTGTGACAGATCAGCGATCTGTCACAGGCACTGCTGCAGGCTTCCTCATGCTTGCGCTCTGCGGGCAGTGAGGAAGCCAGCTCCCTGCAGGCCCCCGAAGGTCCCCGTCGCCATATTGGATCCGGGGACCTGCAGGAAAGGCGACCCCCGCAGCGGCGCTGCACATCGCGCTGCTGTGGGGTCGCAGGGAAGCACGGAGGGAGCCCCCTCCCTGCCGATGCTTCCTTTAACCCCCGGTACACCGCGATCATGTTTGATCGCGGTGTCCCAGGGGTTAACGTGTCGGGGGCAGTCACACATTGTGCCGGGTGTCAGCTGTGATAATCAGCTGACACCCGGCCGCGATCAGCTGCGCTCCCCCCGTGAGCGCAGCTGATCGCATTAGACGTACTATTCCGTCCTTGGGACTTAGGTCCCAGGTCACATGGACGGAATAGTACGTCTAATATAGGAAAGGGGTTGATGGACCTGACAGATATCCCGGATTATCAGATATTATCAGTATTAACATTAGTTTTTTTCATGTTTCACATAGAAGCTTATAGGGAAAAAAACACCAAAATTCGCACAGTTCAGCAGCGTCTTCAGCCTCCCAGCGATCGCAGATCGCATGAAATCACATCCACTTTTCTTGCACATATAGGCCGTAGCGTAAATGCTGTGTCTTCCGCTGATTTTTTTTTGGGGGGGGCAGAAATTCTGCTACGTTTAACTGTGTGAATAAATGCTGGGCAGGGTGCAATAGTTGACTGCTTTGTCTCCCATCCTTATAGGACCCCTAGCATGGTCCGCTGAGCTTTGAATGATCATTTAATAGGCTTGGATTCTGATAAATAGTTGTTGCAATAATCGCTGGAACCAATTCCTAGTGGCAGGGCTACAACCCACCTCCCCATAAAATATAATGTACCCCCCATAAGAATATAATACAACCCACCTCCCCATAGAATATAATGTACCCCCCATAGAATATAGTACAGCCCACCTCCCCATAGAATATAATGTACCCCCCCATAGAATATAATACAACCCACCTCCCCATAGAATATAATGTACCCCCCATAGAATATAGTACAGCCCACCTCCCCATAGAATATAATGTACCCCCCCATAGAATATAATACAACCCACCTCCCCATAGAATATAATGTACCCCCATAGAATATAATACAACCCACCTCCCCATAGAATATAATGTACCCCCCATAGAATATAGTACAGCCCACCTCCCCATAGAATATAATGTACCCCCCATAGAATATAGTACAGCCCACCTCCCCATAGAATATAATGTAGCACCCCATAGAAAATAATGTACCACCCATAGAATATAATACAGCCCACCTCCCCATAGAATATAATGTAGCACCCCATAGAATATATTACAGCCCACCTCCCCATAGAATATAATGTAGCACCCCATAGAATATAGTACAGCCCACCTCCCCATAGAATATAATGTACCCCCCATAGAATATAGTACAGCCCACCTCCCCATAGAATATAATGTAGCACCCCACAGAATATAATGTATCTCCCCCCGGTGTGTATATGTACACGCCGGTCTCCTCATCACCACCGGTGAAGCCGCTGCTGGCACAGAGCTGACATCGTGCAGATGGCCCCGATCACATCAGACAGCGCCGCCCTTTGCTCTCCAATAGAATAGCGTCGTAGTGCGGTATGCGCGCATGCTACGACTCCGGCGACACGGTCCGCAGGAGGATTCTGACAGAAGGACACATGTCCGGTCATATTATAGATATATAGTCACGAGCGAACGGGTTGACACCCTTTAAACTGTTCCAGAAAATGAGTGCAATTTACACTTGTTTTGTTCTATACCTGTTACTTATCAAAAGGTGTGTGCAGTGCGGTGGCTGGGCGCGGGCAGGCGCACGTGGAGGGAGGGACCGCCGGAATGGGCAGCTGCTGTCACCGTCGCGATCCCACCAGCTTCCGAAGCCCACTGGTCTACATCCAGACACCACCGCACACATCTCTATAAGCAGACCTCAGCGCTATTTATGTCCCAGTAATGGCCAACCACTATAAATTATGGAGATTTTTTAAAATGCCACCAGAGTGATCTGCTGACAAACTGAACATCCCTGATGTCAAAATGTCCCGCCCCTGCTGTGTATTTTGGAGAAACTAGGTGACACGTTTGTGTTTCCTGCAGCTCATTTGCATATATGGATGAGCAAGCGCTGTGATTGGCTGCTGTAGAATCCTAGTATGTTTCAGTTGGAAGAGAGGTCAAAGGCCATCGTGTCTGTCCGCCTGCTGCTCAATGCAGCAATGGCAGGATTCACTAAACCCTCTCAGACAGATGTCTGTCCAGCCTCTGGGTAAACAGTCCCACCGAAGGAGAACTCGTCACCTCCTCTGGTGGCCGCCTGTTCCACTCATTGCTCACCCTCACTGTCAAAAAGTTTTTTTCTAATGTGTATCTTTTCCCTTTCATCCCATTGCTTCTCGTTCTTCCATGTGCAAATGAGAATAAGGATGATCCCTCTACATTGGGGCAACCCTTCAGATATTGGTGTCCTCCATCTTATAGAAGGGAACGCCTTTCCGACAGAACAGGCTGACTGAACGTGACGGCCGTCGCCATGATCCCTATGGCCGGCGCATACACACTGCTATGTTGCTGATGTTGTAGCACATTACTTCAATGAAATATTAATGATGCTGACACGTGCCGGATTATCAGACGTTGTCAGTATTAATCGTGGTGACAGGTGCCGGATTATCAGATGTTGTAAGTATTAATCGTGCTGACACGTGCCGGATTATCAGATGTTGTCAGTATTAATCGTGCTGACACGTGCCGGATTATCAGATATCATGAGTATTAATGGACCTGAAACATGTGCCAGATTATCAGATGTTATCGGTATTAATGGTGCTTACAGATGCTGGATTATCAGATGTTATCAGTATTAATGGTGTTGACAGGTGCCGGATTATCAGACTTCATCAGTATTAATGGTGCTAACTCGTGCCGGATTATCAGATGTTGTCAGTATTAATCGTGCTGACAGGTGCCGGATTATCAGATGTCAGTATTAATCGTGCCGGATTATCAGATGTTGTCAGTATTAATCGTGGTGACAGGTGCCGGATTATCAGATGTTGTCAGTATTAATCGTGCCTACACGTGCCGGATTATCAGATGTTGTCAGTATTAATCGTGCTGACACGTGCCGGATTATCAGATATCATGAGTATTAATGGACCTGACAAATGCCAAATTATCAGATGTTATCGGTATTAATGGTGCTTACAGATGCTGGATTATCAGATGTTATCAGTATTAATGGTGTTGACAGGTGCCGGATTATCAGACTTCATCAGTATTAATGGTGCTGACACTTGCCGGATTATCAGATGTTGTCAGTATTAATCGTGCTGACAGGTGCGGGATTATCAGATGTTGTCAGTATTAATCGTGCCGGATTATCAGATGTTGTCAGTACTAATCGTGCTGACACGTGCCGGATTATCAGATGTTGTCAGTACTAATCGTGCTGACACGTGCTGGATTATCAGATGTTGTCAGTATTAATCGTGCTGACACGTGCCGGAATAACAGATATCATGAGTATTAATGAGCCTGACAAATGCCATATTATCAGATGTTATCGGTATTAATGGTGCTTACAGATGCTGGATTATCAGATGTTATCAGTATTAATGGTGTTGACAGGTGCCGGATTATCAGACTTCATCAGTATTAATGGTGCTGACACGTGCCGGATTATCAGATGTTGTCAGTATTAATCGTGCTGACACGTGCCGGATTATCAGATGTTGTCAGTATTAATCGTGCTGACAGGTGCCGGATTATCAGATATCATGAGTATTAATGGACCTGACAAATGCCGGATTATCAGATGTTATCGGTATTAATGGTGCTTACAGATGCTGGATTATCAGATGTTATCAGTATTAATGGTGTTGACAGGTGCCGGATTATCAGACTTCATCAGTATTAACCCCTTAACCCCCAAGGGTGGTTGGCACGTTAATGACCGGGCCAATTTTGACAATTCTTACCACTGTCCCTTTAAGAGGTCATAACTCTGGAACGCTTCCATGGATCCCGCCGGTGATTCTGACATTGCTTTTTTCTCACGACATAGTGTACTTCGTAGGGATATACTATTGAAGAGAAATAGCGCAATAGTGCATTATCCAGTGTAGGTATATCAGTTTAAAAATAATACACTCACCAGATGGAGCTTGTAATAAGCATGGAGGATTCGCTGCTGCAGAAACCACAGATCCACGAGGGACCAACGTAGAAGATGCAAGAGAGGAGAAAAAGTGGTCAGACAATCCGCGCTGCAAATCACTTTGAACCCCCAAAGGGATTCACAGAAGTTTATAACGTGCAGCCATCCAATTAAAGACATCATATTTTTTCCACAAAAATGATCTTTTCACCCCCAATTTTTATTTTCCCAAGAGTAACAGGACCCCAAAAGTTATTGTGCAATTCATCCTGAGTACGCTGATACCCCATACATGGGGGTAAACCACTATTTGGGCACATGGCAGAGCTCGGAAGGGAAGCAGCGCCATTTAACTTTTTTGGCTGGAATTGAGAGCGGACGCCATGTCGCGTTTGGAAAGCCCCTGAAGTGCCAAAACAGTGGAAACCCCCCAATTCTAACTCCCACCCTAACCCTAGCCCTGACCCTAGCTCTGACCCTAGCCCTAATGGGAAAATGGAAATAAATACATTTTTTTTTTATTTTATTATTTTTGCCTAACTAAGGGGGTGATAAAGGGGGGGTTTGATTTACTATTTATGGCGGGTTTTAATTTTTGGCAGCTGTCATACGCTAAAAGACGCTTTTTATTGTAAAAATAGTTTATGCATCACCACATTTTGAGAGCTATAATTTTTCCTTATTTTGACCCACCGAGTCATTTGAGGTCATATTTTTTGCGGGACGAGTTGACGTTTTTATTGGTACCATTTTCGGGCACGTGACATTTTTTGGTCGCTTTTTACTCCGATTTTTGGGACGCAGTATGAACAAAAACCAGCTTTTCAGGAATTTCTTTTGGGGGGGGGTGCGTTTACACCGTTCCGCGTGCGGTAAAATTGATAAGGCGCTTTTATTCTTCGGGTCAGTATGATTACAGCGATACCTCTTTTATGTCTTTTTTTATGTTTTGGCGGTTTTATGCTATGAAAATTTTTTTTTATAAAAAATAATTATTTTTGCATCGCTTTATTCTGCGAGCTATAACTTTTTTATTTTTTCTCTGATGATGCTGTGTGGTGGCTCGTTTGTTGCGGGACAAGATGTCGTTTTCAGCGGTACTATGGATATTTATATGCGTCTTTTTGATCGCGCGTTATTGCACTTTTTGTTCGTCGGTATGATAATAAATCATTAATTTTATGTGTCGTTTTTTATTTTTTAAGGGGAACGCTAAAGGGGTTAACTAATGGGACAGTTTTATAGGGTGGGTCATTACGGACGCGGCGATAACAAATAGGTGTACTTTTATTGTTTTTCTGTTTCTTTATTTTCAAAAAATGAATTTATTAGGGAATAATTTTTTTTCTTATTTATTTAACGATTTTATTAAAATTATTTTTACACTTTTTGTTTTTTACTTTATTATAATGTCCCATGGGGGACATCACTGTCCTGTGACAGATCGCTGATCTGTCACATCACAGATCGCTGTGACAGATCAGCGATCTGTCACAGGCACTGCTGCAGGCTTCCTCATGCCTGCGCTCTGCGGGCAGAGAGGAAGCCAGCTCCCTGCAGGCCCCCGATGGTCCCCGTCGCCATATTGGATCCGGGGACCTGCAGGAAAGGCGACCCCCGCAGAGGCGCTGCACATCGCGCTGCTGTGGGGGTCGCAGGCAGCGTCGGACTGGCCCACCGGGGAACCGGAGGATTCTCCGGTGGGCCCTGGCATCTGGTGGGCCCTGGCACCTGCAGGCATACAGGGCCAGCAGTTGCCTAGGGCCCCCGCTGCTCCAGGGGCCCCCAGCCAGTGGTGTGTCGCACACCATGCAGCTGCTATGGGGGGCCCTGCCAGCGGAACAGCCTGTCCCCGCTGCTAAAGAGAAATGAATATTCACTGCGAAGCAGTGAATATCATTTCAGGTCTCCACCCCCAGAGGCCCCGCCCCCAGCCCAGTAAGCCGCTCTGCATCTGTAAATCAGGGCCGGCGCCGCCCTCAGTCCTCTCTGCTCCTGGCTCACAGCCAGTGCGCGATGACGTCACTACATCGCGCACCCGCTGTGTGTCTGGCAGAGGGGGCAGCTCCTGACACTGAAGCCGGGATCAGCGTGGGAGCGAGGAGGAGAGGTGAGTATTGTTTTTTTTTTTTTTTTATATCTCTCGCTCTCTCTATCTGTCTCTCTCTATCTATCTATCTCTATTTCTCAATATCTCTCTCTCTCTATCTCTCTTATATCTATCTATCTTTCTATCTCTATCTATTATCTCTATCTATCTCTATCTATATCTATCTCTATCGCTCTATCTTTATATCTATCTTTCTATCTCTACATCTATCTCTATATCTATCTATCTATATCTTTCTATATCTATCTATTATGTCTATCTATCTCTATATCTATCTATGTTACTCTATCTATCTCTATATCTATTATCTCTATATTTATTTATCTAGCTACCATCTATATCTATCTATCTTTATCTATATATATCTCTATCTAATATCTATATCTATCTATCTATCTCTATACCTATCTATCTATTTATCCGTTATCTATCTCTATATCTTTTCTCTGTATCTATCTATCTCTATATCTATATCTCTCGCTATCTATTGCTCTATCTCTATATCTATCTTTATATCTATATCTATATATCTATCTCTATCTATCTCTATATCTATCTCTATTTCTCTCTATATCTATCTCTATATCTCTATAGCTATCTATCTATATATCTCTATCTCTATATCTATCTCTCTATCTATCTTTCTATCTCTATATCTATATATCTATCTATCTTTATCTATTTATCTCTATATCTTTTCTCTGTATCTATCTCTCTATATATCTATCTATCTTTATATATATCTATTATCTCTATATCTATTTCTCTCTATATCTCTCTCTATATCTATCTATCTATTTATCTCTATCTCTATATCGATCTCTCTGTATATCTATCTATTTTTCTATCTCTATATCTATCTATCTTTCTCTATCTATTTATCTCTATCTATTATCTATATCTATCTATCGCTCTATCTCTATATCTATCTTTCTATCTCTACATCTATCTCTATATCTATATTTCTATCTATATCTATCTATATCTATCTATTATGTCTATCTAGCTATCTCTATTATCTATATCTACCTATCTCTATATCTTTCTATCTTACTCTATCTCTATATCTATCTGTTATCTCTATATTTATTATCTATCTTTATCTATCTATCTCTATCTATATCTATCTCTATCTAGATACAGGAAAGATGTATATCTTTGTACCGTGTTAGCCAGTAAATAGAAAAATATTCAGGATTGAGAGTCCTCAGTAGTTGATACCTTTTATCTCTATCTATTTATCGATCTCTGTATCTATCTCTCTCTATATCTATCTCTCTCTATCTACCGCTCTCTCTATCTCTATCTATCTTTATATCTATATCTATCTATCTCTATATCTATTATCTCTATATCTATCTACCTATCTATCTCTATATCTATCTATCTATCTATATATATATATATATATATATATCTGTTTCTCTCTATATCTATCTCTATATCGCTCTCTCTATAGCTATCTATATATTATCTCTATATCTATCTATCTCTATATCTATCTCTATATCTATCTCTATATCTATCTCTATATCTGTTATCTCTATATCCATATCTATCTCTAGATCTATCTTTCTATCTAACACTATATCTCTATATCTCTATATCTCATTATCTATCAATCTCTATCTCTCTCTTTATCTATCTATCCATCTATCTCTATATCTATCCATCTATCTCTATATCTATCCATCTATCTCTATATCTATCTATCTATCTATCTATTATCTCTATTATCTATATCTATCTATCCATCTATCTAGCTATCTCTATCTCTATATCTCTCTATATCTGTCTTTCTAACTCTATATCTATCTATCTCTATACATATCTCTATAGCTATTATCTCTATATCTATCGCTATATCTATCTTTCTATATCTATCTGTCTCTATATCTATCTATCTATCTCTATATCTATTATCTCTATATCTATCTATCTCTATATATCTCTATATCTATTTTTATTTATATCCATCTATCTATATATATTTATCTCTATATCTATCTATATATGTCTATATTAATATTATTATTATTATTATTATTATTATTATTATTATTATTATTATTATTATTATATCTGTATATCAATATCTATTATCTATCTCTATCTATTATCTTTCTCTATCTATATATATATATATCTATCTCTATATCTTTCTATCTATAGCTATCTATCTCTATATCTATCTATCTATCTATCTATCTATCTATCCATTATCTATTTTCTATCTATCTCTATATCTATCTACCTATCGATCTATCTATCTATATTTCTTTATATATCTATCTTTATATCTATCTCTATGAATCTTTCTATCTATATCTATCCATTATCTACTTTCTATCCATTATCTACTATCTATCTCTATATCTATCTATTTCTACATCTATCTTTCTATCTATTTCTATCTAACTCTATATCTATATATCTATATAGCATTATACCCTATGAGGGGGTGCATTATTCCCTATGAGGGGGCAGCATTATACCCTATGAGGAGGCAGCATTATACCCTATGAGGAGGCAGCATTATACCCTATGAGGAGGGCAGCATTATTCCCTATGAGGGGACGCATTATTCCCTATGAGGGGGGCAGTATTATACCCTATGAGGGGGGGCAGTATTATACCCTATGAGGGGGGCAGCATTATACCCTATGAGGGGGCAGCATTATTCCCTATGAGGGGATGCATTATTCCCTATGAGGGGGGCAGTATTATACCCTATGAGGGGGGCAGTATTATACCCTATGAGGGGGGCAGTATTATACCCTATGAGGGGGCAGTATTATACCCTATGAGGGGGGCAGTATTATACCCTATGAGGGGGTGCATTATACCCTATGAGGGGATGCATTATTCCCTATGAGGGGGGCAGTATTATACCCTATGAGGAGGCAGTATTATACCCTATGAGGGGGGCAGCATTATTCCCTATGAGGGGGGCAGTATTATACCCTATGAGGGGGCAGCATTATACCCTATGAGGGGGCAGCGTTATACCCTATGAGGGGGGCAGTATTATACCCTATGAGGAGGCAGCATTATACCCTATGAGGGGGTGCATTATTCCCTATGAGGGGGGCAGTATTATACCCTATGAGGCGGCAGCATTATACCCTATGAGGAGGCAGCATTATACCCTATGAGGAGGGCAGCATTATTCCCTATGAGGGGGTGCATTATACCCTATGAGGGGGCAGTATTATACCCTATGAGGGGGCAGCATTATTCCCTATGAGGGGATGCATTATTCCCTATGAGGGGGGCAGTATTATACCCTATGAGGAGGCAGCATTATACCCTATGAGGGGGTGCATTATTCCCTATGAGGGGGGCAGTATTATACCCTATGAGGGGGGCAGTATTATACCCTATGAGGGGGCAGCATTATTCCCTATGAGGGGGTGCATTATTCCCTATGAGGGGGGCAGTATTATACCCTATGAGGGGGGCAGTATTATACCCTATGAGGGGGGCAGTATTATACCCTATGAGGGGGTGCATTATACCCTATGAGGGGGTGCATTATACCCTATGAGGGGGTGCATTATTCCCTATGAGGGGGGCAGTATTATACCCTATGAGGGGGGCAGTATTATATTCTATGAGATGGCTGCATTATATTCTATGAGATGGCTGCATTATACTATGTGAGGGGGCTGCTTTATATTCTATGAGGGGGCTACCCCAACTCCTGCTACATAATTAAGACATGTACAACCTTATATTATACCCGGATATTAGCGTGTTTTACCGCATAATTGGTGGTCTGGTATTTAACTCTATGCAGCTACATAGTGGGCCCTAAGAATGATTTTCTCTGGTGGGCCCAAGGTGTTCCAGTCCGACGCTGGTCGCAGGGAAGCACGGAGGGAGCCCCCTCCCTGCCGATGCTTCCTTTAACCCCCGGTACACCGCGATCATGTTTGATCGCGGTGTCCCAGGGGTTAACGTGTCGGGGGCGGTCACACATTGTGCCGGGTGTCAGCTGTGATAATCAGCTGACACCCGGCCGCGATCAGCTGCGCTCCCCCCGTGAGCGCAGCTGATCGCATTAGACGTACTATTCCGTCCTTGGGACTTAGGTCCCAGGTCACATGGACGGAATAGTACGTCTAATGTAGGAAAGGGGTTGATGGACCTGACAGATATCCCGGATTATCAGATATTATCAGTATTAACATTAGTTTTTTTCATGTTTCACATAGAAGCTTATAGGGAAAAAAACACCAAAATTCGCACAGTTCAGCAGCGTCTTCAGCCTCCCAGCGATCGCAGATCGCATGAAATCACATCCACTTTTCTTGCACATATAGGCCGTAGCGTAAATGCTGTGTCTTCCGCTGATTTTTTTTGGGGGGCAGAAATTCTGCTACGTTTAACTGTGTGAATAAATGCTGGGCAGGGTGCAATAGTTGACTGCTTTGTCTCCCATCCTTATAGGACCCCTAGCATGGTCCGCTGAGCTTTGAATGATCTTTTAATAGGCTTGGATTCTGATAAATAGTTGTTGCAATAATCGCTGGAACCAAGTCCTAGTGGCAGGGCTACAACCCACCTCCCCATAAAATAGAATGTACCCCCCATAAGAATATAATACAACCCACCTCCCCATAGAATATAATGTACCCCCCATAGAATACAGTACAGCCCACCTCCCCATAGAATATAATGTACCCCCCCATAGAATATAATACAACCCACCTCCCCATAGAATATAATGTACCCCCCATAGAATATAGTACAGCCCACCTCCCCATAGAATATAATGTACCCCCCCATAGAATATAATACAACCCACCTCCCCATAGAATATAATGTACCCCCCATAGAATATAATACAACCCACCTCCCCATAGAATATAATGTACCCCCCATAGAATATAGTACAGCCCACCTCCCCATAGAATATAATGTACCCCCCATAGAATATAGTACAGCCCACCTCCCCATAGAATATAATGTAGCACCCCATAGAAAATAATGTACCCCCCATAGAATATAGTACAGCCCACCTCCCCATAGAATATAATGTAGCACCCCATAGAATATAGTACAGCCCACCTCCCCATAGAATATAATGTAGCACCCCATAGAATATAGTACAGCCCACCTCCCCATAGAATATAATGTACCCCCCATAGAATATAGTACAGCCCACCTCCCCATAGAATATAATGTAGCACCCCACAGAATATAATGTATCTTCCCCCCGGTGTGTATATGTACACGCCGGTCTCCTCATCACCACCGGTGAAGCCGCTGCTGGCACAGAGCTGACATCGTGCAGATGGCCCCGATCACATCAGACAGCGCCGCCCTTTGCTCTCCAATAGAATAGCGTCGTAGTGCGGTATGCGCGCATGCTACGACTCCGGCGACACGGTCCGCAGGAGGATTCTGACAGAAGGACACATGTCCGGTCATATTATAGATATATAGTCACGAGCGAACGGGTTGACACCCTTTAAACTGTTCCAGAAAATGAGTGCAATTTACACTTGTTTTGTTCTATACCTGTTACTTATCAAAAAGTGTGTGCAGTGCGGTGGCTGGGCGCAGGCAGGCGCACATGGAGGGAGGGACCGCCGGAATAGGCAGCTGCTGTCACCGTCGCGATCCCACCAGCCTCCGAAGCCCACTGGTCTACATCCAGACACCACCGCACACATCTCTATAAGCAGACCTCAGCGCTATTTATGTCCCAGTAATGGCCAACCACTATAAATTATGGAGATTTTTTAAAATGCCACCAGAGTGATCTTCTGACAAACTGAACATCCCTGTTGTCAAAATGTCCCGCCCCTGCTGTGTATTCTGGAGAAACTAGGTGACACGTTTGTGTTTCCTGCAGCTCATTTGCATATATGGATGAGCAAGCGCTGTGATTGGCTGCTGTAGAATCGTAGTATGTTTCAGTTGGAAGAGAGGTCAAAGGCCATCGTGTCTGTCCGCCTGCTGCTCAATGCAGCAATGGCAGGATTCACTAAACCCTCTCAGACAGATGTCTGTCCAGCCTCTGGGTGAACAGTCCCACCGAAGGAGAACTCGTCACCTCCTCTGGTGGCCGCCTGTTCCACTCATTGCTCACCCTCACTGTCAAAAAGTTTTTTTCTAATGTGTATCTTTTCCCTTTCATCCCATTGCTTCTCGTGCTTCCATGTGCAAATGAGAATAAGGATGATCCCTCTACATTGGGGCAACCCTTCAGATATTGGTGTCCTCCATCTTATAGAAGGGAACGCCTTTCCGACAGAACAGGCTGACTGAACGTGACGGCCGTCGCCATGATCCCTATGGCCGGCGCATACACACTGCTATGTTGCTGATGTTGTAGCACATTACTTCAATGAAATATTAATGGTGCTGACACGTGCCGGATTATCAGACGTTGTCAGTATTAATCGTGGTGACAGGTGCCGGATTATCAGATGTTGTAAGTATTAATCGTGCTGACACGTGCCGGATTATCAGATGTTGTCAGTATTAATCGTGCTGACACGTGCCGGATTATCAGATATCATGAGTATTAATGGACCTGAAACATGTGCCAGATTATCAGATGTTATCGGTATTAATGGTGCTTACAGATGCTGGATTATCAGATGTTATCAGTATTAATGGTGTTGACAGGTGCCGGATTATCAGACTTCATCAGTATTAATGGTGCTGACACGTGCCGGATTATCAGATGTCAGTATTAATCGTGCTGACAGGTGCCGGATTATCAGATGTTGTCAGTATTAATCGTGCTGGATTATCAGATGTTGTCAGTATTAATCGTGCTGACACGTGCCGGATTATCAGATGTTGTCAGTATTAATCGTGCTGACAGGTGCCGGATTATCAGATATCATGAGTATTAATGGACCTGACAAATGCCGGATTATCAGATGTTGTCAGTATTAATCGTGGTGACAGGTGCCGGATTATCAGATGTTGTCAGTATTAATCGTGCCTACACGTGCCGGATTATCAGATGTTGTCAGTATTAATCGTGCTGACACGTGCCGGATTATCAGATATCATGAGTATTAATGGACCTGACAAATGCCAGATTATCAGATGTTATCGGTATTAATGGTGCATACAGATGCTGGATTATCAGATGTTATCAGTATTAATGGTGTTGACAGGTGCCGGATTATCAGACTTCATCAGTATTAATGGTGCTGACACGTGCCGGATTATCAGATGTTGTCAGTATTAATCGTGCTGACAGGTGCGGGATTATCAGATGTTGTCAGTATTAATCGTGCCGGATTATCAGATGTTGTCAGTACTAATCGTGCTGACACGTGCCGGATTATCAGATGTTGTCAGTACTAATCGTGCTGACACGTGCAGGATTATCAGATGTTGTCAGTATTAATCGTGCTGACACGTGCCGGATTATCAGATGTTGTCAGTATTAATCGTGCTGACACGTGCCGGAATAACAGATATCATGAGTATTAATGAGCCTGACAAATGCCAGATTATCAGATGTTATCGGTATTAATGGTGCTTACAGATGCTGGATTATCAGATGTTATCAGTATTAATGGTGTTGACAGGTGCCGGATTATCAGACTTCATCAGTATTAATGGTGCTGACACGTGCCGGATTATCAGATGTTGTCAGTATTAATCGTGCTGACATGTGCCGGATTATCAGATGTTGTCAGTATTAATCGTGCTGACAGGTGCCGGATTATCAGATATCATGAGTATTAATGGACCTGACAAATGCCGGATTATCAGATGTTATCGGTATTAATGGTGCTTACAGATGCTGGATTATCAGATGTTATCAGTATTAATGGTGTTGACAGGTGCCGGATTATCAGACTTCATCAGTATTAACCCCTTAACCCCCAAGGGTGGTTGGCACGTTAATGACCGGGCCAATTTTGACAATTCTTACCACTGTCCCTTTAAGAGGTCATAACTCTGGAACGCTTCCATGGATCCCGCCGGTGATTCTGACATTGCTTTTTTCTCACGACATAGTGTACTTCGTAGGGATATACTATTGAAGAGAAATAGCGCAATAGTGCATTATCCAGTGTAGGTATATCAATTTAAAAATAATACACTCACCAGATGGAGCTTGTAATAAGCATGGAGGATTCGCTGCTGCAGAAACCACAGATCCACGAGGGACCAACGTAGAAGATGCAGGAGAGGAGAAAAAGTGGTCAGACAATCCGTGCTGCAAATCACTTTGAACCCCCAAAGGGCTTCACAGAAGTTTATAACGTGCAGCCATCCAATTAAAGACATCATATTTTTTCCACAAAAATGATCTTTTCACCCCCAATTTTTATTTTCCCAAGAGTAACAGGACCCCAAAAGTTATTGTGCAATTCATCCTGAGTACGCTGATACCCCATATATGGGGGTAAACCACTATTTGGGCACATGGCAGAGCTCGGAAGGGAAGCAGCGCCATTTAACTTTTTTGGCTGGAATTGAGATCGGACGCCATGTCGCGTTTGGAAAGCCCCTGAAGTGCCAAAACAGTGGAAACCCCCCAATTCTAACTCCCACCCTAACCCTAGCCCTGACCCTAGCTCTGACCCTAGCCCTAATGGGAAAATGGAAATAAATACATTTTTTTTTTATTTTATTATTTTTGCCTAACTAAGGGGGTGATAAAGGGGGGGTTTGATTTACTATTTATGGCGGGTTTTAATTTTTGGCAGCTGTCATACGCTAAAAGACGCTTTTTATTGTAAAAATAGTTTATGCATCACCACATTTTGAGAGCTATAATTTTTCCTTATTTTGACCCACCAAGTCATGTGAGGTCATATTTTTTGCGGGACGAGTTGACGTTTTTATTGGTACCATTTTCGGGCACGTGACATTTTTTGGTCGCTTTTTACTCCGATTTTTGGGACGCAGTATGAACAAAAACCAGCTTTTCAGGAATTTCTTTTGGGGGGGGGGTGCGTTTACACCGTTCCGCGTGCGGTAAAATTGATAAGGCGCTTTTATTCTTCGGGTCAGTATGATTACAGCGATACCTCTTTTATGTCTTTTTTTATGTTTTGGCGGTTTTATGCTATGAAAATTTTTTTTTATAAAAAATAATTATTTTTGCATCGCTTTATTCTGCGAGCTATAACTTTTTTATTTTTTCTCTGATGATGCTGTGTGGTGGCTCGTTTGTTGCGGGACAAGATGTCGTTTTCAGCGGTACCATGGATATTTATATGCGTCTTTTTGATCGCGCGTTATTGCACTTTTTGTTCATCGGTATGATAATAAATCATTAGTTTTTGCGTCGGTTTTTATTTTTTAAGGGGAACGCTAAAGGGGTTAACTAATGGGACAATTTTATAGGGTGGGTCATTACGGACGCGGCGATAACAAATAGGTGTACTTTTATTGTTTTTCTGTTTCTTTATTTTCAAAAAATGAATTTATTAGGGAATAATTTTTTTTCTTATTTATTTAACGATTTTATTAAAATTATTTTTACACTTTTTGTTTTTTACTTTATTATAATGTCCCATGGGGGACATCACTGTCCTGTGACAGATCGCTGATCTGTCACATCACAGATCGCTGTGACAGATCAGCGATCTGTCACAGGCACTGCTGCAGGCTTCCTCATGCCTGCGCTCTGCGGGCAGTGAGGAAGCCAGCTCCCTGCAGGCCCCCGAAGGTCCCCGTCGCCATATTGGATCCGGGGACCTGCAGGAAAGGCGACCCCCGCAGCGGCGCTGCACATCGCGCTGCTGTGGGGGTCGCAGGGAAGCACGGAGGGAGCCCCCTCCCTGCCGATGCTTCCTTTAACCCCCGGTACACCGCGATCATGTTTGATCGCGGTGTGCCAGGGGTTAACGTGTCGGGGGCGGTCACACATTGTGCCGGGTGTCAGCTGCGATAATCAGCTGACACCCGGCCGCGATCAGCTGCGCTCCCCCCGTGAGCGCAGCTGATCGCATTAGACGTACTATTCCGTCCTTGGGACTTAGGTCCCAGGTCACATGGACGGAATAGTACGTCTAATGTAGGAAAGGGGTTGATGGACCTGACAGATACCGGATTATCAGATATTATCAGTATTAACATTAGTTTTTTTCATGTTTCACATAGAAGCTTATAGGGAAAAAAACACCAAAATTCGCACAGTTCAGCAGCGTCTTCAGCCTCCCAGCGATCGCAGATCGCATGAAATCACATCCACTTTTCTTGCACATATAGGCCGTAGCGTAAATGCTGTGTCTTCCGCTGATTTTTTTGGGGGGGCAGAAATTCTGCTACGTTTAACTGTGTGAATAAATGCTGGGCAGGGTGCAATAGTTGACTGCTTTGTCTCCCATCCTTATAGGACCCCTAGCATGGTCCGCTGAGCTTTGAATGATCTTTTAATAGGCTTGGATTCTGATAAATAGTTGTTGCAATAATCGCTGGAACCAAGTCCTAGTGGCAGGGCTACAACCCACCTCCCCATAAAATATAATGTACCCCCCATAAGAATATAATACAACCCACCTCCCCATAGAATATAATGTACCCCCCATAGAATATAGTACAGCCCACCTCCCCATAGAATATAATGTACCCCCCATAAAATATAATACAACCCACCTCCCCATAGAATATAATGTACCCCCCATAGAATATAGTACAGCCCACCTCCCCATAGAATATAATGTACCCCCCCATAGAATATAATACAACCCACCTCCCCATAGAATATAATGTACCCCCCATAGAATATAGTACAGCCCACCTCCCCATAGAATATAATGTACCCCCCCCATAGAATATAATACAACCCACCTCCCCATAGAATATAATGTACCCCCCATAGAATATAATACAACCCACCTCCCCATAGAATATAATGTACCCCCCATAGAATATAGTACAGCCCACCTCCCCATAGAATATAATGTACC
This sequence comes from Dendrobates tinctorius, assembly GCF_039654945.1. NCBI lineage: Eukaryota > Metazoa > Chordata > Amphibia > Anura > Dendrobatidae > Dendrobates > Dendrobates tinctorius. Next base: position 14,002,863 of record NW_027361917.1, read on the forward strand.
CCCCATAGAATATAGTACAGCCCACCTCCCCATAGAATATAATGTAGCACCCCATAGAAAATAATGTACCCCCCATAGAATATAGTACAGCCCACCTCCCCATAGAATATAATGTAGCACCCCATAGAATATAGTACAGCCCACCTCCCCATAGAATATAATGTAGCACCCCATAGAATATAGTACAGCCCACCTCCCCATAGAATATAATGTAGCACCCCATAGAAAATAATGTACCCCCCATAGAATATAGTACAGCCCACCTCCCCATAGAATATAATGTAGCACCCCACAGAATATAATGTATCTCCCCCCCGGTGTGTATATGTACACGCCGGTCTCCTCATCATCACCGGTGAAGCCGCTGCTGGCACAGAGCTGACATCGTGCAGATGGCCCCGATCACATCAGACAGCGCCGCCCTTTGCTCTCCAATAGAATAGCGTCGTAGTGCGGTATGCGCGCATGCTACGACTCCGGCGACACGGTCCGCAGGAGGATTCTGACAGAAGGACACATGTCCGGTCATATTATAGATATATAGTCACGAGCGAACGGGTTGACACCCTTTAAACTGTTCCAGAAAATGAGTGCAATTTACACTTGTTTTGTTCTATACCTGTTACTTATCAAAAAGTGTGTGCAGTGCGGTGGCTGGGCGCAGGCAGGCGCACGTGGAGGGAGGGACCGCCGGAATAGGCAGCTGCTGGATCAGACTATATTGCAACATGGGCAGCTGCTGTCACCGTCGCGATCCCACCAGCCTCCAAAGCCCACTGGTCTACATCCAGACACCACCGCACACATCTCTATAAGCAGACCTCAGCGCTATTTATGTCCCAGTAATGGCCAACCACTATAAATTATGGAGATTTTTTAAAATGCCACTAGAGTGATCAGCTGACAAACTGAACATCCCTGTTGTCAAAATGTCCCGCCCCTGCTGTGTATTTTGGAGAAACTAGGTGACACGTTTGTGTTTCCTGCAGCTCATTTGCATATATGGATGAGCAAGCGCTGTGATTGGCTGCTGTAGAATCCTAGTATGTTTCAGTTGGAAGAGAGGTCAAAGGCCATCGTGTCTGTCCGCCTGCTGCTCAATGCAGCAATGGCAGGATTCACTAAACCCTCTCAGACAGATGTCTGTCCAGCCTCTGGGTGAACAGTCCCACCGAAGGAGAACTCGTCACCTCCTCTGGTGGCCGCCTGTTCCACTCATTGCTCACCCTCACTGTCAAAAAGTTTTTTTCTAATGTGTATCTTTTCCCTTTCATCCCATTGCTTCTCGTGCTTCCATGTGCAAATGAGAATAAGGATGATCCCTCTACATTGGGGCAACCCTTCAGATATTGGTGTCCTCCATCTTATAGAAGGGAACGCCTTTCCGACAGAACAGGCTGACTGAACGTGACGGCCGTCGCCATGATCCCTATGGCCGGCGCATACACACTGCTATGTTGCTGATGTTGTAGCACATTACTTCAATGAAATATTAATGGTGCTGACACGTGCCGGATTATCAGACGTTGTCAGTATTAATCGTGGTGACAGGTGCCGGATTATCAGATGTTTTAAGTATTAATCGTGCTGACACGTGCCGGATTATCAGATGTTGTCAGTATTAATCGTGCTGACACGTGCCGGATTATCAGATATCATGAGTATTAATGGACCTGAAACATGTGCCAGATTATCAGATGTTATCGGTATTAATGGTGCTTACAGATGCTGGATTATCAGATGTTATCAGTATTAATGGTGTTGACAGGTGCCGGATTATCAGACTTCATCAGTATTAATGGTGCTGACACGTGCCGGATTATCAGATGTTGTCAGTATTAATCGTGCTGACAGGTGCCGGATTATCAGATGTTGTCAGTATTAATCGTGCCGGATTATCAGATGTTGTCAGTATTAATCGTGCTGACACGTGCCGGATTATCAGATGTTGTCAGTATTAATCGTGCTGACAGGTGCCGGATTATCAGATATCATGAGTATTAATGGACCTGACAAATGCCGGATTATCAGATGTTGTCAGTATTAATCGTGGTGACAGGTGCCGGATTATCAGATGTTATCAGTATTAATCGTGCCTACACGTGCCGGATTATCAGATGTTGTCAGTATTAATCGTGCTGACACGTGCCGGATTATCAGATATCATGAGTATTAATGGACCTGACAAATGCCAGATTATCAGATGTTATCGGTATTAATGGTGCTTACAGATGCTGGATTATCAGATGTTATCAGTATTAATGGTGTTGACAGGTGCCGGATTATCAGACTTCATCAGTATTAATGGTGCTGACACGTGCCGGATTATCAGATGTTGTCAGTATTAATCGTGCTGACAGGTGCCGGATTATCAGATGTTGTCAGTATTAATCGTGCCGGATTATCAGATGTTGTCAGTATTAATCGTGCTGACACGTGCCGGATTATCAGATGTTGTCAGTATTAATCGTGCTGACAGGTGCCGGATTATCAGATATCATGAGTATTAATGGACCTGACAAATGCCGGATTATCAGATGTTGTCAGTATTAATCGTGGTGACAGGTGCCGGATTATCAGATGTTGTCAGTATTAATCGTGCCTACACGTGCCGGATTATCAGATGTTGTCAGTATTAATCGTGCTGACACGTGCCGGATTATCAGATATCATGAGTATTAATGGACCTGACAAATGCCAGATTATCAGATGTTATCGGTATTAATGGTGCTTACAGATGCTGGATTATCAGATGTTATCAGTATTAATGGTGTTGACAGGTGCCGGATTATCAGACTTCATCTGTATTAATGGTGCTGACACGTGCCGGATTATCAGATGTTGTCAGTATTAATCGTGCTGACAGGTGCGGGATTATCAGATGTTGTCAGTATTTATCGTGCCGGATTATCAGATGTTGTCAGTACTAATCGTGCTGACACGTGCCGGATTATCAGATGTTGTCAATACTAATCGTGCTGACACGTGCCGGATTATCAGATGTTGTCAGTATTAATCGTGCTGACACGTGCCGGAATAACAGATACAGTCATGGCCAAAAGTATTGACACCCCTGAAATTCTGTCAGATAATATTCAGTTTCTTCCTGAAAATGATTGCAAACACAAATTCTTTGGTATTATTATCTTCATTTAATTAGTCTTAAATGAAAAAACACAAAAGAGAATGAAGCAAAAAGCAAAACATTGATCATTTCACACAAAACTCCAAAAATGGGCCGGACAAAAGTATTGGCACCCTCAGCCTAATACTTGGTTGCACAACCTTTAGCCAAAATAACTGCCACCAACCGCTTCCGGTAACCATCAATGAGTTTCTTACAATGCTCTGCTGGAATTTTAGACCATTCTTCTTTGGCAAACTACTCCAGGTCCCTGATATTTGAAGGGTGCCTTCTCCAAAGTGCCATTTTTAGATCTCTCCACAGGTGTTCTATGGGATTCAGGTCTGGACTCATTGCTGGCCACCTTAGAAGTCTCCAGTGCTTTCTCTCAAACCATTTTCTAGTGCTTTTTGAAGTGTGTTTTGGGTTATTGTCCTGCTGGAAGACCCATGACCTCTGAGGTAGACCCAGCTTTCTCACACTGGGCCCTAAATTATGCTGCAAAATTTGTTGGTAGGCTTCTGACTTCATAAAGCCATGCACACGGTCAAGCAGTCCAGTGCCAGAGGCAGCAAAGCAACCCCAAAACATCAGGGAACCTCCGCCATGTTTGACTGTAGGGACCGTGTACTTTTCTTTGAATGCCTCTTTTTTCTCCTGTAAACTCTATGTTGATGCTTTTGCCCTAAAAGCTCTACTTTTGTCTCATCTGACCAAAGAACATTCTTCCAAAATGTTTTAGGCTTTTTCAGGTAAGTTTTCGCAAACTCCAGCCTGGCTTTTTTATGTCTCGGGGTAAGAAGTGGAGTCTTCCTGGGTCTCCTACCATACAGTCCCTTTTCATTCAGATGCCGACGGATAGTACGGGTTGACACCGTTGTACCCTCGGACTGCAGGGCAGCTTGAACTTGTTTGGATGTTAGTGGAGGTTCTTTATCCAACATCCGCACAATCTTGCGTTGAAATCTCTTGTCAATTTTTCTTTTCCGTCCACATCTAGGGAGGTTAGCCACAGTGCCAGGGGCTTTAAACTTCTTGATGACACTGCGCACGGTAGACACAGGAACATTCAGGTCTTTGGAGATGGATTTGTAGCCTTGAGATTGCTCATGCTTCCTCACAATTTGGTTTCTCAAGTCCTCAGACAGTTCTTTGGTCTTCTTTCTTTTCTCCATGCTCAATGTGGTACACACAAGGACACAGGACAGAGGTTGAGTCAACTTTAATCCATGTCAACTGGCTGCAAGTGTGATTTAGTTATTGCCAACACCTGTTAGGTGCCACAGGTAAGTTACAGGTGCTGTTAATTATACAAATTAGAGAAGCATCACATGATTTTTCGCACAGTGCCAATACTTTTGTCCACCCTCTTTTTTATGTTTGGTGTGGAATTATATCCAATTTGGCTTTAGGACAATTCTTTTTGTGTTTTTTCATTTAAGACAAATTAAATGAAGATAATAATAACAAAGAATTTGTGTTTGCAATCATTTTCAGGAAGAAACTGAGTATTATCTGACAGAATTGCAGGGGTGTCAATACTTTTGGCCATGACTGTATCATGAGTATTAATGAGCCTGACAAATGCCAGATTATCAGATGTTATCGGTATTAATGGTGCTTACAGATGCTGGATTATCAGATGTTATCAGTATTAATGGTGTTGACAGGTGCCGGATTATCAGACTTCATCAGTATTAATGGTGCTGACACGTGCCGGATTATCAGATGTTGTCAGTATTAATCGTGCTGACACGTGCCGGATTATCAGATGTTGTCAGTATTAATCGTGCTGACAGGTGCCGGATTATCAGATATCATGAGTATTAATGGACCTGACAAATGCCGGATTATCAGATGTTATCGGTATTAATGGTGCTTACAGATGCTGGATTATCAGATGTTATCAGTATTAATGGTGTTGACAGGTGCCGGATTATCAGACTTCATCAGTATTAACCCCTTAACCCCCAAGGGTGGTTGGCACGTTAATGACCGGGCCAATTTTGACAATTCTTACCACTGTCCCTTTAAGAGGTCATAACTCTGGAACGCTTCCATGGATCCCGCCGGTGATTCTGACATTGCTTTTTTCTCACGACATAGTGTACTTCGTAGGGATATACTATTGAGGAGAAATAGCGCAATAGTGCATTATCCAGTGTAGGTATATCAATTTAAAAATAATACACTCACCAGATGGAGCTTGTAATAAGCATGGAGGATTCGCTGCTGCAGAAACCACAGATCCACGAGGGACCAACGTAGAAGATGCAGGAAAGGAGAAAAAGTGGTCAGACAATCCGCACTGCAAATCACTTTGAACCCCCAAAGGGCTTCACAGAAGTTTATAACGTGCAGCCATCCAATTAAAGACATCATATTTTTTCCACAAAAATGATCTTTTCACCCCCAATTTTTATTTTCCCAAGAGTAACAGGACCCCAAAAGTTATTGTGCAATTCATCCTGAGTACGCTGATACCCCATATATGGGGGTAAACCACTATTTGGGCACATGGCAGAGCTCGGAAGGGAAGCAGCGCCATTTAACTTTTTTGGCTGGAATTGAGATCGGACGCCATGTCGCGTTTGGAAAGCCCCTGAAGTGCCAAAACAGTGGAAACCCCCCAATTCTAACTCCCACCCTAACCCTAGCCCTGACCCTAGCTCTGACCCTAGCCCTAATGGGAAAATGGAAATAAATACATTTTTTTTTTATTTTATTATTTTTGCCTAACTAAGGGGGTGATAAAGGGGGGGTTTGATTTACTATTTATGGCGGGTTTTAATTTTTGGCAGCTGTCATGCGCTAAAAGACGCTTTTTATTGTAAAAATAGTTTATGCATCACCACATTTTGAGAGCTATAATTTTTCCTTATTTTGACCCACCGAGTCATGTGAGGTCATATTTTTTGCGGGACGAGTTGACGTTTTTATTGGTACCATTTTCGGGCACGTGACATTTTTTGGTCGCTTTTTACTCCGATTTTTGGGACGCAGTATGAACAAAAACCAGCTTTTCAGGAATTTCTTTTGGGGGGGGGGTGCGTTTACACCGTTCCGCGTGCGGTAAAATTGATAAGGCGCTTTTATTCTTCGGGTCAGTATGATTACAGCGATACCTCTTTTATGTCTTTTTTTATGTTTTGGCGGTTTTATGCTATGAAAAATTTTTTTTATAAAAAATAATTATTTTTGCATCGCTTTATTCTGCGAGCTATAACTTTTTTATTTTTTCTCTGATGATGCTGTGTGGTGGCTCGTTTGTTGCGGGACAAGATGTCGTTTTCAGCGGTACCATGGATATTTATATGCGTCTTTTTGATCGCGCGTTATTGCACTTTTTGTTCGTCGGTATGATAATAAATCATTAATTTTTGCGTCGTTTTTTATTTTTTAAGGGGAACGCTAAAGGGGTTAACTAATGGGACAGTTTTATAGGGTGGGTCATTACAGACGCGGCGATAAAAAATAGGTGTACTTTTATTGTTTTTCTGTTTCTTTATTTTCAAAAAATGAATTTATTAGGGAATAATTTTTTTTCTTATTTATTTAACGATTTTATTAAAATTATTTTTACACTTTTTGTTTTTTACTTTATTATAATGTCCCATGGGGGACATCACTGTCCTGTGACAGATCGCTGATCTGTCACATCACAGATCGCTGTGACAGATCAGCGATCTGTCACAGGCACTGCTGCAGGCTTCCTCATGCCTGCGCTCTGCGCGCAGTGAGGAAGCCAGCTCCCTGCAGGCCCCCGAAGGTCCCCGTCGCCATATTGGATCCGGGAACCTGCAGGAAAGGCGACCCCCGCAGCGGCGCTGCACATCGCGCTGCTGTGGGGGTCGCAGGGAAGCACGGAGGGAGCCCCCTCCCTGCCGATGCTTCCTTTAACCCCCGGTACACCGCGATCATGTTTGATCGCGGTGTCCCAGGGGTTAACGTGTCGGGGGCGGCCACACATTGTGCCGGGTGTCAGCTGTGATAATCAGCTGACACCCGGCCGCGATCAGCTGCCCTCCCCCCGTGAGCGCAGCTGATCGCATTAGACGTACTATTCCGTCCTTGGGACTTAGGTCCCAGGTCACATGGACGGAATAGTACGTCTAATGTAGGAAAGGGGTTGATGGACCTGACAGATACCGGATTATCAGATATTATCAGTATTAACATTAGTTTTTTTCATGTTTCACATAGAAGCTTATAGGGAAAAAAACACCAAAATTCGCACAGTTCAGCAGCGTCTTCAGCCTCCCAGCGATCGCAGATCGCATGAAATCACATCCACTTTTCTTGCACATATAGGCCGTAGCGTAAATGCTGTGTCTTCCGCTGATTTTTTTGGGGGGGCAGAAATTCTGCTACGTTTAACTGTGTGAATAAATGCTGGGCAGGGTGCAATAGTTGACTGCTTTGTCTCCCATCCTTATAGGACCCCTAGCATGGTCCGCTGAGCTTTGAATGATCTTTTAATAGGCTTGGATTCTGATAAATAGTTGTTGCAATAATCGCTGGAACCAAGTCCTAGTGGCAGGGCTACAACCCACCTCCCCATAAAATATAATGTACCCCCCATAAGAATATAATACAACCCACCTCCCCATAGAATATAATGTACCCCCCATAGAATATAGTACAGCCCACCTCCCCATAGAATATAATGTACCCCCCATAGAATATAATACAACCCACCTCCCCATAGAATATAATGTACCCCCCATAGAATATAGTACAGCCCACCTCCCCATAGAATATAATGTACCCCCCCATAGAATATAATACAACCCACCTCCCCATAGAATATAATGTACCCCCCATAGAATATAATACAACCCACCTCCCCATAGAATATAATGTACCCCCCATAGAATATAGTACAGCCCACCTCCCCATAGAATATAATGTACCCCCCGTAGAATATAGTACAGCCCACCTCCCCATAGAATATAATGTAGCACCCCATAGAAAATAATGTACCCCCCATAGAATATAGTACAGCCCACCTCCCCATAGAATATAATGTAGCACCCCATAGAATATAGTACAGCCCACCTCCCCATAGAATATAATGTAGCACCCCATAGAATATAGTACAGCCCACCTCCCCATAGAATATAATGTACCCCCCATAGAATATAGTACAGCCCACCTCCCCATAGAATATAATGTACCCCCCATAGAATATAATACAACCCACCTCCCCATAGAATATAATGTACCCCCCCCATAGAATATAATACAACCCACCTCCCCATAGAATATAATGTACCCCCCATAGAATATAATACAACCCACCTCCCCATAGAATATAATGTACCCCCCATAGAATATAGTACAGCCCACCTCCCCATAGAATATAATGTACCCCCCATAGAATATAGTACAGCCCACCTCCCCATAGAATATAATGTAGCACCCCATAGAAAATAATGTACCCCCCATAGAATATAGTACAGCCCACCTCCCCATAGAATATAATGTAGCACCCCATAGAATATAGTACAGCCCACCTCCCCATAGAATATAATGTAGCACCCCATAGAATATAGTACAGCCCACCTCCCCATAGAATATAATGTAGCACCCCATAGAAAATAATGTACCCCCCATAGAATATAGTACAGCCCACCTCCCCATAGAATATAATGTAGCACCCCACAGAATATAATGTATCTCCCCCCCGGTGTGTATATGTACGCGCCGGTCTCCTCATCACCACCGGTGAAGCCGCTGCTGGCACAGAGCTGACATCGTGCAGATGGCCCCGATCACATCAGACAGCGCCGCCCTTTGCTCTCCAATAGAATAGCGTCGTAGTGCGGTATGCGCGCATGCTACGACTCCGGCGACACGGTCCGCAGGAGGATTCTGACAGAAGGACACATGTCCGGTCATATTATAGATATATAGTCACGAGCGAACGGGTTGACACCCTTTAAACTGTTCCAGAAAATGAATGCAATTTACACTTGTTTTGTTCTATACCTGTTACTTATCAAAGGGTGTGTGCAGTGCGGTGGCTGGGCGCAGGCAGGCGCACGTGGAGGGAGGGACCGCCGGAATAGGCAGCTGCTGGATCAGACTATATTGCAACATGGGCAGCTGCTGTCACCGTCGCGATCCCACCAGCCTCCGAAGCCCACTGGTCTACATCCACACACCACCGCACACATCTCTATAAGCAGACCTCAGCGCTATTTATGTCCCAGTAATGGCCAACCACTATAAATTATGGAGATTTTTTAAAATGCCACCAGAGTGATCTGCTGACAAACTGAACATCCCTGTTATCAAAATGTCCCGCCCCTGCTGTGTATTTTGGAGAAACTAGGTGACACGTTTGTGTTTCCTGCAGCTCATTTGCATATATGGATGAGCAAGCGCTGTGATTGGCTGCTGTAGAATCCTAGTATGTTTCAGTTGGAAGAGAGGTCAAAGGCCATCGTGTCTGTCCGCCTGCTGCTCAATGCAGCAATGGCAGGATTCACTAAACCCTCTCAGACAGATGTCTGTCCAGCCTCTGGGTGAACAGTCCCACCGAAGGAGAACTCGTCACCTCCTCTGGTGGCCGCCTGTTCCACTCATTGCTCACCCTCACTGTCAAAAAGTTTTTTTCTAATGTGTATCTTTTCCCTTTCATCCCATTGCTTCTCGTGCTTCCATGTGCAAATGAGAATAAGGATGATCCCTCTACATTGGGGCAACCCTTCAGATATTGGTGTCCTCCATCTTATAGAAGGGAACGCCTTTCCGACAGAACAGGCTGACTGAACGTGACGGCCGTCGCCATGATCCCTATGGCCGGCGCATACACACTGCTATGTTGCTGATGTTGTAGCACATTACTTCAATGAAATATTAATGGTGCTGACAGGTGCCGGATTATCAGACGTTGTCAGTATTAATCGTGGTGACAGGTGCCGGATTATCAGATGTTGTAAGTATTAATCGTGCTGACACGTGCCGGATTATCAGATGTTGTCAGTATTAATCGTGCTGACACGTGCCGGAATAACAGATATCATGAGAATTAATGAGCCTGACAAATGCCAGATTATCAGATGTTATCGGTATTAATGGTGCTTACAGATGCTGGATTATCAGATGTTATCAGTATTAATGGTGTTGACAGGTGCCGGATTATCAGACTTCATCAGTATTAATGGTGCTGACACGTGCCGGATTATCAGATGTTGTCAGTATTAATCGTGCTGACAGGTGCCGGATTATCAGATGTTGTCAGTATTAATCGTGCCGGATTATCAGATGTTGTCAGTATTAATCGTGCTGACACGTGCCGGATTATCAGATGTTGTCAGTATTAATCGTGCTGACAGGTGCCGGATTATCAGATATCATGAGTATTAATGGACCTGACAAATGCCGGATTATCAGATGTTGTCAGTATTAATCGTGGTGACAGGTGCCGGATTATCAGATGTTGTCAGTATTAATCGTGCCTACACGTGTCGGATTATCAGATGTTGTCAGTATTAATCGTGCTGACACGTGCCGGATTATCAGATATCATGAGTATTAATGGACCTGACAAATGCCAGATTATCAGATGTTATCGGTATTAATGGTGCTTACAGATGCTGGATTATCAGATGTTATCAGTATTAATGGTGCTGACAGGTGACGGATTATCAGACTTCATCAGTATTAATGGTGCTGACACGTGCCGGATTATCAGATGTTGTCAGTATTAATCGTGCTGACAGGTGCGGGATTATCAGATGTTGTCAGTATTAATCGTGCCGGATTATCAGATGTTGTCAGTACTAATCGTGCTGACACGTGCCGGATTATCAGATGTTGTCAGTACTAATCGTGCTGACACGTGCCGGATTATCAGATGTTGTCAGTATTAATCGTGCTGACACGTGCCGGAATAACAGATATCATGAGTATTAATGAGCCTGACAAATGCCAGATTATCAGATGTTATCGGTATTAATGGTGCTTACAGATGCTGGATTATCAGATGTTATCAGTATTAATGGTGTTGACAGGTGCCGGATTATCAGACTTCATCAGTATTAACCCCTTAACCCCCAAGGGTGGTTGGCACGTTAATGACCGGGCCAATTTTGACAATTCTTACCACTGTCCCTTTAAGAGGTCATAACTCTGGAACGCTTCCATGGATCCCGCCGGTGATTCTGACATTGCTTTTTTCTTACGACATAGTGTACTTCGTAGGGATATACTATTGAAGAGAAATAGCGCAATAGTGCATTATCCAGTGTAGGTATATCAATTTAAAAATAATACACTCACCAGATGGAGCTTGTAATAAGCATGGAGGATTCGCTGCTGCAGAAACCACAGATCCACGAGGGACCAACGTAGAAGATGCAGGAGAGGAGAAAAAGTGGTCAGACAATCCACGCTGCAAATCACTTTGAACCCCCAAAGGGCTTCACAGAAGTTTATAACGTGCAGCCATCCAATTAAAGACATCATATTTTTTCCACAAAAATGATCTTTTCACCCCCAATTTTTATTTTCCCAAGAGTAACAGGACCCCAAAAGTTATTGTGCAATTCATCCTGAGTACGCTGATACCCCATATATGGGGGTAAACCACTATTTGGGCACATGGCAGAGCTCGGAAGGGAAGCAGCGCCATTTAACTTTTTTGGCTGGAATTGAGATCGGACGCCATGTCGCGTTTGGAAAGCCCCTGAAGTGCCAAAACAGTGGAAACCCCCCAATTCTAACTCCCACCCTAACCCTAGCCCTGACCCTAGCTCTGACCCTAGCCCTAATGGGAAAATGGAAATAAATACATTTTTTTTTTATTTTATTATTTTTGCCTAACTAAGGGGGTGATAAAGGGGGGGTTTGATTTACTATTTAAGGCGGGTTTTAATTTTTGGCAGCTGTCATACGCTAAAAGACGCTTTTTATTGTAAAAATAGTTTATGCATCACCACATTTTGAGAGCTATAATTTTTCCTTATTTTGACCCACCGAGTCATGTGAGGTCATATTTTTTGCGGGACGAGTTGACGGTTTTATTGGTACCATTTTCGGGCACGTGACATTTTTTGGTCGCTTTTTACTCCGATTTTTGCGACGCAGTATGAACAAAAACCAGCTTTTCAGGAATTTCTTTTGGGGGGGGGTGCGTTTACACCGTTCCGCGTGCGGTAAAATTGATAAGGCGCTTTTATTCTTCGGGTCAGTATGATTACAGCGATACCTCTTTTATGTCTATTTTTATGTTTTGGCGGTTTTATGCTATGAAAATTTTTTTTTATAAAAAATAATTATTTTTGCATCGCTTTATTCTGCGAGCTATAACTTTTTTATTTTTTCTCTGATGATGCTGTGTGGTGGCTCGTTTGTTGCGGGACAAGATGTCATTTTCAGCGGTACCATGGATATTTATATGCATCTTTTTGATCGCGCGTTATTGCACTTTTTGTTCGTCGGTATGATAATAAATCATTAATTTTTGCGTCGTTTTTTATTTTTTAAGGGGAACGCTAAAGGGGTTAACTAATGGGACAGTTTTATAGGGTGGGTCATTACGGACGCGGAGATAACAAATAGGTGTATCTTTATTGTTTTTCTGTTTCTTTATTTTCAAAAAATGAATTTATTAGGGAATAATTTTTTTTCTTATTTATTTAACGATTTTATTAAAATTATTTTTACACTTTTTGTTTTTTACTTTATTATAATGTCCCATGGGGGACATCACTGTCCTGTGACAGATCGCTGATCTGTCACATCACAGATCGCTGTGACAGATCAGCGATCTGTCACAGGCACTGCTGCAGGCTTCCTCATGCCTGCGCTCTGCGGGCAGTGAGGAAGCCGGCTCCCTGCAGGCCCCCGAAGGTCCCCGTCGCCATATTGGATCCGGGGACCTGCAGGAAAGGCGACCCCCGCAGCGGCGCTGCACATCGCGCTGCTGTGGGGGTCGCAGGGAAGCACGGAGGGAGCCCCCTCCCTGCCGATGCTTCCTTTAACCCCCGGTACACCGCGATCATGTTTGATCGCGGTGTGCCAGGGGTTAACGTGTCGGGGGCGGTCACACATTGTGCCGGGTGTCAGCTGTGATAATCAGCTGACACCCGGCCGCGATCAGCTGCGCTCCCCCCGTGAGCGCAGCTGATCGCATTAGACGTACTATTCCGTCCTTGGGACTTAGGTCCCAGGTCACATGGACGGAATAGTACGTCTAATGTAGGAAAGGGGTTGATGGACCTGACAGATACCGGATTATCAGATATTATCAGTATTAACATTAGTTTTTTTCATGTTTCACATAGAAGCTTATAGGGAAAAAAACACCAAAATTCGCACAGTTGAGCAGCGTCTTCAGCCTCCCAGCGATCGCAGATCGCATGAAATCACATCCACTTTTCTTGCACATATAGGCCGTAGCGTAAATGCTGTGTCTTCCGCTGATTTTTTTGGGGGGGCAGAAATTCTGCTACGTTTAACTGTGTGAATAAATGCTGGGCAGGGTGCAATAGTTGACTGCTTTGTCTCCCATCCTTATAGGACCCCTAGCATGGTCCGCTGAGCTTTGAATGATCTTTTAATAGGCTTGGATTCTGATAAATAGTTGTTGCAATAATCGCTGGAACCAAGTCCTAGTGGCAGGGCTACAACCCACCTCCCCATAAAATATAATGTACCCCCCATAAGAATATAATACAACCCACCTCCCCATAGAATATAATGTACCCCCCATAGAATATAGTACAGCCCACCTCCCCATAGAATATAATGTACCCCCCCATAGAATATAATACAACCCACCTCCCCATAGAATATAATGTACCCCCCATAGAATATAGTACAGCCCACCTCCCCATAGAATATAATGTACCCCCCATAGAATATAATACAACCCACCTCCCCATAGAATATAATGTACCCCCCATAGAATATAATACAACCCACCTCCCCATAGAATATAATGTACCCCCCATAGAATATAGTACAGCCCACCTCCCCATAGAATATAATGTACCCCCCATAGAATATAGTACAGCCCACCTCCCCATAGAATATAATGTAGCACCCCATAGAAAATAATGTACCCCCCATAGAATATAGTACAGCCCACCTCCCCATAGAATATAATGTAGCACCCCATAGAATATAGTACAGCCCACCTCCCCATAGAATATAATGTAGCACCCCATAGAATATAGTACAGCCCACCTCCCCATAGAATATAATGTAGCACCCCATAGAAAATAATGTACCCCCCATAGAATATAGTACAGCCCACCTCCCCATAGAATATAATGTAGCACCCCACAGAATATAATGTATCTCCCCCCCGGTGTGTATATGTACACGCCGGTCTCCTCATCACCACCGGTGAAGCCGCTGCTGGCACAGAGCTGACATCGTGCAGATGGCCCCGATCACATCAGACAGCGCCGCCGTTTGCTCTCCAATACAATAGCGTCGTAGTGCGGTATGCGCGCATGCTACGACTCCGGCGACACGGTCCGCAGGAGGATTCTGACAGAAGGACACATGTCCGGTCATATTATAGATATATAGTCACGAGCGAACGGGTTGACACCCTTTAAACTGTTGCAGAAAATGATTGCAATTTACACTTGTTTTGTTCTATACCTGTTACTTCTCAAAAAGTGTGTGCAGTGCGGTGGCTGAGCGCAGGTAGGCGCACGTGGAGGGAGGGACCACCGGAATAGGCAGCTGCTGAATCAGACTATATTGCAACGTGGGCAGCTGCTGTCACCGTCGCGATCCCACCAGCCTCCGAAGCCCACTGGTCTACATCCAGACACCACCGCACACATCTCTATAAGCAGACCTCAGCGCTATTTATGTCCCAGTAATGGCCAACCACTATAAATTATGGAGATTTTTTAAAATGCCACCAGAGTGATCTGCTGACAAACTGAACATCCCTGTTGTCAAAATGTCCCGCCCCTGCTGTGTATTTTGGAGAAACTAGGTGACACGTTTGTGTTTCCTGCAGCTCATTTGCATATATGGATGAGCAAGCGCTGTGATTGGCTGCTGTAGAATCCTAGTATGTTTCAGTTGGAAGAGAGGTCAAAGGCCATCGTGTCTGTCCGCCTGCTGCTCAATGCAGCAATGGCAGGATTCACTAAACCCTCTCAGACAGATGTCTGTCCAGCCTCTGGGTGAACAGTCCCACCGAAGGAGAACTCGTCACCTCCTCTGGTGGCCGCCTGTTCCACTCATTGCTCACCCTCACTGTCAAAAAGTTTTTTTCTAATGTGTATCTTTTCCCTTTCATCCCATTGCTTCTCGTGCTTCCATGTGCAAATGAGAATAAGGATGATCCCTCTACATTGGGGCAACCCTTCAGATATTGGTGTCCTCCATCTTATAGAAGGGAACGCCTTTCCGACAGAACAGGCTGACTGAACGTGACGGCCGTCGCCATGATCCCTATGGCCGGCGCATACACACTGCTATGTTGCTGATGTTGTAGCACATTACTTCAATGAAATATTAATGGTGCTGACACGTGCCGGATTATCAGACGTTGTCAGTATTAATCGTGGTGACAGGTGCCGGATTATCAGATGTTGTAAGTATTAATCGTGCTGACACGTGCCGGATTATCAGATGTTGTCAGTATTAATCGTACTGACACGTGCCGGAATAACAGATATCATGAGAATTAATGAGCCTGACAAATGCCAGATTATCAGATGTTATCGGTATTAATGGTGTTGACAGGTGCCGGATTATCAGACTTCATCAGTATTAATGGTGCTTACAGATGCTGGATTATCAGATGTTATCAGTATTAATGGTGTTGACAGGTGCCGGATTATCAGACTTCATCAGTATTAATGGTGCTGACACGTGCCGGATTATCAGATGCTGTCAGTATTAATCGTGCTGACAGGTGCCGGATTATCAGATATCATGAGTATTAATGGACCTGACAAATGCCGGATTATCAGATGTTATCGGTATTAATGGTGCTTACAGATGCTGGATTATCAGATGTTATCAGTATTAATGGTGTTGACAGGTGCCGGATTATCAGACTTCATCAGTATTAATGGTGCTTACAGATGCTGGATTATCAGATGTTATCAGTATTAATGGTGTTGACAGGTGCCGGATTATCAGACTTCATCAGTATTAATCGTGCTGACACGTGCTGGATTATCAGATGCTGTCAGTATTAATCGTGCTGACAGGTGCCGGATTATCAGATATCATGAGTATTAATGGACCTGACAAATGCCGGATTATCAGATGTTATCGGTATTAATGGTGCTTACAGATGCTGGATTATCAGATGTTATCAGTATTAATGGTGTTGACAGGTGCCGGATTATCAGACTTCATCAGTATTAACCCCTTAACCCCCAAGGGTGGTTGGCACGTTAATGACCGGGCCAATTTTGACAATTCTTACCACTGTCCCTTTAAGAGGTCATAACTCTGGAACGCTTCCATGGATCCCGCCGGTGATTCTGACATTGCTTTTTTCTCACGACATAGTGTACTTCGTAGGGATATACTATTGAAGAGAAATAGCGCAATAGTGCATTATCCAGTGTAGGTATATCAATTTAAAAATAATACACTCACCAGATGGAGCTTGTAATAAGCATGGAGGATTCGCTGCTGCAGAAACCACAGATCCACGAGGGACCAACGTAGAAGATGCAGGAGAGGAGAAAAAGTGGTCAGACAATCCGCGCTGCAAATCACTTTGAACCCCCAAAGGGCTTCACAGAAGTTTATAACGTGCAGCCATCCAATTAAAGACATCATATTTTTTCCACAAAAATGATCTTTTCACCCCCAATTTTTATTTTCCCAAGAGTAACAGGACCCCAAAAGTTATTGTGCAATTCATCCTGAGTACGCTGATACCCCATATATGGGGGTAAACCACTATTTGGGCACATGGCAGAGCTCGGAAGGGAAGCAGCGCCATTTAACTTTTTTGGCTGGAATTGAGATCGGACGCCATGTCGCGTTTGGAAAGCCCCTGAAGTGCCAAAACAGTGGAAACCCCCCAATTCTAACTCCCACCCTAACCCTAGCCCTGACCCTAGCTCTGACCCTAGCCCTAATGGGAAAATGGAAATAAATACATTTTTTTTTTATTTTATTATTTTTGCCTAACTAAGGGGGTGATAAAGGGGGGGTTTGATTTACTATTTATGGCGGGTTTTAATTTTTGGCAGCTGTCATACGCTAAAAGACGCTTTTTATTGTAAAAATAGTTTATGCATCACCACATTTTGAGAGCTATAATTTTTCCTTATTTTGACCCACCGAGTCATGTGAGGTCATATTTTTTGCTGGACGAGTTGACGTTTTTATTGGTACCATTTTCGGGCACGTGACATTTTTTGGTCGCTTTTTACTCCGATTTTTGCGACGCAGTATGAACAAAAACCAGCTTTTCAGGAATTTCTTTTGGGGGGGGGGTGCGTTTACACCGTTCCGCGTGCGGTAAAATTGATAAGGCGCTTTGATTCTTCGGGTCAGCATGATTACAGCGATACCTCTTTTATGTCTTTTTTTTATGTTTTGGCGGTTTTATGCTATGAAAATTTTTTTTTTATAAAAAATAATTATTTTTGCATCGCTTTATTCTGCGAGCTATAACTTTTTTTATTTTTTCTCTGATGATGCTGTGTGGTGGCTCGTTTGTTGCGGGACAAGATGTCGTTTTCAGCGGTACCATGGATATTTATATGCGTCTTTTTGATCGCGCGTTATTGCACTTTTTGTTCGTCGGTATGATAATAAATCATTAATTTTTGCGTCGTTTTTTATTTTTTAAGGGGAACGCTAAAGGGGTTAACTAATGGGACAGTTTTATAGGGTGGGTCATTACGGACGCGGCGATACCAAATAGGTGTACTTTTATTGTTTTTCTGTTTCTTTATTTTCAAAAAATGAATTTATTAGGGAATAATTTTTTTTCTTATTTATTTAACGATTTTATTGAAATTATTTTTACACTTTTTGTTTTTTACTTTATTATAATGTCCCATGGGGGACATCACTGTCCTGTGACAGATCGCTGATCTGTCACATCACAGATCGCTGTGACAGATCAGCGATCTGTCACAGGCACTGCTGCAGGCTTCCTCATGCCTGCGCTCTGCGGGCAGTGAGGAAGCCAGCTCCCTGCAGGCCCCCGAAGGTCCCCGTCGCCATATTGGATCCGGGGACCTGCAGGAAAGGCGACCCCCGCAGCGGCGCTGCACATCGCGCTGCTGTGGGGGTCGCAGGTAAGCACGGAGGGAGCCCCTCCCTGCCGATGCTTCCTTTAACCCACGGTACACCGCGATCATGTTTGATCGCGGTGTGCCAGGGGTTAACGTGTCGGGGGCGGTCACACATTGTGCCGGGTGTCAGCTGTGATAATCAGCTGACACCCTGCCGCGATCAGCTGCGCTCCCCCCCGTGAGCGCAGCTGATCGCATTAGACGTACTATTCCGTCCTTGGGACTTAGGTCCCAGGTCACATGGACGGAATAGTACGTCTAATGTAGGAAAGGGGTTGATGGACCTGACAGATACCGGATTATCAGATATTATCAGTATTAACATTAGTTTTTTTCATGTTTCACATAGAAGCTTAAAGGGAAAAAAACACCAAAATTCGCACAGTTCAGCAGCGTCTTCAGCCTCCCAGCGATCGCAGATCGCATGAAATCACATCCACTTTTCTTGCACATATACTGTAGGCCGTAGCGTAAATGCTGAGTCTTCCGCTGATTTTTTTGGGGGGGCAGAAATTCTGCTACGTTTAACTGTGTGAATAAATGCTGGGCAGGGTGCAATAGTTGACTGCTTTGTCTCCCATCCTTATAGGACCCCTAGCATGGTCCGCTGAGCTTTGAATGATCTTTTAATAGGCTTGGATTCTGATAAATAGTTGTTGCAATAATCGCTGGAACCAAGTCCTAGTGGCAGGGCTACAACCCACCTCCCCATAAAATATAATGTACCCCCCATAAGAATATAATACAACCCACCTCCCCATAGAATATAATGTACCCCCCATAGAATATAGTACAGCCCACCTCCCCATAGAATATAATGTACCCCCCATAGAATATAATACAACCCACCTCCCCATAGAATATAATGTACCCCCCATAGAATATAGTACAGCCCACCTGCCCATAGAATATAATGTACCCCCCATAGAATATAGTACAGCCCACCTCCCCATAGAATATAATGTAGCACCCCATAGAAAATAATATACCCCCCATAGAATATAGTACAGCCCACCTCCCCATAGAATATAATGTAGCACCCCATAGAATATAGTACAGCCCACCTCCCCATAGAATATAATGTAGCACCCCATAGAATATAGTACAGCCCACCTCCCCATAGAATATAATGTAGCACCCCATAGAAAATGATGTACCCCCCATAGAATATAGTACAGCCCACCTCCCCATAGAATATAATGTAGCACCCCATAGAATATAGTACAGCCCACCTCCCCATAGAATATAATGTAGCACCCCATAGAATATAGTACAGCCCACCTCCCCATAGAATATAATGTAGCACCCCATAGAAAATAATGTACCCCCCATAGAATATAATACAACCCACCTCCCCATAGAATATAATGTACCCCCCATAGAATATAGTACAGCCCACCTCCCCATAGAATATAATGTACCCCCCCATAGAATATAATACAACCCACCTCCCCATAGAATATAATGTACCCCCCATAGAATATAATACAACCCACCTCCCCATAGAATATAATATACCCCCCATAGAATATAGTACAGCCCACCTCCCCATAGAATATAATGTACCCCCCATAGAATATAGTACAGCCCACCTCCCCATAGAATATAATGTAGCACCCCATAGAAAATAATGTACCCCCCATAGAATATAGTACAGCCCACCTCCCCATAGAATATAATGTAGCACCCCATAGAATATAGTACAGCCCACCTCCCCATAGAATATAATGTAGCACCCCGTAGAATATAGTACAGCCCACCTCCCCATAGAATATAATGTAGCACCCCATAGAAAATAATGTACCCCCCATAGAATATAGTACAGCCCACCTCCCCATAGAATATAATGTAGCACCCCACAGAATATAATGTATCTCCCCCCCGGTGTGTATATGTACACGCCGGTCTCCTCATCACCACCGGTGAAGCCGCTGCTGGCACAGAGCTGACATCGTGCAGATGGCCCCGATCACATCAGACAGCGCCGCCCTTTGCTCTCCAATAGAATAGCGTCGTAGTGCGGTATGCGCGCATGCTACGACTCCGGCGACACGGTCCGAAGGAGGATTCTGACAGAAGGACACATGTCCGGTCATATTATAGATATATAGTCACGAGCGAATGGGTTGACACCCTTTAAACTGTTCCAGAAAATGATTGCAATTTACACTTGTTTTGTTCTATACCTGTTACTTATCAAAAAGTGTGTGCAGTGCGGTGGCTGGGCGCAGGCAGGCGCACGTGGAGGGAGGGACCGCCGGAATAGGCAGCTGCTGGATCAGACTATATTGCAACATGGGCAGCTGCTGTCACCGTCACGATCCCACCAGCCTCCGAAGCCCACTGGTCTACATCCAGACACCACCGCACACATCTCTATAAGCAGACCTCAGCGCTATTTATGTCCCAGTAATGGCCAACCACTATAAATTATGGAGATTTTTTAAAATGCCACCAGAGTGATCTGCTGACAAACTGAACATCCCTGTTGTCAAAATGTCCCGCCCCTGCTGTGTATTTTGGAGAAACTAGGTGACACGTTTCTGTTTCCTGCAGCTCATTTGCATATATGGATGAGCAAGCGCTGTGATTGGCTGCTGTAGAATCCTAGTATGTTTCAGTTGGAAGAGAGGTCAAAGGCCATCGTGTCTGTCCGCCTGCTGCTCAATGCAGCAATGGCAGGATTCACTAAACCCTCTCAGACAGATGTCTGTCCAGCCTCTGGGTGAACAGTCCCACCGAAGGAGAACTCGTCACCTCCTCTGGTGGCCGCCTGTTCCACTCATTGCTCACCCTCACTGTCAAAAAGTTTTTTTCTAATGTGTATCTTTTCCCTTTCATCCCATTGCTTCTCGTGCTTCCATGTGCAAATGAGAATAAGGATGATCCCTCTACATTGGGGCAACCCTTCAGATATTGGTGTCCTCCATCTTATAGAAGGGAACGCCTTTCCGACAGAACAGGCTGACTGAACGTGACGGCCGTCGCCATGATCCCTATGGCCGGCGCATACACACTGCTATGTTGCTGATGTTGTAGCACATTACTTCAATGAAATATTAATGGTGCTGACACGTGCCGGATTATCAGACGTTGTCAGTATTAATCGTGGTGACATGTGCCGGATTATCAGATGTTGTAAGTATTAATCGTGCTTACACGTGCCGGATTATCAGATGTTGTCAGTATTAATCGTGCTGACACGTGCCGGATTATCAGATATCATGAGTATTAATGGACCTGAAACATGTGCCAGATTATCAGATGTTATCGGTATTAATGGTGCTTACAGATGCTGGATTATCAGATGTTATCAGTATTAATGGTGTTGACAGGTGCCGGATTATCAGACTTCATCAGTATTAATGGTGCTGACACGTGCCGGATTATCAGATGTTGTCAGTGTTAATCGTGCTGACAGGTGCCGGATTATCAGATGTTGTCAGTATTAATTGTGCCGGATTATCAGATGTTGTCAGTATTAATCGTGCTGACACGTGCCGGATTATCAGATGTTGTCAGTATTAATCGTGCTGACAGGTGCCGGATTATCAGATATCATGAGTATTAATGGACCTGACAAATGCCGGATTATCAGATGTTGTCAGTATTAATCGTGGTGACAGGTGCCGGATTATCAGATGTTGTCAGTATTAATCGTGCCTACACGTGCCGGATTATCAGATGTTGTCAGTATTAATCGTGCTGACACGTGCCGGATTATCAGATATCATGAGTATTAATGGACCTGACAAATGCCAAATTATCAGATGTTATCGGTATTAATGGTGCTTACAGATGCTGGATTATCAGATGTTATCAGTATTAATGGTGTTGACAGGTGCCGGATTATCAGACTTCATCAGTATTAATGGTGCTGACACGTGCCGGATTATCAGATGTTGTCAGTATTAATCGTGCTGACAGGTGCGGGATTATCAGATGTTGTCAGTATTTATCGTGCCGGATTATCAGATGTTGTCAGTACTAATCGTGCTGACACGTGCCGGATTATCAGATGTTGTCAGTACTAATCGTGCTGACACGTGCCGGATTATCAGATGTTGTCAGTGTTAATCGTGCTGACACGTGCCGGATTATCAGATGTTGTCAGTATTAATCGTGATGACACGTGCCGGAATAACAGATATCATGACTATTAATGAGCCTGACAAATGCCAGATTATCAGATGTTATCGGTATTAATGGTGCTTACAGATGCTGGATTATCAGATGTTATCAGTATTAATGGTGTTGACAGGTGCCGGATTATCAGACTTCATCAGTATTAATGGTGCTGACACGTGCCGGATTATCAGATGTTGTCAGTATTAATCGTGCTGACACGTGCCGGATTATCAGATGTTGTCAGTATTAATCGTGCTGACAGGTGCCGGATTATCAGATATCATGAGTATTAATGGACCTGACAAATGCCGGATTATCAGATGTTGTCAGTATTAATCGTGCTGACACGTGCCGGAATAACAGATATCATGAGTATTAATGAGCCTGACAAATGCCAGATTTTCAGATGTTATCGGTATTAATGGTGCTTACAGGTGCTGGATTATCAGATGTTATCAGTATTAATAGTGTTGACAGGTGCCGGATTATCAGACTTCGTCAGTATTAATGGTGCTGACACGTGCCGGATTATCAGATGTTGTCAGTATTAATCGTGCTGACAGGTGCCGGATTATCAGATATCATGAGTATTAATGGACCTGACAAATGCCGGATTATCAGATGTTGTCAGTATTAATCGTGCTGACACGTGCCGGAATAACAGATATCATGAGTATTAATGAGCCTGACAAATGCCAGATTTTCAGATGTTATCGGTATTAATGGTGCTTACAGGTGCTGGATTATCAGATGTTATCAGTATTAATAGTGTTGACAGGTGCCGGATTATCAGACTTCATCAGTATTAATGGTGCTGACACGTGCCGGATTATCAGATGTTGTCAGTATTAATCGTGCTGACAGGTGCCGGATTATCAGATGTTGTCAGTATTAATCGTGCCGGATTATCAGATGTTGTCAGTATTAATCGTGCTGACACGTGCCGGATTATCAGATGTTGTCAGTATTAATCGTGCTGACAGGTGCCGGATTATCAGATATCATGAGTATTAATAGACCTGACAAATGCCGGATTATCAGATGTTGTCAGTATTAATCGTGGTGACAGGTTCCGGATTATCAGATGTTGTCAGTATTAATCGTGCCTACACGTGCCGGATTATCAGATATCATGAGTATTAATGGACCTGACAAATGCCAGATTATCAGATGTTATCGGTATTAATGGTGCTTACAGATGCTGGATTATCAGATGTTATCAGTATTAATGGTGTTGACAGGTGCCGAATTATCAGACTTCATCAGTATTAATGGTGCTGACACGTGCCGGATTATCAGATGTTGTCAGTATTAATGGTGCTGACACGTGCCGGATTATCAGATGTTGTCAGTATTAATCGTGCTGACAGGTGCCGGATTATCAGATATCATGAGTATTAATGGACCTGACAAATGCTGGATTATCAGATGTTATCGGTATTAATGGTGCTTACAGATGCTGGATTATCAGATGTTATCAGTATTAATGGTGTTGACAGGTGCCGGATTATCATACTTCATCAGTATTAACCCCTTAACCCCCAAGGGTGGTTGGCACGTTAATGACCGGGCCAATTTTGACAATTCTTACCACTGTCCCTTTAAGAGGTCATAACTCTGGAACGCTTCCATGGATCCCGCCGGTGATTCTGACATTGCTTTTTTCTCACGACATAGTGTACTTCGTAGGGATATACTATTGAAGAGAAATAGCGCAATAGTGCATTATCCAGTGTAGGTATATCAATTTAAAAATAATACACTCACCAGATGGAGCTTGTAATAAGCATGGAGGATTCGCTGCTGCAGAAACCACAGATCCACGAGGGACCAACGTAGAAGATGCAGGAGAGGAGAAAAAGTGGTCAGACAATCCGCGCTGCAAATCACTTTGAACCCCCAAAGGGCTTCACAGAAGTTTATAACGTGCAGCCATCCAATTAAAGACATCATATTTTTTCCACAAAAATGATCTTTTCACCCCCAATTTTTATTTTCCCAAGAGTAACAGGACCCCAAAAGTTATTGTGCAATTCATCCTGAGTACGCTGATACCCCATATATGGGGGTAAACCACTATTTGGGCACATGGCAGAGCTCGGAAGGGAAGCAGCGCCATTTAACTTTTTTGGCTGGAATTGAGAGCGGACGCCATGTCGCGTTTGGAAAGCCCCTGAAGTGCCAAAACAGTGGAAACCCCCCAATTCTAACTCCCACCCTAACCCTAGCCCTGACCCTAGCTCTGACCCTAGCCCTAATGGGAAAATGGAAATAAATACATTTTTTTTTTATTTTATTATTTTTGCCTAACTAAGGGGGTGATAAAGGGGGGGTTTGATTTACTATTTATGGCGGGTTTTAATTTTTGGCAGCTGTCATACGCTAAAAGACGCTTTTTATTGTAAAAATAGTTTATGCATCACCACATTTTGAGAGCTATAATTTTTCCTTATTTTGACCCACCGAGTCATGTGAGGTCATATTTTTTGCGGGACGAGTTGACGTTTTTATTGGTACCATTTTCGGGCACGTGACATTTTTTGGTCGCTTTTTACTCCGATTTTTGGGACGCAGTATGAACAAAAACCAGCTTTTCAGGAATTTCTTTTGGGGGGGGGGTGCGTGTACACCGTTCCGCGTGCGGTAAAATTGATAAGGCGCTTTTATTCTTCGGGTCAGTATGATTACAGCGATACCTCTTTTATGTCTTTTTTTATGTTTTGGCGGTTTTATGCTATGAAAATTTTTTTTTATAAAAAATAATTATTTTTGCATCGCTTTATTCTGCGAGCTATAACTTTTTTATTTTTTCTCTGATGATGCTGTGTGGTGGCTCGTTTGTTGCGGGACAAGATGTCGTTTTCAGCGGTACCATGGATATTTATATGCGTCTTTTTGATCGCGCGTTATTGCACTTTTTGTTCGTCGGTATGATAATAAATCATTAATTTTTGCGTCGTTTTTTATTTTTTAAGGGGAACGCTAAAGGGGTTAACTAATGGGACAGTTTTATAGGGTGGGTCATTACGGACGCGGCGATAACAAATAGGTGTACTTTTATTGTTTTTCTGTTTCTTTATTTTCAAAAAATGAATTTATTAGGGAATAATTTTTTTTCTTATTTATTTAACGATTTTATTAAAATTATTTTTACACTTTTTGTTTTTTACTTTATTATAATGTCCCATGGGGGACATCACTGTCCTGTGACAGATCGCTGATCTGTCACATCACAGATCGCTGTGACAGATCAGCGATCTGTCACAGGCACTGCTGCAGGCTTCCTCATGCCTGCGCTCTGCGGGCAGTGAGGAAGCCAGCTCCCTGCAGGCCCCCGTAGGTCCCCGTCGCCATATTGGATCCGGGAACCTGCAGGAAAGGCGACCCCCGCAGCGGCGCTGCACATCGCGCTGCTGTGGGGGTCGCAGGGAAGCACGGAGGGAGCCCCCTCCCTGCCGATGCTTCCTTTAACCCCCGGTACACCGCGATCATGTTTGATCGCGGTGTCCCAGGGGTTAACGTGTCGGGGGAGGTCACACATTGTGCCGGGTGTCAGCTGTGATAATCAGCTGACACCCGGCCGCGATCAGCTGCGCTCCCCCCGTGAGCGCAGCTGATCGCATTAGACGTACTATTCCGTCCTTGGGACTTAGGTCCCAGGTCACATGGACGGAATAGTACGTCTAATGTAGGAAAGGGGTTGATGGACCTGACAGATATCCCGGATTATCAGATATTATCAGTATTAACATTAGTTTTTTTCATGTTTCACATAGAAGCTTATAGGGAAAAAAACACCAAAATTCGCACAGTTCAGCAGCGTCTTCAGCCTCCCAGCGATCGCAGATCGCATGAAATCACATCCATTTTTCTTGCACATATAGGCCGTAGCGTAAATGCTGTGTCTTCCGCTGATTTTTTTGGGGGGGCAGAAATTCTGCTACGTTTAACTGTGTGAATAAATGCTGGGCAGGGTGCAATAGTTGACTGCTTTGTCTCCCATCCTTATAGGACCCCTAGCATGGTCCGCTGAGCTTTGAATGATCTTTTAATAGGCTTGGATTCTGATAAATAGTTGTTGCAATAATCGCTGGAACCAAGTCCTAGTGGCAGGGCTACAACCCACCTCCCCATAAAATATAATGTACCCCCCATAAGAATATAATACAACCCACCTCCCCATAAAATATAATGTACCCCCCATAAGAATATAATACAACCCACCTCCCCATAGAATATAATGTACCCCCCATAGAATATAGTACAGCCCACCTCCCCATAGAATATAATGTACCCCCCCATAGAATATAATACAACCCACCTCCCCATAGAATATAATGTACCCCCCATAGAATATAGTACAGCCCACCTCCCCATAGAATATAATGTACCCCCCTATAGAATATAATACAACCCACCTCCCCATAGAATATAATGTACCCCCCATAGAATATAATACAACCCACCTCCCCATAGAATATAATGTACCCCCCATAGAATATAGTACAGCCCACCTCCCCATAGAATATAATGTACCCCCCATAGAATATAGTACCCCCCATAGAATATAGTACAGCCCACCTCCCCATAGAATATAATGTAGCACCCCACAGAATATAATGTATCTCCCCCCCGGTGTGTATATGTACACGCCGGTCTCCTCATCACCACCGGTGAAGCCGCTGCTGGCACAGAGCTGACATCGTGCAGATGGCCCCGATCACATCAGACAGCGCCGCCCTTTGCTCTCCAATAGAATAGCGTCGTAGTGCGGTATGCGCGCATGCTACGACTCCGGCGACACGGTCCGCAGGAGGATTCTGACAGAAGGACACATGTCCGGTCATATTATAGATATATAGTCACGAGCGAACGGGTTGACACCCTTTAAACTGTTCCAGAAAATGAGTGCAATTTACACTTGTTTTGTTGTATACCTGTTACTTATCAAAAAGTGTGTGCAGTGCGGTGGCTGAGCGCAGGCAGGCGCACGTGGAGGGAGGGACCGCCGGAATAGGCAGCTGCTGGATCAGACTATATTGCAACATGGGCAGCTGCTG
The DNA here is from genome assembly GCF_039654945.1 of Dendrobates tinctorius. Classification (NCBI taxonomy): domain Eukaryota; kingdom Metazoa; phylum Chordata; class Amphibia; order Anura; family Dendrobatidae; genus Dendrobates; species Dendrobates tinctorius. Next base: position 14,030,435 of record NW_027361917.1, read on the forward strand.
TCACCGTCGTGATCCCACCAGCCTCCGAAGCCCACTGGTCTACATCCAGACACCACCGCACACATCTCTATAAGCAGACCTCAGCGCTACTTATGTCCCAGTAATGGCCAACCACTATAAATTATGGAGATTTTTTAAAATGCCACCAGAGTGATCTGCTGACAAACTGAATATCCCTGTTGTCAAAATGTCCCGCCCCTGCTGTGTATTTTGGAGAAACTAGGTGACACGTTTGTGTTTCCTGCAGCTCATTTGCATATATGGATGAGCAAGCGCTGTGATTGGCTGCTGTAGAATCCTAGTATGTTTCAGTTGGACGAGAGGTCAAAGGCCATCGTGTCTGTCCGCCTGCTGCTCAATGCAGCAATGGCAGGATTCACTAAACCCTCTCAGACAGATGTCTGTCCAGCCTCTGGGTGAACAGTCCCACCGAAGGAGAACTCGTCACCTCCTCTGGTGGCCGCCTGTTCCACTCATTGCTCACCCTCACTGTCAAAAAGTTTTTTTCTAATGTGTATCTTTTCCCTTTCATCCCATTGCTTCTCGTGCTTCCATGTGCAAATGAGAATAAGGATGATCCCTCTACATTGGGGCAACCCTTCAGATATTGGTGTCCTCCATCTTATAGAAGGGAACGCCTTTCCGACAGAACAGGCTGACTGAACGTGACGGCCGTCGCCATGATCCCTATGGCCGGCGCATACACACTGCTATGTTGCTGATGTTGTAGCACATTACTTCAATGAAATATTAATGGTGCTGACACGTGCCGGATTATCAGACGTTGTCAGTATTAATCGTGGTGACAGGTGCCGGATTATCAGATGTTGTAAGTATTAATCGTGCTGACACGTGCCGGATTATCAGATGTTGTCAGTATTAATCGTGCTGACACGTGCCGGATTATCAGATATCATGAGTATTAATGGACCTGAAACATGTGCCAGATTATCAGATGTTATCGGTATTAATGGTGCTTACAGATGCTGGATTATCAGATGTTATCAGTATTAATGGTGTCGACAGGTGCCGGATTATCAGACTTCATCAGTATTAATGGTGCTGACACGTGCCGGATTATCAGATGTTGTCAGTATTAATCGTGCTGACAGGTGCCAGATTATCAGATGTTGTCAGTATTAATCGTGCCGGATTATCAGATGTTGTCAGTATTAATCGTCCTGACACGTGCCGGATTATCAGATGTTGTCAGTATTAATCGTGCTGACAGGTGCCGGATTATCAGATATCATGAGTATTAATGGACCTGACAAATGCCGGATTATCAGATGTTGTCAGTATTAATCGTGGTGACAGGTGCCGGATTATCAGATGTTGTCAGTATTAATCGTGCCTACACGTGCCGGATTATCAGATGTTGTCAGTATTAATCGTGCTGACACGTGACGGATTATCAGATATCATGAGTATTAATGGACCTGACAAATGCCAGATTATCAGATGTTATCGGTATTAATGGTGCTTACAGATGCTGGATTATCAGATGTTATCAGTATTAATGGTGTTGACAGGTGCCGGATTATCAGACTTCATCAGTATTAATGGTGCTGACACGTGCCGGATTATCAGATGTTGTCAGTATTAATCGTGCTGACAGGTGCGGGATTATCAGATGTTGTCAGTATTAATCATGCCGGATTATCAGATGTTGTCAGTACTAATCGTGCTGACACGTGCCGGATTATCAGATGTTGTCAGTACTAATCGTGCTGACACGTGCCGGATTATCAGATGTTGTCAGTATTAATCGTGCTGACACGTGCCGGAATAACAGATATCATGAGTATTAATGAGCCTGACAAATGCTAGATTATCAGATGTTATCGGTATTAATGGTGCTTACAGATGCTGGATTATCAGATGTTATCAGTATTAATGGTGTTGACAGGTGCCGGATTATCAGACTTCATCAGTATTAATGGTGCTGACACGTGCCGGATTATCAGATGTTGTCAGTATTAATCGTGCTGACACGTGCTGGATTATCAGATGTTGTCAGTATTAATCGTGCTGACAGGTGCCGGATTATCAGATATCATGAGTATTAATGGACCTGACAAATGCCGGATTATCAGATGTTATCGGTATTAATGGTGCTTACAGATGCTGGATTATCAGATGTTATCAGTATTAATGGTGTTGACAGGTGCCGGATTATCAGACTTCATCAGTATTAACCCCTTAACCCCCAAGGGTGGTTGGCACGTTAATGACCGGGCCAATTTTGACAATTCTTACCACTGTCCCTTTAAGAGGTCATAACTCTGGAACGCTTCCATGGATCCCGCCGGTGATTCTGACATTGCTTTTTTCTCACGACATAGTGTACTTCGTAGGGATATACTATTGAAGAGAAATAGCGCAATAGTGCATTATCCAGTGTAGGTATATCAATTTAAAAATAATACACTCACCAGATGGAGCTTGTAATAAGCATGGAGGATTCGCTGCTGCAGAAACCACAGATCCACGAGGGACCAACGTAGAAGATGCAGGAGAGGAGAAAAAGTGGTCAGACAATCCGCGCTGCAAATCACTTTGAACCCCCAAAGGGCTTCACAGAAGTTTATAACGTGCAGCCATCCAATTAAAGACATCATATTTTTTCCACAAAAATGATCTTTTCACCCCCAATTTTTATTTTCCCAAGAGTAACAGGACCCCAAAAGTTATTGTGCAATTCATCCTGAGTACGCTGATACCCCATATATGGGGGTAAACCACTATTTGGGCACATGGCAGAGCTCGGAAGGGAAGCAGCGCCATTTAACTTTTTTGGCTGGAATTGAGATCGGACGCCATGTCGCGTTTGGAAAGCCCCTGAAGTGCCAAAACAGTGGAAACCCCCCAATTCTAACTCCCACCCTAACCCTAGCCCTGACCCTAGCTCTGACCCTAGCCCTAATGGGAAAATGGAAATAAATACATTTTTTTTTTATTTTATTATTTTTGCCTAACTAAGGGGGTGATAAAGGGGGGGTTTGATTTACTATTTATGGCGGGTTTTAATTTTTGGCAGCTGTCATACGCTAAAAGACGCTTTTTATTGTAAAAATAGTTTATGCATCACCACATTTTGAGAGCTATAATTTTTCCTTATTTTGACCCACCGAGTCATGTGAGGTCATATTTTTTGCGGGACGAGTTGACGTTTTTATTGTTACCATTTTCGGGCACGTGACATTTTTTGGTCGCTTTTTACTCCGATTTTTGGGACGCAGTATGAACAAAAACCAGCTTTTCAGGAATTTCTTTTGGGGGGGGGCGTTTACACCGTTCCGCGTGCGGTAAAATTGATAAGGCGCTTTTATTCTTCGGGTCAGTATGATTACAGCGATACCTCTTTTATGTCTTTTTTTATGTTTTGGCGGTTTTATGCTATGAAAATTTTTTTTTATAAAACATAATTATTTTTGCATCGCTTTATTCTGCGAGCTATAACTTTTTTATTTTTTCTCTGATGATGCTGTGTGGTGGCTCGTTTGTTGCGGGACAAGATGTCGTTTTCAGCGGTACCATGGATATTTATATGCGTCTTTTTGATCGCGCGTTATTGCACTTTTTGTTCGTCGGTATGATAATAAATCATTAATTTTTACGTCGTTTTTTATTTTTTAAGGGGAACGCTAAAGGGGTTAACTAATGGGACAGTTTTATAGGGTGGGTCATTAAGGACGCGGCGATAACAAATAGGTGTACTTTTATTGTTTTTCTGTTTCTTTATTTTCAAAAAATGAATTTATTAGGGAATAATTTTTTTTCTTATTTATTTAACGATTTTATTAAAATTATTTTTACACTTTTTGTTTTTTACTTTATTATAATGTCCCATGGGGGACATCACTGTCCTGTGACAGATCGCTGATCTGTCACATCACAGATCGCTGTGACAGATCAGCGATCTGTCACAGGCACTGCTGCAGGCTTCCTCATGCCTGCGCTCTGCGGGCAGTGAGGAAGCCAGCTCCCTGCAGGCCCCCGAAGGTCCCCGTCGCCATATTGGATCCGGGGACCTGCAGGAAAGGCGACCCCCGCAGCGGCGCTGCACATCGCGCTGCTGTGGGGGTCGCAGGGAAGCACGGAGGGAGCCCCCTCCCTGCCGATGCTTCCTTTAACCCCCGATACACCGCGATCATGTTTGATCGCGGTGTGCCAGGGGTTAACGTGTCGGGGGCGGTCACACATTGTGCCGGGTGTCAGCTGTGATAATCAGCTGACACCCGGCCGCGATCAGCTGCGCTCCCCCCGTGAGCGCAGCTGATCGCATTAGACGTACTATTCCGTCCTTGGGACTTAGGTCCCAGGTCACATGGACGGAATAGTACGTCTAATGTAGGAAAGGGGTTGATGGACCTGACAGATACCGGATTATCAGATATTATCAGTATTAACATTAGTTTTTTTCATGTTTCACATAGAAGCTTATAGGGAAAAAAACACCAAAATTCGCACAGTTCAGCAGCGTCTTCAGCCTCCCAGCGATCGCAGATCGCATGAAATCACATCCACTTTTCTTGCACATATAGGCCGTAGCGTAAATGCTGTGTCTTCCGCTGATTTTTTGGGGGGGGCAGAAATTCTGCTACGTTTAACTGTGTGAATAAATGCTGGGCAGGGTGCAATAGTTGACTGCTTTGTCTCCCATCCTTATAGGACCCCTAGCATGGTCCGCTGAGCTTTGAATGATCTTTTAATAGGCTTGGATTCTGATAAATAGTTGTTGCAATAATCGCTGGAACCAAGTCCTAGTGGCAGGGCTACAACCCACCTCCCCATAAAATATAATGTACCCCCCATAAGAATATAATACAACCCACCTCCCCATAGAATATAATGTACCCCCCATAGAATATAGTACAGCCCACCTCCCCATAGAATATAATGTACCCCCCCATAGAATATAATACAACCCACCTCCCCATAGAATATAATGTACCCCCCATAGAATATAGTACAGCCCACCTCCCCATAGAATATAATGTACCCCCCCATAGAATATAATACAACCCACCTCCCCATAGAATATAATGTACCCCCCATAGAATATAATACAACCCACCTCCCCATAGAATATAATGTACCCCCCATAGAATATAGTACAGCCCACCTCCCCATAGAATATAATGTACCCCCAATAGAATATAGTACAGCCCACCTCCCCATAGAATATAATGTAGCACCCCATAGAAAATAATGTACCCCCCATAGAATATAGTACAGCCCACCTCCCCATAGAATATAATGTAGCACCCCATAGAATATAGTACAGCCCACCTCCCCATAGAATATAATGTAGCACCCCATAGAATATAGTACAGCCCACCTCCCCATAGAATATAATGTAGCACCCCATAGAAAATAATGTACCCCCCATAGAATATAGTACAGCCCACCTCCCCATACAATATAATGTAGCACCCCACAGAATATAATGTATCTCCCCCCCGGTGTGTATATGTACACGCCGGTCTCCTCATCACCACCGGTGAAGCCGCTGCTGGCACAGAGCTGACATCGTGCAGATGGCCCCGATCACATCAGACAGCGCCGCCCTTTGCTCTCCAATAGAATAGCGTCGTAGTGCGGTATGCGCGCATGCTACGACTCCGGCGACACGGTCCGCAGGAGGATTCTGACAGAAGGACACATGTCCGGTCATATTATAGATATATAGTCACGAGCGAACGGGTTGACACCCTTTAAACTGTTCCAGAAAATGAGTGCAATTTACACTTGTTTTGTTCTATACCTGTTACTTATCAAAAAGTGTGTGCAGTGCGGTGGCTGAACGCAGGCAGGCGCACGTGGAGGGAGGGACCGCCGGAATAGGCAGCTGCTGGATCAGACTATATTGCAACATGGGCAGCTGCTGTCACCGTCGCGATCCCACCAGCCTCCGAAGCCCACTGGTCTACATCCAGACACCACCGCACACATCTCTATAAGCAGACCTCAGCGCTATTTATGTCCCAGTAATGGCCAACCACTATAAATTATGGAGATTTTTTAAAATGCCACCAGAGTGATCTGCTGACAAACTGAACATCCCTGTTGTTAAAATGTCCCGCCCCTGCTGTGTATTTTGGAGAAACTAGGTGACACGTTTGTGTTTCCTGCAGCTCATTTGCATATATGGATGAGCAAGCGCTGTGATTGGCTGCTGTAGAATCCTAGTATGTTTCAGTTGGAAGAGAGGTCAAAGGCCATCGTGTCTGTCCGCCTGCTGCTCAATGCAGCAATGGCAGGATTCACTAAACCCTCTCAGACAGATGTCTGTCCAGCCTCTGGGTGAACAGTCCCACCGAAGGAGAACTCGTCACCTCCTCTGGTGGCCGCCTGTTCCACTCATTGCTCACCCTCACTGTCAAAAAGTTTTTTTCTAATGTGTATCTTTTCCCTTTCATCCCATTGCTTCTCGTGCTTCCATGTGCAAATGAGAATAAGGATGATCCCTCTACATTGGGGCAACCCTTCAGATATTGGTGTCCTCCATCTTATAGAAGGGAACGCCTTTCCGACAGAACAGGCTGACTGAACGTGACGGCCGTCGCCATGATCCCTATGGCCGGCGCATACACACTGCTATGTTGCTGATGTTGTAGCACATTACTTCAATGAAATATTAATGGTGCTGACAGGTGCCGGATTATCAGACGTTGTCAGTATTAATCGTGGTGACAGGTGCCGGATTATCAGACGTTGTAAGTATTAATCGTGCTGACACGTGCCGGATTATCAGATGTTGTCAGTATTAATCGTGCTGACACGTGCCGGATTATCAGATATCATGAGTATTAATGGACCTGAAACATGTGCCAGATTATCAGATGTTATCGGTATTAATGGTGCTTACAGATGCTGGATTATCAGATGTTATCAGTATTAATGGTGTTGACAGGTGCCGGATTATCAGACTTCATCAGTATTAATGGTGCTGACACGTGCCGGATTATCAGATGTTGTCAGTATTAATCGTGCTGACAGGTGCCGGATTATCAGATGTTGTCAGTATTAATCGTGCCGGATTATCAGATGTTGTCAGTATTAATCGTGCTGACACGTGCCGGATTATCAGATGTTGTCAGTATTAATCGTGCTGACAGGTGCCGGATTATAAGATATCATGAGTATTAATGGACCTGACAAATGTCAGATTATCAGATGTTGTCAGTATTAATCGTGGTGACAGGTGCCGGATTATCAGATGTTGTCAGTATTAATCGTGCCTACACGTGCCGGATTATCAGATGTTGTCAGTATTAAATGTGCCGACACGTGCCGGATTATCAGATGTTGTCAGTATTAATCGTGCCTACACGTGCCGGATTATCAGATGTTATCAGTATTAATGGTGTTGACAGGTGCCGGATTATCAGACTTCATCAGTATTAATGGTGCTGACACGTGCCGGATTATCAGATGTTGTCAGTATTAATCGTGCTGACACGTGCCGGATTATCAGATGTTGTCAGTATTAATCGTGCTGACAGGTGCCGGATTATCAGATATCATGAGTATTAATGGACCTGACAAATGCCTGATTATCAGATGTTATCGGTATTAATGGTGCTTACAGATGCTGGATTATCAGATGTTATCAGTATTAATGGTGTTGACAGGTGCCGGATTATCAGACTTCATCAGTATTAACCCCTTAACCCCCAAGGGTGGTTGGCACGTTAATGACCGGGCCAATTTTGACAATTCTTACCACTGTCCCTTTAAGAGGTCATAACTCTGGAACGCTTCCATGGATCCCGCCGGTGATTCTGACATTGCTTTTTTCTCACGACATAGTGTACTTCGTAGGGATATACTATTGAAGAGAAATAGCGCAATAGTGCATTATCCAGTGTAGGTATATCAATTTAAAAATAATACACTCACCAGATGGAGCTTGTAATAAGCATGGAGGATTCGCTGCTGCAGAAACCACAGATCCACGAGGGACCAACGTAGAAGATGCAGGAGAGGAGAAAAAGTGGTCAGACAATCCGTGCTGCAAATCACTTTGAACCCCCAAAGGGCTTCACAGAAGTTTATAACGTGCAGCCATCCAATTAAAGACATCATATTTTTTCCACAAAAATGATCTTTTCACCCCCAATTTTTATTTTCCCAAGAGTAACAGGACCCCAAAAGTTATTGTGCAATTCATCCTGAGTACGCTGATACCCCATACATGGGGGTAAACCACTATTTGGGCACATGGCAGAGCTCGGAAGGGAAGCAGCGCCATTTAACTTTTTTGGCTGGAATTGAGAGCGGACGCCATGTCGCGTTTGGAAAGCCCCTGAAGTGCCAAAACAGTGGAAACCCCCCAATTCTAACTCCCACCCTAACCCTAGCCCTGACCCTAGCTCTGACCCTAGCCCTAATGGGAAAATGGAAATAAATACATTTTTTTTTTATTTTATTATTTTTGCCTAACTAAGGGGGTGATAAAGGGGGGGTTTGATTTACTATTTATGGCGGGTTTTAATTTTTGGCAGCTGTCATACGCTAAAAGACGCTTTTTATTGTAAAAATAGTTTATGCATCACCACATTTTGAGAGCTATAATTTTTCCTTATTTTGACCCACCGAGTCATGTGAGGTCATATTTTTTGCGGGACGAGTTGACGTTTTTATTGGTACCATTTTCGGGCACGTGACATTTTTTGGTCGCTTTTTACTCCGATTTTTGGGACGCAGTATGAACAAAAACCAGCTTTTCAGGAATTTCTTTTGGGGGGGGGTGCGTTTACACCGTTCCGCGTGCGGTAAAATTGATAAGGCGCTTTTATTCTTCGGGTCAGTATGATTACAGCGATACCTCTTTTATGTCTTTTTTTATGTTTTGGCGGTTTTATGCTATGAAAATTTTTTTTTATAAAAAATAATTATTTTTGCATCGCTTTATTCTGCGAGCTATAACTTTTTTATTTTTTCTCTGATGATGCTGTGTGGTGGCTCGTTTGTTGCGGGACAAGATGTCGTTTTCAGCGGTACCATGGATATTTATATGCGTCTTTTTGATCGCGCGTTATTGCACTTTTTGTTCGTCGGTATGATAATAAATCATTAATTTTTGCGTCGTTTTTTATTTTTTAAGGGGAACGCTAAAGGGGTTAACTAATGGGACAGTTTTATAGGGTGGGTCATTACGGACGCGGCGATAACAAATAGGTGTACTTTTATTGTTTTTCTGTTTCTTTATTTTCAAAAAATGAATTTATTAGGGAATAATTTTTTTTCTTATTTATTTAACGATTTTATTAAAATTATTTTTACACTTTTTGTTTTTTACTTTATTATAATGTCCCATGGGGGACATCACTGTCCTGTGACAGATCGCTGATCTGTCACATCACAGATCGCTGTGACAGATCAGCGATCTGTCACAGGCACTGCTGCAGGCTTCCTCATGCCTGCGCTCTGCGGGCAGTGAGGAAGCCAGCTCCCTGCAGGCCCCCGAAGGTCCCCGTCGCCATATTGGATCCGGGAACCTGCAGGAAAGGCGACCCCCGCAGCGGCGCTGCACATCGCGCTGCTGTGGGGGTCGCAGGGAAGCACGGAGGGAGCCCCCTCCCTGCCGATGCTTCCTTTAACCCCCGGTACACCGCGATCATGTTTGATCGCGGTGTCCCAGGGGTTAACGTGTCGGGGGCGGTCACACATTGTGCCGGGTGTCAGCTGTGATAATCAGCTGACACCCGGCCGCGATCAGCTGCGCTCCCCCCGTGAGCGCAGCTGATCGCATTAGACGTACTATTCCGTCCTTGGGACTTAGGTCCCAGGTCACATGGACGGAATAGTACGTCTAATGTAGGAAAGGGGTTGATGGACCTGACAGATACCGGATTATCAGATATTATCAGTATTAACATTAGTTTTTTTCATGTTTCACATAGAAGCTTATAGGGAAAAAAACACCAAAATTCGCACAGTTCAGCAGCGTCTTCAGCCTCCCAGCGATCGCAGATCGCATGAAATCACATCCACTTTTCTTGCACATATAGGCCGTAGCGTAAATGCTGTGTCTTCCGCTGATTTTTTTGGGGGGGCAGAAATTCTGCTACGTTTAACTGTGTGAATAAATGCTGGGCAGGGTGCAATAGTTGACTGCTTTGTCTCCCATCCTTATAGGACCCCTAGCATGGTCCGCTGAGCTTTGAATGATCTTTTAATAGGCTTGGATTCTGATAAATAGTTGTTGCAATAATCGCTGGAACCAAGTCCTAGTGGCAGGGCTACAACCCACCTCCCCATAAAATATAATGTACCCCCCATAAGAATATAATACAACCCACCTCCCCATAGAATATAATGTACCCCCCATAGAATATAGTACAGCCCACCTCCCCATAGAATATAATGTACCCCCCCATAGAATATAATACAACCCACCTCCCCATAGAATATAATGTACCCCCCATAGAATATAGTACAGCCCACCTCCCCATAGAATATAATGTACCCCCCCATAGAATATAATACAACCCACCTCCCCATAGAATATAATGTACCCCCCATAGAATATAATACAACCCACCTCCCCATAGAATATAATGTACCCCCCATAGAATATAGTACAGCCCACCTCCCCATAGAATATAATGTACCCCCCATAGAATATAGTACAGCCCACCTCCCCATAGAATATAATGTAGCACCCCATAGAAAATAATGTACCCCCCATAGAATATAGTACAGCCCACCTCCCCATAGAATATAATGTAGCACCCCATAGAATATAGTACAGCCCACCTCCCCATAGAATATAATGTAGCACCCCATAGAATATAGTACAGCCCACCTCCCCATAGAATATAATGTACCCCCCATAGAATATAGTACAGCCCACCTCCCCATAGAATATAATGTAGCACCCCACAGAATATAATGTATCTCCCCCCCCCGGTGTGTATATGTACACGCCGGTCTCCTCATCACCACCGGTGAAGCCGCTGCTGGCACAGAGCTGACATCGTGCAGATGGCCCCGATCACATCAGACAGCGCCGCCCTTTGCTCTCCAATAGAATAGCGTCGTAGTGCGGTATGCGCGCATGCTACGACTCCGGCGACACGGTCCGCAGGAGGATTCTGACAGAAGGACACATGTCCGGTCATATTATAGATATATAGTCACGAGCGAACGGGTTGACACCCTTTAAACTGTTCCAGAAAATGAGTGCAATTTACACTTGTTTTGTTCTATACCTGTTACTTATCAAAAGGTGTGTGCAGTGCGGTGGCTGGGCGCAGGCAGGCGCACGTGGAGAGAGGGACCGCCGGAATAGGCAGCTGCTGGATCAGACTATATTGCAACATGGGAAGCTGCTGTCACCGTCGCGATCCCACCGGCCTCCGAAGCCCACTGGTCTACATCCAGACACCACCGCACACATCTCTACAAGCAGACCTCAGCGCTATTTATGTCCCAGTAATGGCCAACCACTATAAATTATGGAGATTTTTTAAAATGCCACCAGAGTGATCTGCTGACAAACTGAACATCCCTGTTGTCAAAATGTCCCGCCCCTGCTGTGTATTCTGGAGAAACTAGGTGACACGTTTGTGTTTCCTGCAGCTCATTTGCATATATGGATGAGCAAGCGCTGTGATTGGCTGCTGTAGAATCCTAGTATGTTTCAGTTGGAAGAGAGGTCAAAGGCCATCGTGTCTGTCCGCCTGCTGCTCAATGCAGCAATGGCAGGATTCACTAAACCTTCTCAGACAGATGTCTGTCCAGCCTCTGGGTGAACAGTCCCACCGAAGGAGAACTCGTCACCTCCTCTGGTGGCCGCCTGTTCCACTCATTGCTCACCCTCACTGTCAAAAAGTTTTTTTCTAATGTGTATCTTTTCCCTTTCATCCCATTGCTTCTCGTGCTTCCATGTGCAAATGAGAATAAGGATGATCCCTCTACATTGGGGCAACCCTTCAGATATTGGTGTCCTCCATCTTATAGAAGGGAACGCCTTTCCGACAGAACAGGCTGACTGAACGTGACGGCCGTCGCCATGATCCCTATGGCCGGCGCATACACACTGCTATGTTGCTGATGTTGTAGCACATTACTTCAATGAAATATTAATGGTGCTGACACGTGCCGGATTATCAGACGTTGTCAGTATTAATCGTGGTGACAGGTGCCGGATTATCAGATGTTGTAAGTATTAATCGTGCTGACACGTGCCGGATTATCAGATGTTGTCAGTATTAATCGTGCTGACACGTGCCGGATTATCAGATATCATGAGTATTAATGGACCTGAAACATGTGCCAGATTATCAGATGTTATCGGTATTAATGGTGCTTACAGATGCTGGATTATCAGATGTTATCAGTATTAATGGTGTTGACAGGTGCCGGATTATCAGACTTCATCAGTATTAATGGTGCTGACACGTGCCGGATTATCAGATGTTGTCAGTATTAATCGTGCTGACAGGTGCCGGATTATCAGATGTTGTCAGTATTAATCATGCCGGATTATCAGATGTTGTCAGTATTAATCGTGCTGACACGTGCCGGATTATCAGATGTTGTCAGTATTAATCGTGCTGACAGGTGCCGGATTATCAGATATCATGAGTATTAATGGACCTGACAAATGCCGGATTATCAGATGTTGTCAGTATTAATCGTGGTGACAGGTGCCGAATTATCAGATGTTGTCAGTATTAATCGTGCCTACACGTGCCGGATTATCAGATGTTGTCAGTATTAATCGTGCTGACACGTGCCGGATTATCAGATATCATGAGTATTAATGGACCTGACAAATGCCAGATTATCAGATGTTATCGGTATTAATGGTGCTTACAGATGCTGGATTATCAGATGTTATCAGTATTAATGGTGTTGACAGGTGCCGGATTATCAGACTTCATCAGTATTAATGGTGCTGACACGTGCCGCATTATCAGATGTTGTCAGTATTAATCGTGCTGACAGGTGCGGGATTATCAGATGTTGTCAGTATTTATCGTGCCGGATTATCAGATGTTGTCAGTACTAATCGTGCTGACACGTGCCGGATTATCAGATGTCAGTATTAATCGTGCTGACAGGTGCCGGATTATCAGATATCATGAGTATTAATGGACCTGACAAATGCCGGATTATCAGATGTTATCGGTATTAATGGTGTTGACAGGTGCCGGATTATCAGACTTCATCAGTATTAACCCCTTAACCCCCAAGGGTGGTTGGCACGTTAATGACCGGGCCAATTTTGACAATTCTTACCCCTGTCCCTTTAAGAGGTCATAACTCTGGAACGCTTCCATGGATCCCGCCGGTGATTCTGACATTGCTTTTTTCTCACGACATAGTGTACTTCGTAGGGATATACTATTGAAGAGAAATAGCGCAATAGTGCATTATCCAGTGTAGGTATATCAATTTAAAAATAATACACTCACCAGATGGAGCTTGTAATAAGCATGGAGGATTCGCTGCTGCAGAAACCACAGATCCACGAGGGACCAACGTAGAAGATGCAGGAGAGGAGAAAAAGTGGTCAGACAATCCGCGCTGCAAATCACTTTGAACCCCCAAAGGGCTTCACAGAAGTTTATAACGTGCAGCCATCCAATTAAAGACATCATATTTTTTCCACAAAAATGATCTTTTCACCCCCAATTTTTATTTTCCCAAGAGTAACAGGACCCCAAAAGTTATTGTGCAATTCATCCTGAGTACGCTGATACCCCATATATGGGGGTAAACCACTATTTGGGCACATGGCAGAGCTCGGAAGGGAAGCAGCGCCATTTAACTTTTTTGGCTGGAATTGAGATCGGACGCCATGTCGCGTTTGGAAAGCCCCTGAAGTGCCAAAACAGTGGAAACCCCCCAATTCTAACTCCCACCCTAACCCTAGCCCTGACCCTAGCTCTGACCCTAGCCCTAATGGGAAAATGGAAATAAATACATTTTTTTTTTATTTTATTATTTTTGCCTAACTAAGGGGGTGATAAAGGGGGGGTTTGATTTACTATTTATGGCGGGTTTTAATTTTTGGCAGCTGTCATACGCTAAAAGACGCTTTTTATTGTAAAAATAGTTTATGCATCACCACATTTTGAGAGCTATAATTTTTCCTTATTTTGACCCACCGAGTCATGTGAGGTCATATTTTTTGCGGGACGAGTTGACGTTTTTATTGGTACCATTTTCGGGCACGTGACATTTTTTGGTCGCTTTTTACTCCGATTTTTGGGACGCAGTATGAACAAAAACCAGCTTTTCAGGAATTTCTTTTGGGGGGGGGTGCGTTTACACCGTTCCGCGTGCGGTAAAATTGATAAGGCGCTTTTATTCTTCGGGTCAGTATGATTACAGCGATACCTCTTTTATGTCTTTTTTTATGTTTTGGCGGTTTTATGCTATGAAAATTTTTTTTTTATAAAAAATAATTATTTTTGCATCGCTTTATTCTGCGAGCTATAACTTTTTTATTTTTTCTCTGATGATGCTGTGTGGTGGCTCGTTTGTTGCGGGACAAGATGTCGTTTTCAGCGGTACTATGGATATTTATATGCGTCTTTTT